>NC_137798.1:11965448-12227948 GCF_963383645.1 Muscardinus avellanarius | reverse complement strand
CTAGGCCTGCCTTTTCCTCCTCCTCCTCCTCCTCCTCCTCCTCCTCCTCCTCCTCCTCCTCCTCCTCCTTTTTTTTTTTTGTGGGTCTTAGAATGGAACCCAGGGGTATTCAACCTCTGAGCTACACCCCCTGCCCTATTGTTTATTCTTTATTTTGAAACAGGGTCTTACTGAGTTGCAGAGGGCCTCACTAAGTAGCTGAGGCTGTCTGCAAAACACGATCCTCCTGTCTCAGCCTCCCGAATGCTGGGATTCCAAGTGTGTGCCACCACGCCTGGCTTCTTTTTGCTCTTAGATCTCCTGGTTTTTGCAAATCACCATGGGCACCACCGCCGCGGAGACTCTGTCTATAGCAGGAAACATCTTTGTGGGGATGGTAAGCACCCTGAGGCCAGCTGGTCTTCTTTCTTCAGGAATGCCGAGAGCTTGGCAGAAAGCAGGTTCATGAAAGTATGCTTTCCTTATGAAAAGTCAAGTAAATGATGGCTGTGGGCAGCCCATCCCTGACAAAGGGACTCTCAGAGGCTCACCGCTGTCACTCTAACTGCCTAATAATACTTCCCCAGGCACATTTAATCCTGGACACGATTAGCCACGGATACAACTTCCTTTATAGGAATTTAGGGGAATGTCAGGGTCCAACCCTATCTGTCTTCAGGGCTGCGAAGGGTGTTGATCTATGATTTGGTTTCTCCTTGGGATGCTTGGTTTTCAAGGTCTTTAAGGAGGGAATAGCTTGCCTGCTCAGGCTAACAGCAAGGCCCATCCCATAATGCTTGCTGATGCATTTATAACGTGTACATTTGTCTGTGAGGAGTATTGCGCAATACATGCCTTTGCCTGATCAGCTCAATATCAAATTGACAAATTGACAAGGAGTCAGTAGTGAAGCTTTTCTTTCCTGAGGTCCTAGGATGATTACCTGCTTCTGATATACTTCTGGATACTTCCACCGTAGCCATCTGCATTTTGCTGAAATGATATAAAATCAGCTTCACTTTCTTTGCTAGACCACAAGCTCCTAGAAGTAGGAATCTTGCCAGATTTGTATTAATATCACTAGTATCGAGTCCAGTAGTAGGCACAGAGTCAGAACTCATTAAGGGATAAATGACGTGATCTCAGGTGGTTGCTAGACACAGTTTCCATAGTTGGGTCCTCATCATTCCATAACATTTTCATATTTGTGTGTGGTGCTGAGGACTGACCCCAGGGGCATTTCATGTCTGAGTTATACCCCCAGCCCTATTTTATTTTTTATCTGGAAACAGAGTCTCACTAGGTTGTTGAGGGCCTCACTCAGTTGCTGAGGCTGGCTTTGAACCCGTGAGCCTCCTGTCTCAGCCTCCCAGGTACTGGGATTCCAGGCCTGGGCAACTATGCCTGGCTACATTACTTCTTTTCATTCTTTCGCTAAAAGTAGGTGTAGATCATTTACTTGCAATTCACTTAATGAATACTTTGTAAGCATCTGATGTGCACTCAAGTCTACACCCTCTTAGCATGTCTTCTGCTTGTGTGTAGACAGAGGCGCCTCTGCTCATCCGCCCGTACCTCGGAGACATGACCCTCTCGGAAATCCACACGGTGATGACCGGCGGCTTCGCCACCATTTCGGGCTCAGTGTTGGGAGCCTTCATATCTTTTGGGGTAGGCACCGTTGGCGTGGCCTTCCGGGGAGCCGGGGCTGGGTTCCGCAGACACCCGATCCCAGCTCTGGCCTTGCAGATCGATGCGTCTTCCTTGATCTCTGCCTCGGTGATGGCCGCGCCCTGTGCTCTGGCCTTGTCCAAGCTGGTGTATCCAGAAGTGGAAGAGTCGAAGTGCCACACTGAGGAGGGCGTGAGACTGTCTCGTGGGTGAGTCCAAGGAAACCTGTGATAGCAGAGACTTTGAGGCTCCCAGAGGGAAAAGATGTCACTCCATATTCTCTGCCTCCAGCTAATGGCGCTGATTTTCTCTCTGGCATCGGTGGACCGGCACCCTCTTGTCAGTTCTGTCCGATGCTGCTTCCGAGTAATTTGCACTAGTGGTCACCAAGGGACCCGTCACCTCTCACCCTGGCCTGATTAACCTCCTGCACCCGGGAGACAGAGCGGTGTGTCTTCTTTGAGGGGCTCAGACTACTTTAGACACCGCATTCTTTCCGTATGTCCAATAAGCGCAGGAAGGAGAGGAGCATCCTGGAAGCCGCCAGCAACGGAGCCGCCGACGCCGTGGTCCTTGTGGCTAACGTCGCGGCCAACCTGATTGCCTTTTTGAGCGTGCTGGCATTCATCAACGCCACCCTCTCGTGGCTGGGGGAATTGGTGGACATCCCCGGGCTCACTTTCCAGGTAAAGGATGAGGCTTGTGGGGCTGCCCTCTGGTTAAATTGGCACATCATCCGGGCCATAGTTAGCCAAGAGGAAGCATGGCCGGCAGAAAGGAGCTGGGCTGAGACTCCCGCGAAGGCCCTTGCAAGGCACCCGACCTGTGTTACCTGTTCGTCCTTCTCCTGGGGCGTCTCTCTTTTATCCAGGCCATCTGCTCTTACGTCCTAAGGCCCATGGTGTTCATGATGGGCGTGGAGTGGGCCGACTGCCCAATAGTGGCCGAGATAGTGGGAATCAAGTTCTTCACCAACGAGTTTGTGGCCTATCAGCAGCTGTCTCAGTACAAGAACACACGTCTCTCTGGAGTGGAGGAGTGGATCGAGGGCCAGAAACAGTGGATTTCTGTAAGTGAGCATCCCACAGAGTGGGCCCAGGGCGAGGCTTCACCATGGATGTCTGAGGGGAGACGGAAAGTGGTACCTGGAAGTTGGCTGGAGACCGCCTGGTGCTTTCCAGCATCACAGGCCTAACCAATAAAGCAAGCGCAGTTGGGCGTTGTGGGCACGCTTGAAATCCCAGCACTCGGGAGGCTGAGACAGGAGGATTGAGGTTCGCAGACAGCCTCAGCTACTTAGTGAGGCCCTCTGCAACTCAGTGAGACCCTGTTTCAAAAAGAAAAAATAGGGCTGGGGGTGTAGCTCGGAGGTAGAATACCCCTGGGTTCCATCGCCAGTACCAAAAAAAATAAAAATAAATAAAGCAAGTGTACCCGTGCTTAGCTGCCTCGAATCCAGCACCTGCTACTTATTCTGAGGGCCACGTTCTGTTCCCTCCTCTAACTGACCCAACTTCTCTCTACAGTGTAAGTGATGGGTCTTTACAAGTGGGAATAATCCAGGGAAGATACTTTTTAAATTTTATTTTTCTGTACTTGGGATTGAACCCAGGGCCTCACACTCTACATACCCAGGCCTTTTTCTTTTGTTTTGAGACAGTCTCACCAAATTCACTAGGCTGGCCTCATTTATAAGTTTAAATTCCAATGAATTGATTTCCCTTCGTATCTATGGCTCTTTCCTTTCAATCACCCTCATTCCTAGGCCCCCCCCCTTTTTTTGGTACTGGGGATGGAACCCAAGAGCATTCTACCTCCAAGCTACACCTCCAGCCCTATTTTTTATTCTTTATTTTATATATTTATTTGTGGTACAGGGGATGGAATCTAGGGGCATCCTACCTCCAAGCTACTCCCTCCCCCAGCCCTGTTTTTTATTCTTTATTTTGAAACAAATTTTCACTAAGTTGCAGAGGGCCTCACTAAGTAGCCGAGGCTGTCCTCGAACCCATGATTCTCCTGTCTCAGCCTCCCAAGTACTGGGATTACAAGTGTGTGCTACCACCCTGGGTTCCAAGGCTGTCTTTATAGGCTCTAACAAGTACAATGTTAGGCAAAGAGGCTTTTGATGGTTTCTGTATAATCATTCCCATCACTACCTCACTCTGTGTGTGTGTGTGTGTGTGTGTGTGTGTGTGTGTGTGTGTGTGTGTGTTATAAGGAATCAGCCCCAGGTGGGCTCTATCACTCGGCCACATTCGCAGGCTTTCTTATTTTGAAATGGGGTCTTGCCACGTTGCTCAGGCTAGCCTCAGACTTGCAAATCCTCCTGCCTCAGATTTGGGAGTAGCTGGGATTGATTATGGGCGTGTGCCGCCTTCGCATCCGCAAAGGGAACAGGCCCTTCCCGAGCCTCCTCTGTACGTTCATGAGGACAGTGTGAGGAGCCTCTGGAATGGTTAGCAGCCTGCGCCCGTGGGGCTGAATTCATCTACTTTCTTGCTTCTGCTTTCTCCTAGGTGAGAGCGGAAATCATTACCACGTACTCACTCTGTGGATTCGCCAATCTCAGTTCCATAGGCATTACACTGGGGGGACTGAGTGAGTTGTCTATGTTCCCCAGATCCCCACTAGGGCAGCCCGATCCCGGCTTCTGAAGTGGGCCGTGCTCGGTACGCGTTGAGGCCGGATAGGGGAGCAGATGTGAAATGGGCCCCTTAGGTCGCCGTTGGCTGGAAGCTGGTGACATTGCGCTTCTTGGCTCTGCGTGGAGTTCCCTACAATCTTCACTTCGATTGTGCTTTCTTTTCCCTTTGTATCAAGGCCCCCCCAAACTAATTAAATTAAATTAATTTATTTATTTGGGGGTGAAACCCAGGGACATTCTACCTCCGAGCTACACCCCCAGAACTGTTTTTAAAAATTATTTATTTATGCTGGGCGTGGTGGTGCACACTTGTAATCCCTGCGCCTGGGAGGCGGAGACAGGAGGATCGTGCAGGTTGGTAGCCAGCTGCGCTGGTTTAAGAGACCCTGTTTCCAAATAAAAAAATATAAAATAGGTCTGGGAGTGTAGGCTGGAGGTAGAAGGGTTTCCAGGAACCCCAGTACCACCAAAAAAAAAAAAAAAAAAAAAGAATAAAAAAATAGGGCCGCGGGTGGAGCTCAGAAGTCGAATGCCCCTGGGTTCCATCCTCAGACCCCCCCAAAATTTATTTGTTTATTTATTCATCTTTGCGGTGTTTATTATTATTTTTGAGGATGGAACCCAGGTGCATTCTACCTCTGAGTGACACCCCCAGCCCTAAGTTTTTACTCTTTATTTTTGAAACAGGGTCTCGCTGAGTTGCAAGGTGCCTCACTAAGTAGCTGAGGCTGTCCATGAACCATGATCCTCCTGTCTCAGCCTCCCAAATGCTGGGATTACAAGCGTGCGCCACCACGCCCAGGTTTCAATTTTATTTTTAAATTCCCCATGAGGGAGGAAATATTATATTTCTATTTTGCAATTAAACTGACATGGTATGCCGGGCGTGGTGGCGCACGCTTGTAATCCCTGTGCTTGGGAGGCTGAGACAGGAGGATCGCGCAGGTTCAAAGCCAGCCTCGCTGGCTTAAGAGACCCTGTTTCCAAATAAAAATATAAAATAGGTCTGGGAGTAGAGTCTGGAGGTAGAAGGGCTTCCAGGAACCCCAGTACCACCAATAAATAAATAAATAAATAAATGAATAAATAAATTGACACGATACATATATAAATTAAGGTATTTTGTTTTTGTTCAATAGTGAAAGTACTTTCTGAATTAGTCTCCTTGCTAGGTGTCTTCACAGGAGCAGAATTTGCACATAGAGTCAACAAGAGAAATGGAAGCACTGGACTCATGGGGCAGATTAGACGAGTGGTGTAGAGTGCTGGCTTCAGACTATAAGCCACCACGTGGGGGAGGAATGAGTCTTTGGAGCAAGACACAGGTATACCTAGAATGCTGGAGCTATTGTTGAACGAGGGTGGTGCTTGAAGAAGGCAGGATGGTTCTAGAATGCAGAGAAGAGAAATGACTAGCTGAGCCTGAGTTTGGAAACACCAAATTAGAAAAGGATCTTTGAAAAAATGGGGTATAAGAAGAAATACAGGTTAGTGCCTGTGGTACTGGAGATTGAATCCAGAGTCATTCTACCTCTGAGCTATACTCCCAGCCCTGTTTTATTATTTATTTATTATGTATTATTTTTATTAATTTTATTATTATTTATTATTATTTTATATTGTTTTTATTTATTTATTTATTTATTTATTTATTTATTCATTTATTACTTTTTATGAAACAGTCTCACTAAGTTGCAGAGGGCCTCCCTAAGTTGCTGAAGCTGGCTGAAAACTTGCGACCCTCCTGCCTCAGCCTCACAAGGACTGGGGTTACAAGCGTGCACCACACCCCGCTAGTGCTCCACTTTTTAATGATCATAATATTCTGGGGTAGAATCATTAAATTTATTTGGTAGCTGGTTGAACGATCTGAAGATGAAATAATTTTTTCCCAGTTCATCTTGTCCCTCTGTTATGTTTTGGTTATGAGAAGGCCATCCATCTGTGGTGGGACGTGCATTGTGCGGCTAAGGCTTAGGCGATCCTCACCCTCCTTAGTCCTCTGGCTCAAAACGGTCCATCTAATTCTGGTGCAGGCTTAAGAGTGCAGATGTTGACTGGTGCACATCAGGCATTTGCACCTGTCTGGAGCAACCCCAGCCCTTGCTTAATCCAGGTTCATCTCAGGTGTGTTCACAGAGCCACTGAAACAGGGGCTGGATGCACAGTCCTTGACCAGGGAAAGTGCGTTAGGGATCTCTCAGGACTAGGTACGGACACACTTCTTAGGGCCAGCCTGGGTTGGCGCTAAGGATGCTATTCCTCTGCCATCCTGCATCGTTTCCTCTGCCTTCTCCATGGGAGTTCCTGTTATACACCGAACTGGTGGGTGGGGAAGAGACCAAATTACTTTGTCTTGTCTGCAGCATCAATGGTACCCCACCGGAAGAGTGACTTGTCCAAGGTAGTGATCAGGGCCCTCTTCACAGGGGCCTGTGTGTCCCTCATCAGCGCCTGTGTGGCAGGTAGGTGCCTTGGTCTCTTGGCAGAAGTTACTTACCTGGATCATGACAGCATCTCTCAGAATATTGATTGAACTACCCAGCCCACAAATACCCGGGGAAGGCACCTAAAGCACAGGGCTTCCAGTTCACAACCAAAGAGCGATTAGCCTTGTGAACAGGTGCCAAATCTTTCCCTTAGCATCTCTGTCTTCCTTATCTAGGAATCCTCTATGTCCCCAGGGGAGCGGAAACAGACTGTGTCTCCTTCCTAAGCACAAATGTCACCAACAGAACCTACGAGGCCTACGTGTGCTGCAGAGAGCTCTATCAGAGGTGAGTGAGCTCCAGGACCCTGGCTTCCTCCTCTTACATACCCTCCTCCATGAAGAACTCTTCTGGGGGTGGGAGAAAGATGGTCTTGGGGGTCGTCTGTGGAGGCTGAATTAAGTGCCCGAGAGAAGCCATGGTACATCTTTGGCATTCCACTGTGCCCAAGGGAGAGGGTCTATCTGTATTGATGGGGCACTGAGGAGCAGAGGGGCAGAGAAGAGGCAAAGACAGGTGGTTGCTCTGGTAACAACTCAACGGTACTGATTGTGATTAGATTATAGATAGGTTGTAGGCAAAGATGCAGCCATGGCCCTCAGTGGCTAAAAATCATGGGCTTCTTTAGACAGAAACGAGAAAAGCAAGAAGGGACAAAGTTGATTTTATAAAAGTATGATGCAGCCCCGTGTGGTGTTGCACACCCGTGATCCCAGTACTTGGGAGGCAGTGGTAGGAGGATGGCAAACCCAAGGTCAGCTTCACAACCTTAGCAAGACTCTGATGCAAAGTGAAAAGGGGGAGGGGTGCTGCGGGTGTATGTAGCTTAGCGGTAGAGTGCCCCTGGGTTTGACTCCTGGTACCCCCAAACAAAACAAAGCCAAAAACATGGTGCCTTCCAAATATAAAATGAAGGTATATACCAAATTCTAGGGAAGAAGCAATCATATGTCAATAAGCTAAAAGAATAAGGTTTGTTTGTTTGTTTGTTTTTGCAGAACTGAGGATGAAACCCAGGGGCATTCTACCTCTGAGCTACACTCCTAGCACTATTTTTTATTCTTTATTTTGAAACAGGGTCTCACTGAGTTGCAAAGGGCCTCACTAAGTAGCTGAGGCTGTCCACGAAACGTGATCCTCCTGTCTCAGCCTCCCAGACGCTGGGATTACAAACGTGCACCACCATGCCTGGCCAAAGAATAAGTTTTGAGACACATAAAAGGAAGAATTTTAAGGACTAAAATGTTTGGTACTCTCAAAGCAAAAAGTGTGTATGTTGGTAATGATGCTGGTGATGAATGACAAGAGGCTTGGGAGATAAGGCTCAAAGATCATGGAAGGTCTTAAATGAAGGGCTAAGGAATTTAGATTTGACCTGAAGAATTCGGAACACTGACATAATCAGCAATGCCTTTTTAAAAGATCTTTCTGGCAGCCATGTGGGTATCAGGGAGACCAGTAAACACACTGGTATAATAGTCCTAGTGAGAGATGGAGAACTGATACTAAGTGGTCCTAAGGATGGAAATGCCTAGACCAAGTAGAATCAATAGGGTTGACCACCCGCTAGTCGGGAGGAAGGGACTGGGATGGGGAAGAGGAAAGGCTGTCTTTCTTCCCGCTTGGACAAGTGGGCCCAAGGAGTGCCATTCATTGACTGGGAGAAAAAGGACTAGTTCCCGAATGGGAGTGTTTATGGGAGAGATCTGGCTTTGGAGATATTAACTTGAAGGTACCTGTGGGGCCACCATGTAAAGCTACTCACAAGCCAGCTGGGGCCTGAGGTTCAGGAGAATAAACGGAACTGGAGGTAGTGTTGGAAGTTATCATTAAGTGATCGGTTTACTATACGGGCCTATGTCTGGGCGCCAGCTGCTGCATGAGTGATTAGGCCAAGTTAACGAATGTTATCCTGCCTGTGTTTTGAGGTTATCACCGGAGAACACGACCAGCATCCTCCAAAAAGAATCCTCCTGCTGACTACCAGTGATGAGTTACAAGCTGGACAGGTCGCTGGTCTGGCACAGCTTTGATTCCTAAGTCACTGGGTTTCCTATTCACATATGGAGGGTCGTTGGTAGCTAGAATCCAAAAGACATAATGTTCTTGTCCAATTAAAAACTGGCCATTAAGGCCAGGTGTGGTGGCGCACGCTTGTAATCCCAGAATTTGGGAGGCCGAGACAGGAGGATCACAGTTCGCAGCCTCAGCTACTTAGTGAGGCCCTCTGCAACTTAGTGAAACCCTGTTTCCAAATAAAGAATAAAAAACGGGGCTGAGGGCATAGCTCAGACGTAGAATGCCTCTGGGTTCAATTTCCAGTACCGAAAACAACAACAAAAGGCCATTAAGATACTGCCTTACTTTTTAGAATGAATTTAACTCTAGATCATTTCTAGGCATGGATGTTGCTTCAGATATTTAGAAAGGAAATTTCTAGATAGACTATGTATGCTTAGGAATCGGGCCCAGGAACAGAGACATCCTGTAGGGTTCCTTGCTGGTATTATCTCTAGTACGAATGAGAAAATAAACTTAGCTGGATCCAATTCATTGAGTCATGGCAGATAGATGCATTTAGGGGTGTGTGCTTTCGCTTTTGGCTACTTGGTGAAACTTGTTGCCTGTCTCTCTGGCTTTTCATTTCAGTACTTCTCTGAACGGCACCAACCAACCTTCTTTTTCCAGTCCCTGGGCAGACAAGGAGTTCAGTGCCATGGCTCTTGCTAACTGCTGTGAACTCTACACTAGTGCGGTCTGTGCCTAAGGCCGGTTGGTCCATTTCCCAAACAGGTCTACTCTTAGCATCTTTTGATGACAAAGGCATGGACTCGTAGTTTCCCTTCTATAAAGAACTCACTAAGCCAGGCCTGATGGCGCATGCCTTTAATCTCAGTATTTGGGAAGCTGAGACAGGAGGACTTGCAGGTTTGCCACCAAAGAAGAAGAAGAAGAAGAAGAAGAAGAAGAAGAAGAAGAAGAAGAGAGAGAGAGGAGGAGGAGGAGGAGGAGGAGGAGGAGGAGGAGGAGGAGGAGGAGGAGGAGGAGGAGGAGGAGGAGGAGGAGGAGGAAGGGAAGGGTCACTAAGATCTATAAAGATCTGTAATAACAAGTGCAAAAGATTCATCTTGGCTCAATGTATCCCAATAATGAAACTAGCGTGCATCTTTCTATTATTTGGATGAACCAAATAGAAAATTCCTCCTGGGCCTTCCTGAGCTTTTATTTGAAAAAATAAATATTACCATATCAAAAGAACCTTGAAAATATTGCTTCTCGTCATCATCTTAAAAATTATACATTGCAGTGTGCTATTATAAGAGTTATTTAGTATGTGATGTGTCCTGGGCTGGGGCAAGGGTAGATATATTTCTTGGAGTTCTGTGAATGAGCTGGGTTTATATTAAACTTACATTTGAAAGGTACACGAATATTTAATGACAAGATTTATCTGGTTGTCACATATTTGTAAATCTGCAAACTCTTTACATCTATAAAAGAAAACAAACACTAATTCCTGTATACAAACTTCTAAGGAATATCCATTTCTTGAAAGCCTCTAACTTTTAGTGTTCTTTCTTCATGACAACCACATTTGCTTCAAGTTGACAGAGACTCCATTAAAACAGTGGTCGCTGGGCGTGGTGGCACACGTTTGTAATCCCAGCATTCGGGAGGCTGAGACAGGAGGATCGCGGTCGCGGACAGCCTCAGCTACTTAGTGAGGCCCTCTGCAACTCAGTGAGACCCTGTTTCAAAATAAAGAATAAAAATCAGGGCTACAGGTGTAGCTTGGAGGGAGGAGGCCCCTGGGTTCCATCCCCAGTGCCACACAAAACAAAACAGAACAACAACAACAACAAAAAAAAAGTGGTGTTCAGAGAGAAGAAGGGGCGGAGTTTGGCTCCCAGGGGACAGTTGGCAGTGTCCTCTGATATCACTGGTTGTTCAGCTTGGAGGATGCTATTTGTATCTACGGGCTAGAGACCAGAATTGCTGCTAAAATTCCTGCAATACTTATATCAGCCTCCTACAACAAAAGAATTTTCTGACTCCAAATGTCAATAGTGCTGAGGCTGAGAAACTCACTATATCTAATATTAGGTATAAGATTATAGTCTTAAGGAAGAGTTTCAAAAGGAGATAGGAATTCTTCAAAAAGTTAACATATGTCATTATCATATGGCCCCACAATTCCATTTCTACATATATATTTAGAAGAATTAAAAATAGGTGCTCAACGCCGGGCGTAGTGGCACAGGCTTGTAAAGCCGTGCTTGGGAGGCTGAGACAGGAGGATCGCACAGGTTCGAAGCCAGTCTCAGCTACTTAGTGAGGCTCTCAGCAACTTAGCGAGACTCTGTTCCCAAATAAAATATAAGGTCTGGGAGTATAGCCCGGAGGTAGAAGAGCCCCTGGGTTCCATCCCCAGTACCACACACACACACACACACACAAAAGGTACTCAAGCTGGGCGTGGTGGCGCATGGTTGTAATCCCAGTATTAGGGAGGCTGAGACTGGAGGATTGTGGTTCACGGGCAGCCTCAGCTACTTAGTGAGGCCCCTTGCAACTCGGAGAGACCCTGTTTCAAAATAAGGAATAAAAAAATAGGACTGGGGGTGTAGCTCAGAGGTAGAATGCCCCTGGGTTCCATCCCCAGACTGGAAAAATAAAAAAAAAAGGTACTCAAGTTGGTGTCATGGCACACTCTTATAATCTCCTACTTAGGAGGCTAAGACAGGAGAATTGCAGGTTCAGCAAATAATGAGATTCTCATCAATCTAGAGAGACCCTGTTTCAAAATAAAAATTAAAAAAAAGAAAAATGTGGGGTATATCTCAGAGGTAGAATGTCTCTGGGTTAAATCCCCAGTGCCACACACACACAAAATAGGTACTCAAGCAAATACATATATATTCATGTATTTATTAGCAGCATTATTTACAATAATCAAAAACATCCCAAATGTCCATCAATAGATGGCTACACACATTATAGTACACACATACACACACACACACACACACACACACACACACACACACATACACACACACATACACACACTGCAATTTTACTCAGCCATTGAAAAGATGAAGTACTAGCTGGGTATAGTGGCCCATCCCTGTCATCTCAGTACTTGGGAGGCTGAGACATACTCCCTGGGAGGAGGAGCAGAGATTTGAGGCCAGCCTCAGCAATTTAGCAAGACCCTCAGCAAATCAGTGAGATCCCTGTTTCAAAATAAAAAAATAAAAAGGGCTGGAGGTGTGCAGCTCAGAGGCAGAATGCCCCAGGTTCAATCTCCAATAACAAAGGAGAAGGAGGAGGAGGAGGAGGAGGAGGAGGAGGAGGAGGAGAGAGGAAGAAGGAGGAAGGAGGAGGAGGAGGAGGAGGGCAGAGGAGGAGGAGGAGGAGGAGGAGGAGGAGGAGGAGGAGGAGGAGGGAGGAGGAGGAGGAGGAGGAGGGGGGAGGAGGAGGAGGAGGAGGAGAGGAGGAGGAGGAGGAGGAGAGAGGAAGAAGGAGGAAGGAGGAGGAGGAGGAGGAGGAGAAGAGGAGGAGGAGGAGGAGGAGGAGGAGGGAGGAAGAAGGAGGAGGAGGAGGAGGAGGGAGGAGGAGGAGGAGGAGGGAGGGAGGAAGAAGGAGGAGGAGGGAGGAAGAAGGAGGAGGAGGAGGAGGAGGAGGGAGGAGGGAGGAGGAGGAGGAGGAGAAAAGGAGGAAGAGGAGGAGGAGGAGAAGAGGAGGAGGAGGAGGGAAGAAGAAGGAGGAGGAGGAGGAGAAGAAGGAGGAGGAGAAGGAGGAGGAGGAGGAGGAGGAGGAGGAGGAGGAGGAGGAAAGTACTGATACTTGCTATATAGAAGAAACCTAAAAACACCATGCTAAGTGAAAGAAACCAGGCTTACTACTCAGTGAGAGCCTGTTTCAAAATAAAGAATAAAAAATAGGGCTGGGGGTGTAGTTCGGAGGAAGAATGCCCCTGGGTTCCAGCCCCAGTACCGCAAAAAAAAAAAAAAAAAAAAAAAAAAAAAAAGTGATAGAAAAGCCAGACCTCACCCAGATAGTGAAAAGTCTTTTAATAGTATGTTCTTCTCACTCCATGAGTTTGGTTTACATCCCTGTTAGCACCATAAGCAAAGGCAAAAGCTTACTGCTGCAGGATTTCCTTCTTATGATATATCCTGAATAGGAAAATCTGCACCGAGAGGACACATTGGTGGCTGCCGGGGGTGGGGGAGACGGGGGTGATGAGGCCACTTGTGGGTGATGGGAATGGTCTTGGCAATAAATAGAAGTGCTGTTTTGTGAAGGAGCGGTGTAGGCAGTTCATAAGCAGGGACAGAGCACTCTGCAGGAGCTATGCAGACCCATAAAGTAGAAGGCCAAGGGGAGAGTGTCCAAGAAACCTCAGAATATCGGGCATAGTGCTGGGTTTTCTCATTACATATAGGATGGGAGTTCAAGACCATTTTCACTAACTTTTTTTTTCCAGCACTGGGGATGGAACCCAGGGGCATTCTAATCTCCAAGCTACTCCCCTGGCCCTATTTTTTATTCTTTATTTCGAAGCAGGGTCTCACTGAGTTGCAAAGGACCTCACTAAGTAGTTGAGGCTGTCCTGGAACCTGTGATCCTCCTGTCTCTGCCTCCCCAGCGTGGGGATTACAAGCGTGTGCCACCATGCCCGCTCCCCTCCCCCATTCTAAAGACAGGGACACACAGAGAGGTAGCGCACACTTGCCTTTGCTTATGGTGCTAACAGGGATGTAAGCCAAACTCATGGAGTGAGAAGAACATACTATTAAAAGACTTTTCACTATCTGGGTGAGGTCTGGCTTTTCTATCACTTTTTTTTTTTTTTTTTTTTTTTTTTTGCGGTACTGGGGCTGGAACCCAGGGGCATTCTTCCTCCGAACTACACCCCCAGCCCTATTTTTTATTCTTTATTTTGAAACAGGCTCTCACTGAGTTGCAAAGGGCCTCACTAAGTAGCCGAGGCTGGCCACGAACTGCATCCTCTTGTCTCAGCCTCTCAGACGCTGGGATTACAAGCATGCGCCATCGCTCCTGGATTATACTTGCCTTTTAAGTGACTTTGAAAAAGGTCCCCAACCTCCCAGCACCTCTGTTCTCATAGATAAACAAAGATGATGATGGCCCCACGAAAGGGTTGTTGTAGGAGATTAAATGTCTTCACTTTAAAATCTTTGGTACATAGAGAAGCTTAATGAGTGTTTGTTCTCTGCTTGGGTTCCCTGACTTTCTTTTCTTTCTTATCTCCCAACTTAAAGTTCAGTAGTGCTGGAGTCTGAATGCTTATGTCTCCTGGAAAATTCACATGTTGAAATGGTGTCTTCCAGGGTGACAGCTAGCATGAGAAGATGGGGACTTGGGGAGGGATTAGGTCCTGAGGGTAGAGCCTCCATGAATACAATTAGTACTCTTACAAAAGAGGGCTGGCCCGGGCGTGGTGGTGCAAGCTTGTAATCCCAGCACTTGGGAGGCTGAGACAGGAGGATCGCACAGGTTCAAAGCCAGCCTCAGCTACTGAGTGAGGCTCGCAGCAACTTAGTGAGACCCTGTTTCCAAATAAAATAGAAAATAGGTCTGGAAGTGTAGAATAGAGGTAGAAGATCCCTGGGTTTCATTCCCAGTACCAATAAATAAATAAATAAATAGGCCCGAGGACACTCCTTCCTCCTTCTGTCTTGGGAGGTCACAGTGCGATGATGACCGGGCATACGTGCGAGGCTTTCACCAAACATCAGGTGTGTGATCTGGGACCTCCTATCCTCCAGAAACGTGAGGAGTAAATTTCTGTTCTTTACAAGCCTAAGATGTTTTTTTAAAAGACTCAAATGAGCCGGGCGTGGTGGCACATGTTACGGTTTTGGGAGGAGGATGTTTCTGGGGACCTCTGTTAGGCTCCCGGAACCTGTTTCCATAGCCACAGGTCCTTGTCCTGAACTAGGATAAATACACACTAGTCTGAACTATTGCTGAAAACGTAAGTGAATTTATTTACAAAGATAGAAATACAGGAGACATTTTACAACCCTAGACTATCCGGGGATAGTACAGGGGGCTGGCCCGAAACGCAGTCACTGACAATTCCTGGATACAGAGTATTTTATAGCCAGTCTTCTGACCCAACTACATCTCCCGGGGCAGGTCTTTTGATGTGTAGATGACCTGCTCTGTCTCCTGCACAGACCCCCCACGCACGCCTTTTGTTACATTCCAAAATGTGTTAAGTTTCCTATCTGGAGTCTGGGATTTCCCCACATCCTTGAGGAAGTTTGCCTCTCTTAGAAATGTAAAAAGGCCCCAGGATTTTGGGCTCCTTCTGTTTTCTTGCTAATTATCCTTGGTGCCTGGAAATCTGCAGCCCTTTCCTTGTAGTACCTGGCTTTTTTTTTTTTTTTTTTTTTTTTACTACCAAAGATATGTTTTGAAAATTGAAAATCTTTCCCAATACTGGTACATTAATACATTTTGAAGCCTCTTCCCAATACTGGTACAGCACACACTTGTAATCCCAGCATTCTGGAGACCGAGACTGGAGGATTACAGTTCAAGGCCAGCCTCAGCTACTTAGTGAGGCCCTTTGCAACTCAGTGAGACCCTGTTTCAAAATAAAGAATAAAAAATAGGGCTGGGGTGTAGCTTGGAGGTAGAATGCCCCTGGGTTCCATCCCCAGTACTGAAAAACAAAAACAAACAAAAACTTAACTCTTGCTTCTAGGAAAGCAAAAAGTAGTTTCTTTGAAAGCTCAAAATTCTCTTTGCCACTTTCTGTGTCACATTCATCAGTAGATTTCCCTTAACTACAAAAAATTTTTCCCTGTATTTGAAGCAGGAAGCAAAACAGAATATTGAAGCAGTTTTTAGCGGAAACAGAAGCACATTTTTTTCCCCCTGAAACCATATTTCCACTTGTCAAGAGCCGTTGTTCCCTGGAGGGAGGTAAACATTACGTTGGTGCTCCGAAATCGGAGGCGGCAGCTCTCTTTTTCCATGGTGACAAGACTCTGATTTGAATTATTCATCAAATGATGGATATTTCTTTATGCTTAACCAAACTCAGAGGCTAATGTAGCAAATTTCCCAAAGGAAATATTAGTCTTCATATATTTGACATTCGAGGGCTCCCGTATTTATGGTTTCAGAAGCAAATCTATGGCTGCGAATGGGAAAACTGCCCTTCGGCTCCATGGATGTAATATACAGAACAAAACCTGACATCCGTGTATTTCCTCAGTGGATTTCAGGAGACAAGGCAAATATTTAAAAGAATGCTACAAGGTGGCCAAACAATGTAAGGCGTTACTGCTAGTCATATTTTCATAAAAGCACAACACTTGACTTCTTGCACCTCTGGATGCTAGCCTCGGAGGTGGATTCGCTGCGGTCATTGGCTGCCTGGCTCCTGGCTGCTGTGGGCCACAGCTCAGAGCATCGTTGGACATCTCAGATTTGGCTGGCTTTACAGCAGAGGGTGGAACACAGCGGTGCTCAATGAAGGCTTAGGAAGGGCGGGAGAAATGTTCACTCAAGTCATGTAAAAACCACACAGCACATTCACTTAATGACTACTAATAGCTAATATTTACTAAGTGCTTAATAAATTCCAGACACTAGAGATTCCTTGACTACATCCTCACAAAAACTCTGCATTGTATTTTATGGTCATAAAGCCATAGCCACAAGCCCCTGATCCACTTTGCCCCCAGTAAACGGAGGACCCCCCCCCAACATGTACTAATCAGAATGAAAGACTGAAGACTTCTTGGCCAGGGGCCCTGGCTTCCCAAGAAGCTACCCAGAGGAGCTGCATAATAAGCCCGCAGGTGTGGCACGGCTGATGTTTGCAGCGGAGTCAAGCTCGACCTCCGAGAGCCAGAGATGGAGAAAGACCAGCGCTACTCTCTCCTCGACCCGGGTGAGGGCCCGTCCCAGAGACAGGAGCCTCTCAGGTACTATCCACTGTGTCTCTCGGCAGCACAACCTGTGTGTGCCCACTTCCTCCCTCACACTTTCTTCTCTGTTAATTTCACCAATTGATAAGGCATCGATTACAAAAAGAATGCATCCTTTTTTGTTGTTGTCGTTGCTTCAAATTGTCTTTTCTCGGGACCCTCGCCTGCCGGAGGGAGTGGTCTTCCTGAGCAGATCTTCAGCGTGAGACTTTGCAATTGCCCATCCCACCTCTCTGAGGACTAGGAGCTGTTTTCCTGGAGGTACATGGGAACAGTCAACGCCCATCACGCGATGGCATGCCTTACGATTCCTACAGCGTTCGCCTACAGCTGATGGGTCTGAAGAGCAGGTAGAGGAAGGCTTTGGGATGCCAAGCAGGCGCCGTAATGGACTTTTTGGGAGCAGTGGTAATGATAAAGACTGGGGCGTAGACCGTATGCTTCACGCTGATTGACCGATAGCTCAAAGCAGGTAACTGCCAACTCAGGGACACTGTAAAAGCTAGAGGATTTGTAGAGTAGCCACAAAGAAGACTCTCAGCCCTCGTGGTCGCAGGCTAGACACTGTCGGGTATTATATTCAGGATCCAGAGTTGCAGAGATGAAAACAAGACTGGATGCGTGGCGCCAATAGGTCTCAGAGTCTTTTCCAGAGTGGAACCATGGCTGAAAATATTTGGGTGGAAAAGCCAGGATTGTGAGCTCTCAATTTTTCCTAAATGTTCCTGGACAGCAGAAGCAGTTTCTCTCCTCTTGATAGGAGAGAGACAGCCTCCCCTTGTCGTGAGATCATGGGTGAACTCACCTGAAAAAAGTTCACAGCAAGATGCTTCTCGTCTTCTTCAGGATAGGCCCATGTCTTTGGACCTCCAGTTTGATAACCAGTGTCAGGGCTCAGCCCAGCCCCAGCAGGGAAGCACAGTTCCTGTTCCAGAAGAGGTGGCCTGTGCTTCAAGAGAATGATAGAGCCTGCAGAATAGGGGGGAATCTGTATAATTAGGTGGGAACAGACCTTGAAGGTGTAAGGCTAGGGACAGGGATGGCGCCCGAGAGAGGGTATTATATTATAGGAGAGAACTCATCCAGCTGAGGGCGCCTACTCACAGGTCTTTTATTCAGTGTTCCAGCAAGGACATTTGAGGTTATTTATTATTATTATTATTATTATTATTATTATTATTATTGTATACTGGGTGTAAAGTTGGGGCAGGGCCGGAAGCTAGGAGGCGGAGCCCTGCGATTCCGGGGACCAGGCCTCCCACCCCGGAAGAGAGAGTTCAGAGAGGACCCGGAGAGGGAGGGAGGTATTCTCACGCCTGCCACCGGAACCCCGCGGCCATGCGGGGGCTGGGGGCCGCTCTCCCGCGAATAAAGCCTCTCGTAACTTATTATGGATCTCGGCGTGTCTCTATGCCACTGGGGGACACACCGCGCCTCATTTAATCTTACATTTTGGTGTCGAAACTCGTACCGGACTTTTGGGACCTGGCTTGGATCTGCGCTTACTGGACTCTCAGCTTATTTAACTACATGCGCGGCCTCTGCGCGCCCGCCCGGCCCGCGGACTTCTGCAAACTGCTGAAAAAAGGTACGCGGCGCGGCGCCACCTCCGCTGGGATGGGCCGCCGCGCCCGCCCGCGGCACGCCGAGCCGCCTCTGCTAAAATGGGCGCTCACGCCGCCCGCCCCCGCCGCGCCCCAGCCCGGGCTGTGCGACCGGTCCGAGCCGCGCGGCGAGCACGCCCGCGGCCCCGAGCCGCCAGCCGCCAGCCGCCAGCCCGCGCGGCGTCCGCGGACCCCGCCGGACTGTGCCACTTGGCGCGCCTTGGCTTTCTCTGCGCCTGGGGCCGCGCCCACGCCACTCTGGGCGCCTGCACCGCCCTGCGCGCGCCCGAGGACCGCGCCGCCGCGACCGTGGACCCAGGATGGGCCTGAGCTGCCGGCGCGCACGCTCCCATCACCGGGGCAGGCCCGCGGCCCCGCGGACCTCTCTCCCCCAACCCGCCAACTCCAGCCTGTGCTGCACATGCTTTCTATGCGCCGGGCGTGCTTAGACCCACCCGCCCCTGCCTGCCAGATGGCGCAGGCCCCTGCGCCCGCTCTCTGCTGATATCCCGTGCTCCTGCCGATTCTTTCACCCTGTGCCCGCCCACCCCCGCTGCCCGGACCCGACCATTTCGGTAAGCACCCACAGGGCATCACTGTGGGGGGGAGGCCCGCCATCTTTGGCCCACGTGTAATCACTGAGGAGCCGCCATGTTTCTTTAACCCCTCCCCCC
This sequence comes from Muscardinus avellanarius, assembly GCF_963383645.1. NCBI lineage: Eukaryota > Metazoa > Chordata > Mammalia > Rodentia > Gliridae > Muscardinus > Muscardinus avellanarius. The sequence continues at coordinate 12,208,904 of NC_137798.1, read as the reverse complement.
TCACAGCCTCGCTGGAGGTTCGCCATGTTTCTTTAACCCCTCCCCCCTCCCCCCTCATGGCCTCACTGGAGGCCCCGCCATATTTGACCCCTCCCACCTCATGGCCTCGCTAGAGGCCCCGCCATCTTTATTCCCGCCCACTTTCCATTCCTAACCAATCCTAGGAGTCGGCGGCCATTTTTAAAAAACTTTTCGCAGCCATCTTCAGGCCAGATCTCCACAGCAGCCTCTCTCAGCGGTAAGCTTCCTCTTAAGGGAATAAGTGGGTTCTGCCTAACTCGGAGGGTTCTGACTGACTGCTGTAATATCCGGTATACCGGTATCCTCCAGTTCTCCAATCGTCCAGGACAATTGCGAGGTGTGTAAAAGAGACAAAGAGACGTCTTTTCTCGGTCACACCTACTCTGTACCGAACTAGGCAGGGCCCTGGGACGCTGGAGTTTCCTGCCTTTGTTCTCGCCCACTTACAACTCATGGGAGGAAGTCAGCCATCTAAGATTGAGATCGATTCTCAATCACCGCTGGGCCATGTGTTATCTAATCTGCAGGCTCTGGGATTCTGAGGGGAACTGTCCCCAGAGAGACTTATTTCCCTTTGTACTAAGATCTGGCCGACATATGATCTACCCAATGATAATCGATGGCCTGCCAGGGGCACGCTAGACTCTAGGACGCTGATGGCTCTCAGTGAATATTGCACGCGTTCAGCAAAATGGTGTGACCTCGAGTATTTATAGCCCTTCTGGCGGCTGCATTTTCTGTTTTCTCCCTCTACCGGCTCTACTGCTGCCCAGGGCATGCTGGCTGGAGTATCCCGCCAGCCACAGCCGCCATCTTGGACACCACGTGGCAACTCACAGGCGCCACCTGGTGGCCATTCTGGGTCACAGGCTTACAATTCTGCGGACCCACAGCAGCCATCTTGCAATAAAACATGGGGGCCGGGGTCTGACCCAGCTGGGTTACAAGCCCCATCTTCCTCTCTCCTGGCCCCACTTCGCGAAGTGGCTGGAGCAGAAGGGGTGATACGGGTCCATGTTCCTTTTTCCCTTCCTGACCTCACTCAACTGGAAAAGAGACTGGGATCCTTTTCTACCAATCCTTCTGGTTTTATCAAGGAATTCCAGCATATTGTGCAGGCATATGATCTAACGTGGCGGGATTTGCATGTCATTCTAACCTCTTCTCTAACTCCAGACGAACGTGATCGGATCCTGAAGGCAGCCAGAGAGAGGGCTGACCAGAGTCATTTAACAGATCCAGGGCTTCCTATTGGTACGGCTGCAATTCCATCTGAGGAGCCCCATTGGAATTATAATGTAAAGGAGGGAATAGAAATGAGAAATTATATGATACAATGTCTTCTTGATGGTATGCGAGATGCTTCTCATAAGGCGGTTAATTATGATAAGCTCAGGGAAATCACCCAGGGTCCAAATGAAAACCCAGCAGTTTTTCTTAATCGGTTGCAAGAGGCTCTTACACGCTATACCCATTTAGATCCATCCTCTGAGGCAGGCTCGATCATATTGGCCACCCATTTCATTGGGCAAGCGGCTCCTGATATAAAAAAAAAGCTAAAAAAAGTTGAGGATGGCCCACAGACTCCTATTCGAGACTTGATGAACACGGCATTTAAAGTCTTTAATTCCAGAGAGGAACAGGCCGAAGCGGAGCGTACTCTCCATCTTCGTCAGATGGCGGACTTACAGTCCCAGGCCCTGATTGCAGCCCTGAGGCCGGAGGAGGAAGGCCAGCTCTCTGGGTGGCAAGCGCCACCCAGGAGAGGACGACAGTAAAAACAACCACCTCCAGGAGCCTGTTTCAGGTGTGGAGTATATGGCCATTGGAAGGCGAGTATCCTTTAAAAAGCGGTGGACCTCAGGTACCTCACTACAGGGGGTCTACCCTTCTGGACAAGGACCCGCCGCTGGCCCTATTTGGTCTGACCAAGGACTGACAGCTCCTGGAATCCCTCGTCCTCCTTCCTCCATCTTCCTTGCTGGCCCAGGGTAACTGCAGGTACAGGGTAAGCCAGTTTCCTCTTTGGTGGCCTGCTCGATCTTTCAGGCCTTAGTTTCCTTCTCAAGTCTCAGTTCAGGATGATGAGGCAAGCCCTCCAGCCTCTGCCCACAGCTTAGGCCATATCTAAAAGGGCTCTGTTACAACAGCTCCAGGACAAATTCTCTTGCACAGTGTTGGGATCCACTAAACTTTGTTTCTTTCAACATAACTCTCTTTGACGTTTATATTTTAGCAGGTCCACTTGTTTACATACTATGGTGCTCTCCCTCCTCGGATGCCAAATTGCCTAAGTATTAAACTTCCAAAATGGGTAACTGATGCTCCCAAGGCAGTGACAGGTGTTTAACCAGACATATCCATACTCACTCAATGCTAAAAAGAGTGGTGTGGGTCTGCTTCGGGAGTTGCTGCTATTAATAACTCTGGTCTAATGAAAAACTGCTAAAGGGGCGATAGACGCTCTCCTCAGGAAAATGTTGCTATTTAAGTTAGTAGATCTAGTGACTGCCTTGCGTCTAAAAGGGCTTCTGCCCAGCCTGGGTTCCGTTCTCACAATTTTCTTTTTCTTTAATAGCACCTTGCCTGTTAGTCTCCTCAAAGCAAACCAGTCACCGAGCTCTCCAGGGTAACCTCCAACTCTCGCTGCGACCACAGCCACCTGCTCCCTTCCGGCGGCTCAAATTCCGACTTCTCCCGACCTGGGGCCTTTGACTGGGGCCCTTGATTGACGTCGCCCAGTCTCAGCATGAAGCCGCTAGATGAGCAAAAACCACGCCCTTCTGCACCCCCTTAGTCAAAGCCCTTCTGCACCCCTGAGTCAAAGAGGTCGGAATGTAAAGTTGGGGCAGGGCCGGAAGCTAGGAGGCGGAGCCCTGCGATTCCGGGGACCAGGCCTCCCGCCCCGGAAGAGAGAGTTCAGAGAGGACCCGGAGAGGGAGGGAGGTATTCTCACGCCTGCCACCGGCCCCCGCGGCCACGCGGGGGCTGGGGGCCGCTCTCCTGCGAATAAAGCCTCTCGTAACTTATTATGGATCTCGGCGTGTCTCTATGCCACTGGGGGACACACCGTGCCTCATTTAATCTTACACTGGGGATTGAACCAAGGGACATTCTACCTCTGAGCTACACCCCCAGCCTATTTTTTATTCTTTACTCTGAAACAGGGTCTCACTGAGTTGCAAAGGGCCTCACTAAGTAGCTGAGGCTGTGCACGAATCACGATCCTCCTGTCTCATCCTCCCAAGTACTGGAGTTACAAGCGTGTGCCACCATGCCCAGTTCGAGGTCATTTAAATTAAAAAAAATTTTTTTCGGTACTGGGGATGGAACCCAGGGCATTCTACCTCCAAGCTACACTCCAGCCCTATTTTTTTTTTAATTCTTTATTTCAAAACAGGGTCTCACTAAGTTGCAGAAGGCCTCACTAAGTAGCTGAGGCTGTCCATGAACCAGGATCTTCCTGTCTCAGTCTCCCAAATGCTGGGATTACAAGGGTGCACCACTATGCCCCACTCCATTTAAATTCATTTGCTGACCAGAAAGAAGGTGAAGCTGTAACTCTCACCTGTAGGAGTTCAGCGCAGGAGAATTGCGTTGCATCCGGGATATAAGGCCCCCCTGGTTCTTTGTCAGGAGTATTCTCTCCCCTACCTGGGGAGCACCCTTTTTTTTTTTTTTGGCAAAAAAGTAAAATCACCTTGCCAAGCAATTTTTGACCACGTGTCTTTTCTTAACACCACAAAAAATTATTTCTAACAATATGACCTCTGTTGCACCTACCCACCCTAGCTGTTTTCATGTGAAAACAGCCATACACAATATGTAAATGGGTGGACATGACTGTATTCCAATAAAACTTTATTTATAAAATTAGATGGAGGGCCAGTTTTGGCTGGCAGGTTGAAGTTTGCAAACTCCAGTTCTAGATCGCAAACAATTTGGAGAATCAAAATCATTTACTCGGTACAAACATTTCACTGTCTTGTCTCAGAGCTGGGTTAATTCTCCTGCTCTCTGTCAAAATACAGTCTTCAGAGGCTTTAATCATCTCCATGTCTCACACTACAATATGCTAGTTTTGTTATTTTGATGGCGCGATGCTAACTGGATTTAGTAAGCGATGGATGCTTATGACACAAATGTTTCTTTTTGTTTTTCTCTCTACTTTCAATTGCTGAAACCTACAGCTTTTTATTGACAGGAATAGAAACTGAAACCCACAATTTTTTTTTCTTCAGTTCTGGAGATGGATACCACTTTGTGCCCAAATCCTCCATGGGTCCAGAGTAACCACAAAATACAATCTAAATGACTTAGCATATTACCAAAACTCACCATGATTCTACCTTGTCATTCTACCATGTCATTCTACCTTGAGTGACACTCCCAGCCCTATTTTTTTTATTCTTTATTTTGAAACAGGGTCTCACTGAGTTGCAGAGGGCCTCACTAAGTAGCTGAGGCTGTCCGAGAACCACGATCCTCCTGTCTCAGCCTCCTGAATGCTGGGATTACAAGTGTGTGCCACCGCGCCGGGCTTATGTCTTTTATTTAGAAACAGGTTCTCACCAAATTGCTGAGAGCCTCACTGAAATGCAGAGGCTAGCCATACACCTGCCATCCTCCTGTCTCAGCCTCCCAAGTACTGGGCTTACAGGTGTTTCCCACCGCGCCCGGTGTGGTTCTTTTTCTTTCATCAGAGGTAGGGAGGCAAACCCTCAGACTCTAGTCCAGTGACTGGAGATTTTAAATCCCGATTCTGCCACCTGCTGGAGGCATTGGTTTCCTCCATTAAAAAACTGTTAAAATACCTGCCTGGCAGGTGGCTGGGATGATGTCCTAATAACTCTTCCCATGCAGCACCTAGTAGAAGGTTAAAAACAGCAACAGCAACAACCTAACTTATTTGGTCTGTTGTGACACTCACTTAGACACATGAACACTGTCTCAAAGTCAGCTCTTCTTTATCTCCAAGGAATCATCCCTCCAGACATCTCTCTCTCTCTCCAGCAGTGCCTGTCCTATTGACTTCTTCCTGCTATTTCAAAGGCTGATATTTAGTAAAGCTACCAGATCCTGTCCCAGCCTCCCACTGCCAAGAGTCTTATATTTCAGAATTTCCTGCCTGGGCTAACTGTACTTGGATGCTCTCAAATACCACTTTGTGCCCAAATCCTCCATGGGTCCAGAGTAACCACAAAATACAATCTAAATGACTTAGCATATTACCAAAACTCACCATGATCCTACATTTGCCAGATTTATTTATTTATTTATTTATTTATTTATTTATTTATTTATTGTGGTACTGGGGGTGGAGCCCAGGGGCTTTCTACCTCCGGGCTATACTCCCAGACCCATTATATATATATATTTTTTTTTGGAAACAGGGTCTCACTAAGTTGCTGAGAGCCTCACTAAATAGCTGAGGCTGGCTTCGAACCTGTGCGATCCTCCTGTCTCAGCCTCCCAAGTGCGGGGATTACAAGCGTGCGCCATCGCGCCTGGCACGTTTGCCAGATTTAACAGCTTCCTTATTTATGGTACTGGGGATTGAACCCAGGGCAGTTCTACCTCTTAGCCACACCCCCAGTCCTATTTATTTTCTTTTTAGCTTGAAACAGGGTCTTGCTAGGTTCTGAGAGTCTTGGTACCTTGTCAAGGCTGTTCTGGAACTGGCCAGCCTCCTTTCTCAGCTTCCCAAGTACTAGGATGGCAAGCATGCACGACCATGCCCAGTTTAACAATTAAAAAATATACAAAATGCCCAGAATCTTTATTATTTTTTTTTTAATTTTTGCAGTACTGGGGATTAAATTCAGGGACATTCTACCTCCAAGCTACACCTCCAGCCCTAGTTTTTATTCTTTATTTTGAAACAGAATCTCACTAAATTCCAGAAGACCTCACTAAGTAGCTGAGGCTGGCCTTGAACCTGTAATCCTTCTGTCTCTGCCTTCCAAGTACTGGGATTACAAGTGTGGGCCACCCCAAACGGCATATGGATTTTTTTTTTTTTTCAACACTGGGAATTGAACTCAGGGTCATTCTACCTTCTAGCTACACTCCCAGCCCATTTTTTAATTTTTTATTTTTAAACAGGGTCTCACTAAGTTATGGAGGGCCTAAGTAGCTGAGGCTGACCACGAACCCACAATCCTCCTGTCTCAGCCTCCCAAGTACTGGGATTACAAGTGTGTGCCACCACCCCTGGCTCCTTGTAGAATTTTTAATTTCACATTTTCCCTGAAATAATTATGGGGAATAATTTGGTCTATTCTAATCATCTACACATTTATACAGGTGTGATAAATGTGTGTGTTTCTACAGCTATCTTTACAGCTTTAAAAAATGAGATATTTTGGGGGAGTGGTGAGTTGGTCAGGGCCACCCTCCCCCCTCATACTATTTTGGCATGGGGCTGTAACTATTTTCTGTATTTCTATCTTTTTAATAAACTTCTTTAAATCTTCAAAAAAATAAAATATGAGATATTTTATCAGTTAGAACTTAATCAGGACACAGAAGACATACAATGAATAAGGAAGAAATTAATATAATAAACTTATAATAATATTTACCTGGGTGTTGTGGCGCACGCTTGTAATCCCAGCATTTGGGAGGCTGAGATAGGAGGATCGCAGTTTGTGGACAACCTCAGCTACTTAGTGAGGCCCTTTGCAACTCAGTGAAACCTTGCTTCAAAATAAAGAGTAAACCGGGCACGGTGGCTCATGCTTGTAATCCCAGCATTCGGGAGACTGACTGGTGGAGCATGGTTCATGGACAGCCTCAGCTACTTAGGCCCTCCGCAACTTAGTGAGACCCTGTTTCAAAATAAAGAAAAAAAATTGGGCAGGGGGTGTAGCTCGGAGGTCTAATGCCTCTGGGTTCCATTCTCAGACCCGCAAAAAAATAAAAAAATAAAGAGTAAAAAAATAGGGCTGGGGTGTTCCTCAGAGGTAGAATGCCCCTGAGTTCTGATAAGTAAAATAAAAAATTAAATGCGAGTAAAATAAAAATAAGTGTGTACGGCGGAGTGTGAAAAACACGAGAGAGGTCCGGTACACGTGGCATGTAAAGTTTTAATTGCACGGCTCTCCCGGGGATCAGGGCAAGGCACCATGGGGCCCGCGCGCCTGTCCGAAGCTTGAGGACTCGGGCTCTCCTTTTCAAGGTATGCATCTCACGAGAGGAGGGTTTACTCGCGGGAACGCCCAATTCTCGCGGGGGTTTCAGCCCCTCCCTTGCCCTGCAGAGGTCATGTGACACAAAGTCACATGAGTGCAGGACCCAACTTAACAAGTTCCATCTCTGGTACCTCCAAAAAAAAATAATAAGAATATTTTATGTGAGAACATAACAAATATTAGGATATTATTTATTACATTTATTTATTATTTATCATGTTTAGATATATTTATATTATATTTATTATATTATTATAGTATCCTTATTATATATATGTATATATATTTTTTGTGGTACTGGGGGTGGAACCCAGGGGCTTTCTACCTCCAGGCTACACCCTCAGACCTATTTTATATTTTATTTGGAAACAGGGTCTCACTAAGTTGTCGAGAGCCTCATTAAGTAGCTGAGGCTGGCTTCTAACCTGCGCGATCCTCCTGTCTCAGCCTCCCAAGTGCTGGGATTACAAGCGTGCACCACCACATCCAGCTCTTATTATATTGTTACTATGAAGAATTTTTCTTTTCTTTCTTTTCTTTTTTTTTTTTTGCGGGTCTGGGGATGGAACTAAGGGGCATTCGACCTCCAAGCTACACCCGCTGCCCTATTTTATTATTTTTTATTTTGAAACTGGGTCTCACTGAGTTGCAGAGGGCCTCACTAAGTAGCTGAGGCTGTCCGTGAACCGTGATCCTCCAGTCTCAGCCTCCCGAATGCTGGGATTACAAGCGTGCGCCACCACGCCCGGCCTATGAAGACTTTTTCTGTGGTGATACGAACTAACTCTTAGGGGCAAAAGGAACTCTAAATGAATACAGAAAAGGCAGAAGGAAGGGGCGTCACTGCCTCTGGGCTGAAACCCAGGAAGGAGCAGTCTCTGGCGGCCTCCCTCCCGCGGATGATGAGATCTTGGGAGAATGTGCTGCTGCAGCCACTGCCTGGTGGCCTCTGCCAAGCCGCTGCCCACAGGGCTGGCAAGAGAACAACAGGCTGCGGGCCAAGAGTAGCTCGCAGGGTTTCACGAGAACGACAGGGAAGCCCCCCCCCTTATGCCCAGGAGGATGTTATTAAGGCTACATGACAGGCAAACTCCATTGAGGGTCCCTCAACGACAAAAAAGAAAGGCAGGCAGGCAGGCAGGAAGAAAGAAAAGAAGGCAGGCTTCAGGTTTACACAATGAAAGGTTTTAGCCCTTCCATGAAACTTCCCCCAGACTGATCATATGACCTCTCTCTTCCTATCTTATTTGCATGAGGTTCTCAAGTTGTGATGTCCGCAACATCGCATCCAGTTATGGAGTCAGTCTTGCCTTCATTAAGCTGCATTAAAAACACACAGACTTAGAGCCGGGTGTGGGGGCGCACGCTTGGAATCCCAGCATTTGGGAGGCCAAGGCAGGAGGACCAGAGGTTCGTTGCCAGCCTCAGCTAATTAGGCCCTCCGCAGCTCAGTAAGACTCTGTTTCCAAATAAAGAATAAAAAATAGGGCTGGGGGTGGAGCTTGGAGGTAGAATGCCCCTGGGTTCCATCCCAGTACCACCAAAAAAAAAAAATAGACTTAGAAATTGGAGGGCCCTCAGTTTGACGGGATGCCAGTGCCTCGTTACTGTGGCTGAATGAGCACATTTATGTATCTCCGCCGCCTTCCAAAGTCCTCTCAAGTGACAATATGTTCCACATGCATAAACTCACAAGGACCAAGAAACCGGATGACGACAGTAACCACAGTGTGGAAACTGTAAAGTAGACAGAAGAGTGGAAACTGACCTTGCAGGGTGGGAACGATCTAAACTAGCCCTGAGGGAGGCCGTGAGCAAGCCCACCCAAGCCCCAGAAAAGCTTGGGTGCCGCACCGTGTCTGCACGGGGAGAGCAACGGAGACAGAAAGGATGACGGTGGCTGAGGACGCGGGAGCTGCCAAAAAGGGGAGTCAAGTGAAAGTCAATCTTGCAGGGACATTTCAGATGCCTGCTCCAACACGGCTCTGAGAGCCCTGGCAAGCAGGCTCGCCCTCCCCAAGCCACAGGCCAGTGGAAAATTCCTCTCTGGGAAAACTTAGCCCAGGATGGGGGAATCCTCCCATCTTAATAAGATTATCAAGCGGGCGTGGTGGCGCACGCTTGTAATCCCAGCATTCGGGAGGCTGAGACAGGAGGATCGTGGTTCGCTGACAGCCTCAACAACTTAGTGAGGCCCTTTGCAACTTAGTGAGACCCTGTTTCAAAATAAAGAATAAAAAAAATAGGGCTGGGGGGGTGTGGCCCAGAGGTAAAATCCCCAGTACTGCAAAATAAATAAATAAATAAATAAATAAATAAATAAATAAAATAAAAAATAGGGCTGGGGGTGTAGCTTGGAGGTAGAATGCCTCTGGGTTCTATCCCTAGTACTGCACGCATGCACGCGTGCACACACACACACACACACACACACACACACACACACACAATACAATCATCAGACACCAACCCCGCCTCATCCCTGCTACTTGGTCTCATTGTTCTTTTTACTTTTAAGGTGTTTTGTTCTTGTTTTTTGTTTTTGTGGTAGTATTGGAGATTGAACTGGAGGGGCATTCTACCTCCGAGCTACATACACCCCCTGCTCTATTTTTAATTAATTAATTAATTAATTAATGAGTCTGGGGATGGAACCCAGGGATATTCAACCACTGAGATAACACTACACCCCCTGCCCTATTTTTTATTCTTTATTTTTGAAAAGGGTCTCACTAAGTAGCTGTCTGCCATCCTCCTGTCTCAGCCTCCCGAATGCTGGGATTACAAATCTGTGCCACCATGCTCAGCTTGTCTTTTTGTGTTTTTTTTGAAACAGGGTCTCACTGAGTTGCGAAGGGCCTCACTAAGTAGCTGAGGCTGCTGAGGTCTCCACTTCCTGAATGCTGGGATTATAAACGTGGCCCAACACTCCCGGCACACCCAGTTTACTCTGAAGTTTTTGATTATAAGAAAATGTAAGATTAAATCTACTTCTCTCTCTCTCTCTCTCTCTCTCTCTCTCTCTCTCTCTCTGTGTGTGTGTGTGTGTGTGTGTGTGTGTGTGTGTGTGTGTGACTAGGGTTTGAACCCAGGGGCATTCTACCTCTGAGCTACTCCACTAGCCCTTTTTATTTTTTATTTTGAAACAGAGTCTGGCTAAATTGCTGAGGGGCTCACTAAGTTGTTGACACTGACCTCGAACCTGCGATTCTCCTGTCTCAGCCTCCCAAGTACTGGGGTTATGTGTGTGCAACACCAGGCCCAGCTTCTCATAAAATTTTGAGTTTGCCCTTTTGTCGCCTATAGGTGTGATGCTGTACAGCAGCTCCCTAGAGCCTGTTTATTCTGGTTAGCTGACACTCTGTGCCCCTCGATTAGTAGCGGCTCTTACATGGATGGCCAAGCGTGATTTCAGACAGCCAAGGAATGCTTTCAGCATGGAAAAAAATGAAGAAAATGGAAGTCAGAAGAAATAGAGGTGACGGAGCTGGCAGGAAAACCCTTAAAAAAACTCTAATCTATTTTTGTCCTTGAGAAAGTATACACTATCTCTCCTCCTTCCAAAGAAAGGAAGGCTTTTAAAAAAGAGACATTCAAGAGAAAAGAGGCTGCTGGCAAATCCAGAATGCAATAATAGAAGTGGAAAGTTTAACAGAAGGGAAGGGTGCTGGGTGTAGCTCAGTAGAAGAGTGTGGGCTTGCCCTGCATGAGGCTCTGGGTTTGGGCCCCGGCATCAAAAGTAAAAATAAAACAGAAAGACAAAGTCCCACTCTTCCCCAAACAGAAGGAAGGTAAAGCAAGGGAACCTCTGAAAAATCGGAACTGTCCACTAACAGCTACGTAGCTAACTGTTTACATTTAAAGACGACGCAGTCTCCTCCCTAATATAAGTGAACTATTACAGGAACGCTTTCATGGGCAATAAAAAGACACACACAATTTTATTCAGAAGCAGGTGTGAGTGCACTGTGATAGTGCACCCCAACAACCCTGGTACTTGAGAGGCTGGGACAGGAGGATTGCTAGTTGGAGGACAGCCTCAGCAATTTAGCAAAGGCCCTCACCAATTTGACAAGATCCTATTTCAAAATAAAGAATTAGAGCCAGATGTGGTGGCGCATGCTTGTCATCTCCACGCTTGGGAGGCGGAGACAGGAGGATCACGCAGGTTTGAAGCCAGATGTGCTGGCTTAAGAGACCCTGTTTCCAAAAATAAAATAGATAGAAGGGATTCCAGGAACCCCAGTACCACAAATAAATAAATAAATAAATAAATAAATAAATAAATAAATAAATAAATAAAAGAATTATAGAGACTGGGGGTGTAGCTCAAAGGTAGAATGCCCCTGGGTTAAATTCCTCATACCAAAACAAATAAAAACAACAACCCATTATTCCAGAAATGCTTTCCCCTACCCTTAAAAAGCCCTATTAAAATGGCTATAAGGGCTGGGTTTGGTGGTGCACACTTATAATCCCAGCATTTGGGAGGCAGAGACAGGATGATCATGGTTCATGGACAGCCTCAGCTACTTATTGAGGCCCCCTGCAACTCAGTGAGACCCTGTTTCAAAATAAAGAATAAAAAAATAGGTCTGGGAGCCAGACGTGGTGGCTCGTGCTTGTAATCCCAGCATTTGGGAGGCTGAGACAGGAGGATCGTAGTTCGTTAACCACTTCAGCTTCTTAGTGAGGCCCTTTGCAACTCAGTGAGACCCTGTTTCAAAATAAAAGAAGAAAAAATAGGGCTGAGGGTGTATCTCGGAAATAAAATGTCCCTGGGTGCCGGAGCCAGCCGGCAAAAGTACGGGTTCCAAAGAGAGGTGTGAGGGCCGGGCATGGTGGTGCACGCTTGTAATCCCCGCGCTTGGGAGGCAGAGACAGGAGGATCACACAGGTTCGAAGCCAGCCGGCTGGCTTAGGAGACCCTGTTTCCAAATAAAAATGTAAAAATAGGTCTGGGAGTGTAGCCCGGAGGTAGAAGGGCTTCCAGGAACCCCAGTACCATCAAAAAAAAAAAAAAAAAAAAAAAAAAAAAAAAAAAAAAAAAAAAACTAAAACAAAACAAAACAAAACAAAAACAAAGAGAGGCGTGAGGATAAAAGAATTAAATTCTAAGAATTTGATTCAAAGAATATTTAATTCTAGCATGGAAGAATTGCCAGTCCACTCCCAGGTCGATATCTCTACTGGCTGATCCCGGGTTTATCACTCTCGTCCTATTTATATAGTTCCAGGTCAATCAACCCCTCGTGCCATCACCACTTGAGCACGTAACGATCAGGTCAATCAATCCCACATGATCTTCTCTCAGACCTTGAAATTTTCATGACCCCAAACCTTATTGACTCTGGGCAAAGGACAGTCAGAAGTATTCTTTTAGGGGAAAACCTTAATGGCTCCCCACACCCAGGTCCCATCTTTAGTACTGCAAAACAAAAAACAAACACAAAAAAACAAACACAAAAACAAAAACAAAACAAACAAAAGCAAAAAACAAAACCTATCAGTATCTCAGCGTTTCCCTCCCCCTCCTCTGAGGCGCTCCCAAGATGGCGAGCCGGTGCTCCTCCTTCCTTCAGTAAAAAGGTTAACCTTGTGTAAAGGCATTGCCTCTTGATCAGGGAAAGCAAGGCTTCCGTGGACATTCTGTGTGTGCATCGTGAGAATACCAGCGTCAACGTCAACACCCTGTGCGGGGAGGGAAGGCAGGGGCAGCCAGGGAAAGTCCACTGGGTACTGTGCCCCTGGGACAGTCATCAGGAGCTACATTACACTGTGAGGTTCTAATGCACCAGCCAGAGAATAAAAGAAAAAAAACCCACCTTTCAAAAACAGAACGAAAGACAGAGAGGGCGGAAATGGGAGGCCCAAACGTAAGAAAGTAAAAGACCAGTTTGGGAGAAGTAACATTCAAATCATAGAAATGGCGATGAGAAAAAATTGTGGGGGAAAAAATCCAAGAAAAACTCCTGTGCTCAGGGACATAATTTCCAATGTACGAGGCATGGTGGCTCAAAGGAGGGCCGCAGTCAAGGTGAAAATCACTGTAAAATTTCAAAATAATGGAAACAGAAGACCGAAGGAAAAGCCCTTGGTTTTCTTCAGATTAAGATTATGGCCACCAGGTGGCAGAATTGCCCCAAAGGCCCTAATTCTAATTTTCATTTTGTTTTGTTTCTTTGTATTTTTTCTTTTGTCTTCTTTAATTTTCTCTTCTTTTCTTCCCTTTCCTTTCCTTTTCCTTTCTTTTGTGGTACTGGGGGTGGAACCCAGGGGCTTTCTACCCCCCGGATACACTCCCAGACCTATTTTATATTTTATTTGGAAACAGGGTCTCACTAAGTTGCTGAGAGCCTCACTCCGTAGCTGAGGCTGGCTTCGAACCTGTGGGATCCTCCTGTCTCAGCCTCCCAAGTGCTGGGATTATAAGCGTGCCCACCATGTCCAGCTTCTTCGTATCTTTTCAAAGCATTAGAAATAGGTAGGCTTAATTTGAATTCTTACTATCCAGTCAGATCCTACTGCTGTTAAGGTTATTTTTATTTTATTTTATTTTATTTTGGTGGTATGGGGGTGGAACCCATGGGCTTTTCTACCTCCCAGAGTTATACTCCCAGACCTGTATTTTATACTTTATTTGGAAGCAGGGTCTTACTATTAAGTTGCTGAGAGCCTTAGTAAGTAGCTGAGGCTGGCTTTGAACCTGTGTGATCCACCTGTCTCAGCCTCCCTAGCGCTGGGATTACAAGTGTGTGCCACCACGCCCGGCTAAGGTTAATTATTATTATAATTTTTTTGTGGTACTAGGAATTGAATACAGGGGAATTCTACCTTTGAGCTACACCCCCAGCCCTATTTTATTTTTTATTTTAAATAGGGTCTCATTAAGTTGTGGTGGGCCTCGCTAAGTTGCTGAGGCTATCCTAGAACTTGCGATCCTCCTGTCTCAGCCTCCCAAGTACTGGGATTACAAGCGTGTTCCACTATGCCCAGCTTCAAAAAACAAGCAGCAACAACAAAAAAAATCCCAAAACAAACAAACAAACAAATAAACAAATAAATAAAATTTAAGATAATAAACTCTGGCCGGGCATGATGGCACACACTTGTAATCCCAGTACTTGGAAGGCTGAGTCCAAAGGATGTGGGTTCGTGACCAGCCTCAGCTACTTAGTGAAGCCTTTTGCAACTCGTTAAGACCCTGCTTCAAAATAAAGAATAAAAAATAGGGTTGGGGTGTAGCTCAGAAGTTGAATGCCCCTGGGTTCCATCCTCAGTACCGAAAAACAAAACTCTGAACTCTAACCTATTGTGCACAGAAAGACTTCTACTATGCAAGGATTCTACGAAACATCCATCCATTCATTCTCTCCGAGTTTTATGGATGTCTATTTTCTGCCAGGTTCCGTTAGTTCACAGGAATATCTCAACAACAGCAAAAGAACAGACAGGATCTTCCTCATGGTGAAGCTCAAATTCTGAAGAAATAAACGGATGGAAAAGTGACTGGGATTATAGCTCTGTGCGAGCGCGCTGATAAGGCCCTGGGTTCAGTCCCCAGCAGTACAAAAAATAAACAAACAAACAAGCAAAACATTTGTGTATGTATAAAGCAGTATATTTATTTATAACATGTCTCTTTATTTAAGTCAATCATTATAAGTGTTATAAAGGGAAGAACAAGGCACTTCAAGAAAAAGGGACCTCTCAGGCCTCCAAGGAGGCTGATGGAGGTGGGGTAGGCACAAGCAGCCCAGTCGGGAGGCCACTGCAGCGGTCGCTCGCGGGGGGAGGTGGAGAGGCCTCGAATTGGGCTGACGCTGGGGAAAGGGGATTCAGGATGTATTGGAGCAGAATGGACAGGTTGAGGTCAATGTCTGCACCTGGGAAGGCGGAGAAGGGATGCAGCGAAGTCTAAGTCTTTGGTGGATGGGGTTGTTTTCTGAGGTGGAGAAGGCTTGGGACAGAGTCTAGTCCTTCTCCCCAGGCCTCTGGGTTGCCAATGGTGCTGGCGTCCGGGCTCCACCATCTAAGAGAAGACGAGGCTTGGTCTGTCTGGTTTCTTTGGCTTGAATTGTCCCACAATTATCACTTGTCGAGTTTAAAATTGCTGGGAACTCAGTCCCCCCCCCCCCCATGGATAGTCAGGGGAAAAAAAGCTTAAATTTGTCTGTTTTTTTTTTTCTAAGCTGGGTATTTATGAGTGAAAGAGAATAGTCCAGAGCCTCGAGCACAGTTGCTTTGGTGGGTCCTTCTAAATAACAATTATAGGTAAGGTCCTGAGAGTGATTCTGAGACGGGGCAGAGATAAAAACGTCTAGTGACTCTGAAGATAGAGGCTATATTTGCCTAATTTTATCCCATAGTGACCAATACATATCTATTCAATGTGTGCTGGGTTGAAGTTGGTCCATCTGGGGTTTTCCCAATCCGTAGATTTGAATTAAACTCTTTTTTTTTTTTTTTTTTGGTACTAGGGATGGAACCCAGGGACGTTCTACCTTTGAGCTACACCCTCAGCCCTATTTTCTATTCTTTATTTTGAAACAGGGTCTCACTGAGTTGCAAAGGGCCTCACTAAGTAGTAGCTGAGGCTGTCCTCGAACCACGATCCTCCCGTCTCAGCCTCCCGAATGCTGGGATTACAAGCATGTAATCTCCTACTTAGTGAGGCTCGGAATTGAATCTTTTTAAACCTTTTATTTTTATACAATTTATTTTTTATGTTTAAGTAAAAGTTTATTCTAAGTTATTTGATATTTTGATATACACACACAGCAAAATAATTATTATTGTCAAGCAAATTAATATGCCCATACTCACATAAATTTGTGTGTGTGTGTGTGTGTGTGTGTGTGTGTGTGTGTGTGTATAGTGAGAACACCTAGACGTCCTCTGGCAGCGTGGAGTGGTCTTGCATAGCGCTGGCAGTGGGGAGGGTGGCCTAGGAGACCTCTACCTCCCTCACCAACTTTAAAGTCCCACAACCCCCTTCCGAATAATGTTTAATATATCAATAGGGAGCTTTGTTTTGATGTGTGGTCCTGGGGACGGAACCCAGGGGCTTTCTACCTCCGAGCTACACTCCCAGACCTATTTTCTATTTGTTTGGAAACAGGGTCTCACTACGTAGCTGAGTCTGGCTTTGAACCTGTGCGATCCTCCTGTCTCAGCCTCCCAGGTACTGAGATTACAAGCATGTAACAGCACGGCCGGCTTAAAGGAGCCATTAAATGATAAATAAAATCCCATTTAGAAAGCACGTTAGTTTGTTGCTATCTAACGTGCGCTCTGAGTTAAACAGCATGTTTGCTATGCAGAAGGGGTGTTGAGACAAGTCATGTAGCTTCCGGTTGCCGCCAGATGGTCGGTGGGTCTCATGCAGAAAGTCCGCCAGGCTCAGGGCTCAAGAGACCTGAGCAGGCTGTTGGAGTCTGGAGCCGAGGCTGGCGAAGGCTGTGCATTCCTCTGAAAGCTGACCCCCACCTCCCTGTCTCCCCTTTCCCTCCTACACCAGTGCTGTATTCTGGACCTTCCGAGGACTCTGTCCTTTATAAAATACCCTTATACGTGTCGTTTTAATTTTCCTGACTTGAAGCTTATTATTTAATAAACTTCTTGGAAAAATAGGTCCAAAGTCCTGTGAAAAGTCTCTTGTGAACTTTTGCCCGAAATAGCAAGGAAAAAGTTGGCTGCACCTGGAATCTGAACTCTTGTCAATTTTTCAAGGCAGGGCAGATATGGAATATTTAAACAAACTACATTTCTGGGAAGCTTTGTAAGTAAACAGTTTTGGTTCAAAGCTTTTGGCAAGGGTAGTTTGGAAACATATCACATGTATAAAAATAGTTTATGTGTAAATCAGTTTACATATTTAAAATAGGTTCCTTATATATTATTTTCCTCCTATTCAGAAGACTTTGTTCTAGACTCAAGCTTTTCTTTTTCTTTTTCTTTTTTTCCTTTTCCTTCTTTCTTTTTTTTTTTTTTTTCGTACTAAGAAAGGAACCCAGGGGGAATTCTCCCTCAGAGCTACATCCCAGCCGTATTTTTTAATTTTTTTATTTTAAAACAGGACCTCACTGAGTAGCTGAGGCTGTCTGCAAACCACAACCCATCTCAGCTTCCAAAATGCTGGGATTACAAGCGTGAGCCACCACACCCGGCTAGACTCAAGATTTTTTTTGTTGTTGTTTGTTTGTTAGCACTGGGGATGGAACCCAGGGGCATTCTACCTCTGAGCTATACCACCAGCCCTACTTTTTATTCTTTGTTTTGAAACAGGGTCTCACTGAGTTGCAAAGGGCCTCACTGAGTAGCTAAGGCTGTCCACGAACCACCATCCTCCTGTGTAAGCCTCCAGAATGTTGGGATTGTAAGTGCGCACCACCATGCTCGGCTCAAGCTTTGCGAGAGCGCTCTCTCTCTCTCTCTCTCTCTCTCTCTCTCTCTCTCTCTCTCTCTCCCTCCCTCTCTCCCTCTCTCCATCCCTCCCTCCCTTTCTTCCTTCAGTACTGGGGATGGAACTCAGAGGCATTCTGCCTCTCAGCTTCACCCCCAGCTCTCTTTTTTATTTTCTATTTTGAAATAGGGTCTCACTGAGTTGCAAAGAGCCTCACTAAGTAGCCGAGGCTGTCTGAGAACCGGGATTCTCTGGTCTAAGCCTCCCGAATGTTGGGAGCCTCCACATCCGGCTCAAGCTTTTGTAATAAAAAATTATAACTGCTGAGAGTAAAATTACTCAGAAGAACAACGTGTGTGTGTGTGTGTGTGTGTGTGTGTGTGTGTGTGCGCGCGCGCATGCGCACGCACTGGGGATTAAACCCAGAGGAGCTCCCCCCAGCCCTATTTTATTTCTTTCTTCCTTCGCAGATTCATCACACTTTTATTTATTTATTTATTTATTTTATTTATTTATTTTTTATTTTTTTTGGTGGTACTGGGAATGGAACCCATGGGCCTTCTACCTCCGGGCTACACTCCCAGCCCTATTTTCTATTTTATTTGGAAACAGGGTCTCACTAAGTTGCTGAGAGCCTCACTCAGTAGCTGAGGCTGGCTTCGAACCTGTGCGATCCTCCTGTCTCAGCCTCCCCAGCGCGGGGATTACAAGCGTGCGAAACAGCTCCAAACCAGGAACAACCAAACCTACTCTATTTTTTATTTTGAAACAAGGTCTCACTAAGTTGCTGAGTCTAGCCCCAAACCTGCAATCCTCCTGTCTCAGCTTCTCGGGTACTGGGATTACAGGCACGCACTTCATATCTGGCTCCCAATTAGACCTTTCTACATAACTTTACCCTGACTAGGACAGTTTGGTATATTACATAGAAATCTATACTTCAATGGAATAGTATCAAAGGTCTAAAAACAATGTATATTTGGGGATTTTGTGTAGGATAGAGGCATCATTTAAAATCAATGTGGAAGCCGGGCATGGAGGGGCTCATCTATAACGCCAGCGGTTGGGAGGCCGGGACAGGAGGGTCATAGGCTCAGGAAACTCTCAGCAACCTAGTAAAATTCTATTTTAGAAATAAAATATTTAAAAAATTGCTGGGGGTATGATTTGGAGATAGAAAATCTCTTGGTTCAATGCCCAATAACGCGCGCACACACACACACACAGTAATATAGAAAATATTAATTAGAGGTGTGTGTGGAGCCTCACACCTGTAATTCCAGTACTTGGGAGGCCGAGACAGGAGAATCACAGGTTCAAAGCCAGCTTCAGCAACTTAGTGAGACCCTGCTTCCAAATAAAAAATAAAATAGGGCTGAGGGTGTAGCTTGGAAGTAGAATGCCTCTGGGTTCAATCCCCAGTAACACACACACACACACACACACACACACACACACACACACATCCAAAATTTTTTCTTTACTTCCTAAGGCAATGCTAAGCAATATTTCTATATTATTTGTGTTGGGGCCCAAAAATGATGCCCTAAAGTGAAAAACTCAGAAGCAGCCTCAGATAGAAAGACTTTCTCTTATCTATCTCTCAACCTGAACTCTCTCTAGAGAAAATCCATAAAAACTAGAATTCCCCACAGTGGGTTATAGAAACCAGAATGCATTCCCCCCCCCAAACCAGCCATAAAACCTAAAAATATTATCCTAACTTTTCCCATCTTTCTACATAGTGTCGGCCTATGTAGAAATCCTGTCACTGACCTCGTTTTTGGAGTCTTTGTTTTCTTTTGTGATGCCAGGGATCCAGCTCGGGTCTGCAGTGGGCTAGGCAAGCTCTCGAGCGTTGAGCTACGTCTCCAGCTCCAGTTTTGTTTTTTGTTTTGCTTTTTTTTTTTTTTTTGGTAATACAGGAAAGATAATTCCAGTACTTGGGAGGCCAAGACAGGAGGATCACAGGTTCACTGCCAGCCTCAGCAACTTAGTGAGACCCTGTTTCAAAATAAAAAAACAGTGCCGGCTGTGGTGGCGAGCCCTTGTAATCCCCGCGCTTGGGAAGTGGAGACAGGAGGATCGCGCAGGTTCGAAGCCAGCCGCGCTGGCTTAAGAGACCCTGTTTCCAAATAAAAAAAATATAAAATAGGTCTGGGAGTGTAGCCCGGAGGTAGAAGGGTTTCCAGGAACCCCAGTACCACCAAAATAAATAAATAAATAAATAAATAAATAAATAAATAAATAAATAAATACAAACAAACCAAACAGGGCTGAGGGTGTAGCTCAGAGGCACGGTGCCCCTGGGTTCCATCCCCATGCCTAAATAAATAAATAAGCAGGAAAATACATAAAAGAACACAAACTGGGCCATAATCCCACTACTTGATGAGGTCATTGACATAAAAAATAAAGCGATAGTGAATGGAAATTCAAATATTCCAGTAGCTTTTAGAAGAAAGGACACTAAGCTGGATGTGGTGGCACACACCTATAATCCTGGTGCTTGAGGGGCTGAGGAGCGCAGGTTCAAGGCTAACCTCAGCAATTTAGTGAGACTCTGTTTCAAAATTTAAAAATAAATAAAAAGGGCTGAAGATGTTACTGGATATAGAACGCCCCTGGGTTCAATCTCAGTCCAAAAGAAAAGAAAGAAAGAAAGAAAGAAAGAACTAAATTTAATGTATACTTGGTGTATGATAGTTTCAATTTTAGAAGTGGTGGAGGATGCATCTTAGAACTGACGAATTAAGTTCTTTCCAGCCATTTTTCATGTCGTCATTATACACGTACATAAATCACATGTAAAATGCATGCACTTTTTGTAGTCTGTTTTTCACTTAATGATATCATACGAACATTACGTTAACGTCATTAAAAATTGATGGCTATCTTTTAATGTAATTTACATGATTTGTTCAGTTAAAATTTAATTCGTTGTAATTAGTTTAACCATTTTATACTGTTGGCACTTAGTTATTTCCAATGTTTGTTCTTACAATTAGTACTTTTACAGATGTTGTTATGCCATAAAGTTTTGTTGACTTTCAGATTATGTCCCTGTGGTAAATATTCAGAAGCAAATTGTGTCTGTGTGTGTGTGTGTGTGTGTGTGTGTGCGCGCGCGCACGCGCACACGCACGTGCGCACTAACTGGGGTAAACTCCACCCCTAGCCCTATTCTAATTTTTGTTTTGAAACAGGGTCTCACCAAGTTACAAAGGGCCTCACTAAGGAGCTACGCTGTGAACCATGATCCTCCTGTCTCAGCCTCTTAAATGCTGGGATGACAAGCGTGCCCACCACGCCTGGCGGGCTCTATTGATTTTCAGTTTCTTTTTTTTCTTTTTTCTTTTTTTTTGCGGGTCTGGGGATGGAACCCAGGGGCATTCTACCTCTGAGCTACACCCTCTGCCCTATTTTTTTTTATTCTTTATTTTGAAACAGGGTCTCACTGGGTTGCAGAGGGCCTCACTAAGTAGCTGAGGCTGTCCGTGAACCGCGATCCTCCAGTCTCAGCCTCCCGAATGCTGGGATTACAAGTGTGCGCCACCACGCCCGGCTCTTTTCAGTTTCTTTTAAGCTTTAAATAATCAACGTGTGCTGGGCATGGTGGTGCACACCTTTAATCCTAGTATTTGGGAGGCCGGGACAGGAAGAATGGCAAGTTTGAAGCCAGCCTTAGCAACTTAGTGAGATCCTGTTTCCAAATAAGAAATAAAATAGGGATGAGGATGTAGCTCAGAAGTAGGATCCCCCTGGGTCCATCCCCGGTACCCTCCACACACATCAGTATGCCACTTCAGTCTCATCTAGAAGCTACTTCATCATGCATCCAAGCTCCTGGGCTGAGATGACGCGAAGGCTGGGCTCAGCTGGGGGATTCGTGCCGTGGCATTTCTGGGCTTCCCACAGAATGGTGGCCAAGTTCCAGAAGGAGCCCCCCAAGAGTGAGTGTTTGAAGAGACGCAGGAAGAAACTGTGTGGCCCCATTGGTCTAGTCTCAGAAGCCACACAGCATCGAAGCAGACTCTTTCATATTCTGTTGCAGAGATCAACAAATTACGGTCCAGTGTCAAATCCATCCTCCCAAGTTGGGATTATAGACGTGCACCACCGTATCCCACTCATTATTTTAGAATAATCTTTATTGTCAAATACTATGGACAGACATATGGCCCTGAATTCTGTTACTTTCCCTGTATGAATTACTGTAGGTTTTTCTAGATGAGTTGTTTATTGGCCCATAGAATCTTCTGAGTTTTCAGGCTCTTATGAGTTCTCAGGGCTCTCTTTACAGGTCAAAATCACAAGCTCAGGAGAAGAGTTTGGGTTCCCACAGAATGGACAATCAACAGGTGTTTTTTTCCAGTGGGTGTGCAAGTCTAGTGGAAAGCACAGAAGCCAGGAACAGCATGTGCAGGAGCTCAGCAACCGTGTCTGTCCTTCTATTATCTACCTTTTGATTGTTTTAAGAACAGAAAGTTTCTAATGGGCTTTGTTCTCTGCAGGTGTGAGCCAAGCCGGAGTTACAGAAGCCAAGCAGGCAGCTCTGTGTGACCAGCCAGGTTCCTGGTGACGAACAGAACATTAGTGCCTTGGGGTCACCTCGGCTAACATCATGGCGTTGCTGAAGCCAAGACCGAAGTTACTTTATCACACCACCACGCCTAGCAAAAAAAAATATTCTTTCTTGACACAAACCTGTAATATTTACCATATTTACCTTTGGGTGCAGTCTTTTCAATTAGCTTATTGACTTATTTATTTGTGTTTCTGGGAATTGAACCCAGAGGTATCCTTCCTCTGATCTATTTTATTTAATTTTTATTTGGAAACGGGGTCATGCTCAATTGGGCAGGCTGGCATCAAACCTACAATCCTCCTGTGTCAGCCTCCCAAGTTGAGATTATAAACACGTACCACCATATCTAACTCATTATCTTAGAATAATCTTTCTTTTTTTCTTTAGGGGGTAGTACTGGGGATGGAACCCAGGGGCGTTCTACCTCTGGGCTATATTCCCAGACCTATTTTCTATTTTATTTGGAAACAGGGTCTCACTAAGTTGCTGAAAGCCTCACTACGTAGCTGAGGCTGGCTTCAAACCTGTGCGATCCTCCTGTCTTAGCCTCCCAAGCGTGGGGAATACAAATGTGCGCCACCACGCCCAGCTTAGAATAATATTTCTTATCAGATACTTTGGACAGACATATGGCCCTGAATTCTATTACTTTGTCCCAACTTTCCCAGTATGAAATATTGTAGGTTGTTTTAGATGCGTTGTTTATTGACCCATAAAATCTTATGAATTTTCAGAAAACGTGTAATAAAAATTTTTTTTCTAATACTAAAAAAGGAAGGCACAGAACCTTTTAGAAGCTGCTACCAATGATGACCAGCAACCCTGTCCTAGAGTAGCTGAGATGCGAGAGATTGGATTTCTCTGAATTGTGTGGTCTATCAGCGAGGTGTTAATATAATAATAAACATCTCTCTGGAACAGAAGAATTGCCGGGGAATGATAAGACTATATGCCTATAAGTAGTCTGTTCACAGAAGCAAAGTTACACCCATACCTGTCCACGATGAGTAAACCATTGAAGAAAACTACAAAGTCACATAAAAACCAACATAAGATTGTAGAGACAGAAAACAGATTTTAGGATTCTGCTCTGCTCTGATGGTTCTGAAGTCCGTATTATCCACATTAGTTTCTTAGTCTCTTTATCATTACGATGATCACTCATTAAAGTGGCCTACTTGTGCGGGGCATGGTGGTGATACATTCCTATAATCACAGTTCTTAGGAGGCTGAGGCAGGAGGTTCACAGGTTTGAGGCCAGTCTCAGCAAGTTAGAGACGGTCAGCAACTTGGCAATTCCCTGTTTTAAAATAAAGAAAAATGGCTGGAGGTGTAGTTCAGGGCAGAGATGCCCCTGAGTTCAATTCCTGGTAACTCAGCCCCAAAAGCAGCTTATTTGTAAGAGTCCTGAGTAGTCCACAGAAAGTATGAAACCAGCTGGGTGTGGTGGTGCACACCTATAATCCCAGTGACCTGGGGGCTGAGGCAGGAGGATTGCAGAGCCAAGGCCGGCCTTCACAATTTAGTGACACCCCAGTACAGTAACAAACAAACACAAAAAGAGTCGGAAACAGTTTTCGCTCAGACATAGATGAAATCTATGAAACTACCGTATGTCCCCCATTCCTTCAAGTGTGAGTATAAATAACAGGGCTCATGGGTCTCACGGAGATGGAAGCTCGCGGACGCCGAGCCAGCTGCTTGATTTCACCCAGGAGGCCGCTGGCATTTGGAGAGTTACATTTCAATCATAGCCAACCATTTTATTTTTTCCCCGTATTTTAGCGAAGCTTCTATAAAAAGGTTGGTAAAGTGGAATTTTATTTTTGCTTTCATCTCTGCTGAAGGTGCTAACGAGCACTAAAATTATTACAAGTAAGTAGAAGGCAAAGAGAAAGAGAAAAACGGATTCGCCACAGACCTGATGGCCAGCCCTGTATAATCCTCAGGGCATTTCTTTCCTGTCAAGCCACTCCACCCCCAGAGAATTAAGGGGAGTATTTGCTTTGAAAATGTCACAGAAGAGTTTTATTTGAGATGCTGGGATGGAACCCAGGGGCATTCTACCTCTGAGCTACACCCTTAGCCCTACTTTTTTTTATTCTTTATTTTGAAACAGGGTCTCACTGAGTTGCAAGGGCCTCACCAAGTAGCTGAGGCTGGCCGCAAACCACGATCCTCTAGTCTCAGCCTCCCGAATGCCGAGATTACAAGTGTACGCCATCACGCCCGGCTACATAATAGTTTTTAAATCCAAGGCGTAAAAAAAGACAGTTTCCTTCTTCTGCCAATACGCGATAGAATAGCTTTTCTCCTCGGAATTTTCTATCTCTAATTCTGTTTATACGTGTGTTCACAGGTAATTAGTACAGTAAAACTTTAGTGAGAGGAACAAAACTTCTCGAATGGATTCTCCCTTTTTTGAGTAAGAACAGGAGTCATATTTGTTCTTTGTGGATTTGTCAACCCGGGTGCACTGGATCATGTTAGAAGACCTAAGAGAATACAGCTCAGACTCTCCATTTTGTGTTGTTTGTTTGTTTTTGTGGTACTGGAGATTGAACCCAGGGGCTGTCTACCTTTGAGTTACACCCCAACTCTATTTTACCTTTTATTTTGAAACAGGGTCTTTCTGAGTTTCTAAGGGCCTTGCTAAGCTGACGAGACTGACCCCAAGGCTGCAATCCTCCTGTCTCAGCCTCTCAAGTCCACTTTCTTTTTCTCATATTAAATCCCTCAAAGATTATAAAACAGGCATGGTGGCGCACGCTTGTAATCCCAGCACTCGGGAGGCTGAGACAGGAGGATCCAGGTTCGCGGCCAGCCTCAGCTACTTAGTGAGGCTCTCGGCAACTCAGTGAGACCCTGTTTCAAAATAAACAATAAAAAATAGGGTTGGGAGTGCACCTCGGAGGTAGAATGCCCCCAGG
This sequence comes from Muscardinus avellanarius, assembly GCF_963383645.1. NCBI lineage: Eukaryota > Metazoa > Chordata > Mammalia > Rodentia > Gliridae > Muscardinus > Muscardinus avellanarius. The sequence continues at coordinate 12,183,767 of NC_137798.1, read as the reverse complement.
TTTCATCCCCAGCACCGCAAAAAATAAGAATGCAATGTTTTTCTTCACTGACCTGTTAAAAAGTTAGAGAAGACTGAACCAGAAGAAGAGACACAAGGGAGGAGGGAGTTAGGTGTTTACCTGGAATATTCCAGAACAGCAGGCTTGGACTTTTGCTATCCCAGCATAGGCTTGGGCCTCGATATGCAAAGCTAGCATTCTAGAGGGGCTTTGTTCTCACTAGGTACTAATTAATCGACACAAGGAGCCATTCTCACAGACAGGGGTTAACCAGGCCAGACTGACTTTGTTTTTTTGTTGTTTTTTGTGGTACTGGGGTTGGAATGTAGGGGCTTTTGTATCTCTGGGCTATACTCCCAGACCTATTTTATACTTTATTTGGAAACAGGGTCTCACTAAGTTGCTGGGAGCCTCACTCAGTAGCTGAGGCTGGCTTCGAACCTGCGCGATCCTCCTGTCTCAGCCTCCCGAGCGCGGGGATCACAAGTGTGCGCCACCACGCCCGGCGACTGACTTTGTTTTGATTATTTTGTGTGTAACTCTATAAAAGGAGCTGAGCAAAAATAATTCCCAGGATTAGCCCATCGTTGAAAGAGCTAGACACAATTAGAAGATTCCAAAGAACAAACACCAGGTATAATTAGTTTTAGTCCGTATTTATTTTTGAAATATTATTACTTTTCTCCGCGTCCTGGTTCCTTTGTTTTATCCATATCTTAAGAAAAAATGAGGTTTTCAAATTCACTCTGGAGTCTTAACTTAGCCTGCTGAGGGCCTAGTCACGGTCTGGGACCGTCAGCCTTGTCGTCAAGTATCAAAAACGAGTTTGTTCCACTGAATAAGCTTCTGATGCCCTTTCCCCGGGCACCCGACCGTGTCTCTGAGTCTCAAAACTGTCCAAAGACGACATACCTTGACCACCTTTATTTATTTATCTTTTTTGTGGGTCTGGGGATGCAATCCAGGGGCATTCTACCTCCAAGACACATGCCTAGTGGTAGCACACACTTGTAATCCCATGCCAAGCATGCGCTTTACCGTTGAGCTACATTCCCATCCACTTAAAATGTTTTAAATTTTGGGGGGTGGGGTGGGGAAAGGGTGTTCTACTTGTCTCACTGAATGAAGAAGCTGCTTTTCTGCGCGGTGTGGAGGTGCACACTTGTAATCCCCGAGCTTGGGAGGCGGAGACAGGAGGATGGCGCAGGTTCGAAGCCAGCCTCAGCAGCAAGATAGCAGCAGCTGTTCACCACTTTATGAGCTATAAAAGAGCGACACTGGGAAAAGATTCCCAGAATCTTTGGCTGGAGCCAAAGTTAGGCAAAATTTCCAAGTTCCTGTGATAGAAAATCTCAGTGGTTGTATTATCCTGAGCACAGGCCAGGTGACTTCTGCTGTATGATGGGGTTTTGTTTTAGGCGGGAATGGACTCAGTCCGAGGGTTCAGCAGGTGTTTCCGTGATGGATGAAAAAGGCCTCCAGGACACAAAAGAGTTAAAGGGCTGCAGGGAATGTGGAAACCTGACTCAGCTCAGAGTACCCATTCTATGCAGATTTTTCCATGAATACAAGCACCGAGCAACTCCAAAACAGACTGTTTTTCCTTTCTGGGGGCCAAGGATTAATCCTTTATACTCACCCGGTATTCAGACATTTTTGAATGTATGCAATAGTAAATAAATAAACTAAAATCTGACCCTGCTAGATATTTCTTTTTTTTTTTTTTTGGTGGTACTGGGGTTCCTGGAAGCCCTGCTACCTCTGGGCTACACTCCCAGACCTATTTTTACATTTTTATTTGGAAACAGGGTCTCTTAAGCCAGCGCACGCGGCTGGCTTCGAACCTGCGCGATCCTCCTGTCTCTGCCTCCCAAGCGCGGGGATTACAAGCGTGCGCCACCACGCCCGGCTACCCTGCTAGATATTTCTGAACACAAGTATTAGGTTTAAATTTTGAAGGGATGTGCTGATTATTTCAGAAGTTTAAATTTATATCCTGAGGGTTTCATTCCTATAATTTACATTCAAATAATAAGATTAAGCCAGGTGTGGTGGCGCACGCTTGTAATCCCCATGTTTGGGAGGCTGAGACAGGAGGATCACACAGGTTCGAAGCCAGCCTCAGCTACTGAGTGAGGCTCTCAGCAACTTAGTGAGACCCTGTTTCCAAATAAAATAGAAAATAGGTCTGGGAGTGTAGTCCAGAGGTAGAAAAGCCTCTGGGTTCCACCCCCAGTACCATAAATAATAATAATAATAATAATAATAATAATAATAATGCCAAACTAATAAAATCCAAACTGGAACACAAAATTTTATTAGAATAAAAATACACATACGGTATCCAACATTAAAATTATTTCACATCACATATAGGTCTTACCTCTATTAGTTTTTTAATGCTTTTAAAGTCTATGCTTTAAATAATTTGCATATCTGTAAACAAATCTTAGATTAGCAAAGATGCATATTAAACATCAAAATTTAGGATGGGAAATGATAGTTATAGCCTACCGTGCTAAATATTTCTATAAATTTTTGGAAAAACAGAGAAGATTAAAATAATCCACTTGAAATGAGGTAAGTTGTGTGACAAGGTTTTAGTAGCAAATATCACCAATATCTCTCGAGATGAGAATATTAAAAATATTCACGGAAAATTCATTTCAACGTTTGCATAGTTTAGGCTAATGTTTAAAAATAAATGAAAGCTGCCCACATTCCTTATGGAAAAGAGACAATTGTCTGGTTCTATTTAGAATCAGGGTTATGTTCTAAGTCTTTCATTTAAACAAACAAATAAAAAATAAGTGATACGAACATTCAAGAATCTACCGAAAAGGAAAATAAACTCGAGATTAGGATCAACACTGCAAGCTGCCTTCTGGAAAGAAAATTAAAAACAGAGGTAGATGGTTAAATGTTAGCGGCCAAGCTATTCAAGGGGCCTGGTGCACATTCACCAAACTTTTACGCTTGAAGCCAAATAAGGGAGTGCCTTTAGGAGGAGAAAGTAATATCTAACAGAAGTTATTTTCCTTATGGCAAAGGGAAATAAAGAAAGTAAACAAGCTGGCGATCCCTGTTAAAGATAGGATTGTTGAAAGCACTACGGTTCAGCCTCGCCCCTAAGCTTCCTGGGTGCGCTGGAGGCCGCCGGAGCTCAGTCTAGGTAGGACTGAAGGGTCCCGCGGCGCCGGACGTCGCAGGTCCAGCAGTGGAAGCCCCCGCCCAGGGAATTGGCATTGCGAATGTTGACCTTAATGGTACTGATGCCTGCGTGGAAGGAGAGACAGGTCAGCGGGGTCCCGTGGAGACGGTCCTAGAGCAGGGGCGCCCACGGTGGAGTCCGGTGCTTCCAACCCGCAGAGCCAGATGGTTTTTATATTTTGGGGGGGATGTGGAACCCAGGGGCATTCTACTTCTGAGCTACACCCCCAGCCCTCTTCTTTCTTAGGAAACAGGACCTCCCTGATTTGCGAAGGGCCTAAGTAGCTGAGCAGGCTGCGACTGCCATCCTCCGGTCTCGGCCTCCCGAGTGCTGGGATGACGAGCGTGCCCACCACGCCCGGCTCATGCTCTTTCCTTTTTTGGTGTTTTCACCAACTTTAGCTCATCCCTTCTATGCGACCACTAATCTAAAATCTCCATCAGCAAGTCGACAGAGACTCTGAAGTTTTGTTCTACTGACTCTTCACCAGGCAACGGGCCACATGAGCGGGCGTGCGTGCCGAATGTTCAAAGGCCATCAAGGACCAAAATATCCACGGCTTCTGAGGGCTGTACGTGGTTTTATCAGGCTCTTCCTCATTTTGACCATGTTAACTTAGGAGGAACAGTATCACTTAGCCAACCTGAAAAGTACTTTGCATAGTTATAAATAAGGAAAGTTCACCTGATACAGAGTAATTTTGCCTGGCTACCTTAAGCAGAAAAGGAACAAAGCTGGTACTTTTGTGTGTGTGTATGTGTGTGTGTGTGTGTGTGTTACTGAGGATGGAAACCAGGTGTGTGTGTGTGTGTGTGTGTGTGTGTGTGTGTGTGTGTATGTGTGTGTTACTGAGGATGGAACCCAGGGCCATTCTACCTCTGAGCTACATCCCCAGCCCTAATTTTATTCTTTACTTTTTTACTTTTTATTTATTTCTTTTTTTTATTCTTTATTTTTAACAGGGTCTCACTAGGTTGCTGAGAGCCTCACTAAGTAGCTGAGGCTGGCCACAAACCTGTGCAATCCTCCTGTCTCAGCCTCCCAACTACTGGGATTACAAGCGTGTGCCCCCACGCCTGGCGAAGCCGGTATTTTTAATATCTGAGTTGTATGATTAATATGGGCACTCAACCTGGCCAGACTACTAGTTTAATCTGGTGCCACCTGTAACGACTGTGGCACGCATGACTTATTTAACCAACAATATTTAGGAAGAATCTGAAGCGTTAGACATAGTGTAGATGGCAGTCTATTTTTCCTTGTTATTTTGGGGACTCGGATGAGCTACAGACACTAGAATAATCAGCGAGAGAAAGGAGGTGTGACTTGCCCAGAAAGACTCTTCTGAGTGAAGCCGAGTAGAACTTTCATGAACAATGGGGTTTGGACGGGGGTAAGACGTGGATGTAGGAAAATGATAAGCCAATCTTTTTTTTTTTGCGGGTTTGGGAATGGATTCCAGGGGCGTTCTACCTCTGAGCGACACCCCCTGCCCTATTTTTTATTATTTTGAAACCGGGTCTCACTGAGTTGCAAAGGGCCTCACTAAGTAGCTGAGGCTGTCCATGAACTGCGATCCTCCTGTCTCAGCCTCCCGATTGCTGGGATTCCAAACGTGCTCCACCAGGCCCGGCTCGGCCAGTCTTTTTTAACTGATACTACAATAAGGGGCAAATAGGTTCTTCTAGGTAGTAGACCTGAAATATAAGACATGTGGGCTTTTACAGATAAGCCTGTTTCCTGACAGAGTGACTTATCTTATTTAGTTCAGAGGGAATTCAGCTGCTTGATAAAAGTTTGCTTTCCCAAGTTCCCTGTGTCTAAAACAGATTTTAATCACTGAAAGTAAAATTATAAATCATATATTCGAAGCCAGACATGGTGGCACATGCTTGTAATCCCAGCATTTGGGAGGCTGAGACCAGAGGATGGCGGTTCGCAGACAGCCTCAGCTACTTACTTAGTGAGGCCCTTTGCAACTCAGTGAGGTTAAATGCCTCTGGGTTCCATCCCCAGACCCGCAAAAAAGAAAAAAATCATATATTTAAGTAGAGAAGCAACAAAATTATAGATGGGTGTGATGGCATATGCATACAATCCCACTACTTGGGAGGCTAAGACAGGAGGAGTCTGGGTTTGAGGCCAGCCCCAGCAACTTAGCAAGGCTCTCAGTAACTCAGTGAGAATCTGTTTCAAAATAAAAAATAAAATAGTGCTGGGGGTGTAGCTCAGAGGTATAATGCTCCTGTGTTCAATCCCCAGTACCACACGAAAAAAAATTTTAAAAAGAAAAGAAAAAAAATCTTAATAAGCAAAGAAACTAAACCCAAGCAATTTTGTTATTCAATGATACATCCAGGGAAAAAAAGTGGTTCAGTAAGCCAGGTGTGGTGGTGCACTCCTGTAATGCTAGGGAGGCTGAAACAGGAAGATCGCAGGTTCAAGGACAGCCTCAGCAATTAGTGAGATTCTCATCCACCTAGCAAGACCCTGATTCCAAATAAATAAAATCAGGCTGGGGTGTAGCTCAAAGGTAGAATGCTTTGAGATTCAATCCCCAGTATCCCTCCCCCCACACAAAGTGGTATAGTATTAAGGGTCAAATCATTGGATTCTGTTCAATCTAAAGCTGATAGGCCTACTTGGGAGGCTGAGACAGGAGGATCACAGGTTTGAAGCCAGTTTCAGCATCTTAGAGAGACCCTGAGCAACTTAGGGAGACCTGTCTCTAAATTAAAAGAAAATAGGGCTGGGAGTGTATCTCGGAGGCCACCCCTGGGTTCAGTTCCCAATCCAATAAGTAAATAAATTAATTTAAAAAATTGACAGGCCAATCTTTTTAAACTGATGCTACAATAAGGAGAGATGTGTAAAGGGGTAAATAAGTTCTTCTAGGTAGTACACCTGAAATATAAGACACACTTTTAAAAATTATGCAATTTCAACAAGTAAACTGCCTGGCTATTATTTAATTGACATTCAGGGTATATCACATATGTTGAGAATGATAAGTATACAGATATTTCCCAATTATTATTTATAGAAAATCCTTTTCTTTCAACATTTTTCTCAACAGTAACAGAATAGCTGGTTTAAATTTTCAGTATCAGGATGGGCGAACTCCCCCTCCCATGAAATACACTCTTCCCCTTTAGTTGAAATGGGAGAATCCGCTTTGCTGAGTTTCGGTCCTTTGTTAACTGAGCTTATCCCATGAGCGGGTGACTTCTGTACCTGGACCTGTCTAAGCCTTTTAGTGTGTGTGAGGACAGTTAAATTACTTTGACAGGGCCCTCAGCAATCTCTTATTTGGAGAAGAAGGGCTGCCTGATCCACGTGGCCATCTGCAAGGTGGGGCCGGGCGCCTGGCCAAGTTGCAGAAGGCTGGTGAACGTATCACTACGGGGGTAGTGATAAGGAGCTCAGGACACATCTCCAACCTTTTGAGGCTGTTCTTGTTGAAAACAAAAACACTGGCCACTTACAGAATAATAACTGGGCGCCTCTAAGGAGAACAGAAACTGAACGGCGTGGCCATGCATCAGAGCCCGCGTGTCACGGCTCCGTCGTTCCTGTTGATAAGAGCGCGCTCGCCACCGGTACCTACCCAGCTTCTCAAACATCTTCTGAATGGGGACCTCGTTGGCGTCCACCATCACGCGCTTCTCATCCAGCATCAGGACATTCATGGAGAGCCATCTGGACGACATCCAGAGCGGGTGATCTGAAAGAGCAACGCTAACCAACACCTGTGTTCATCTTTATTTAGGGGAAAGCTTTACACGTGACGGGTCTTCAAGTGACCGCTCACTTCTCTTGGTAGTTCACTCTCTGCGTGAAAACTTATGTTAATCTTAAAATAATTTATCCAGACTCAGACAGGAGGATCGTGGTTCGGAGCCAGCCTCAGCTACTTAGGCCCTTTGCAACTCAGTGAGACCCTGTTTCAAAATAAAGAATAAAAAATAGGGCTGGGGTGTGGCTTGGAGGTCGAATGCCCCTGGGTTCCATCCCAAATACCCAAAAAAAAAAAATTTTATCCATATATGTCATAGTCATAACACATTTGGACTTTATCCTGTTTTCTCTAAAAAGTTACAATTAGAGCCAGGCATGGTGGCACATGCCTGTAATCCCGGGATTTGGTAACTTGAGACAGGAGGATTGAAGTACAAAGAAATTTAGTGAGACCTTGTTTTAAAAAAAAAATCATCAGTCTGGGGACGTAGCTTAGAGTTAGAATTCCCCTGGGTTCAATGCCTAGTCACACACACACACACACACACACACACACACACACACACACGTCCTAACTTGAGCAGGGTCTGGCAGTATACACTATAATCCCAACTACTTGGGAGGTTGAGGCGAGAGGATTGCAAGTTTGAAATCAGCCTGAGCAATTTATACCCGGTCTCAAAATTAAATAAAAAGGACTGGGGGTAGAGCTCAGTGGTAGGATGCCCCATAAAAAAAAACAAAAGTCCTAACTTGCCTTATGTGATGTTACATGATGTTTTATTCTGCCTTCTCACTTTCATTTTCTATGGAAGGAAAAGTTTCAAACAAGGAGGACCCTATTTCAAAATAAAAATAAGTAGGGCCAGGGTTAGAGCTCAGTGGCAGAGCACCCAGGGGCTCCAGCTCTGACACTCAGCCCCGTTCTAGTACATCCAGTAACTGCCTCAGTCCTTACTGCGAACACGTCTTCTCTAATTTGTTTTTTCTGTAGGTGGAAGAGCCCGGTCACTGAAGTCATACTTTTAGTCTATGAGACAGTGAACGTACCGTCTGGGATGACTGGTGTTGGAGGAGTGACGATGGTCCATCCTGCCTTCTTGAAAAGATCAATCTGCAAGACCACAACAATTCAAAGAGACTTAAATAAACTATTCTTATTACTGGTCTTTGGCAGCCCTTATTTTAATAATTCTTGTTGGCAAGCTATTCTGATAATTGCCAAAGTAAGGAAATAAAACTTTCAAAATATGTAGATCATTTTTTATCAAGTCCCAGTTAAAAAGGCACACAGAAACCTCAGATTAAAGTTAAAAAGTGAACAGAATTATTAAAGCTTTTGAAGCTTTCCTCAGGCTTCGGAGATTCAAAGCCCCAAATTTATTTTCCTAAAGACACTCTCATGAAAGCATTTTCTAACCATTTAGTCATAAGAAACATAATAAAAGCTGGGTGTGGTGGCGCACACTTGTAACCTCAGTACTTGGGAGGCTGAGACAGGAGGATCGCAGGTTCACAACGAGCCTCAGCTACTTAGTGAGGCCCTCTGCAACTTAGTGAGACCCTGTTTCAAAGAAAAGAATAAAAAATAGGGCTGGGGGTATAGCTCGGAGGTATGGAATGCTCCTAGGTTCAATCCCGTTACTAACACACACACAAAATACATACATACACAGGGCTGGGGGTATAGCGCAGTGTTAGAGCATCCTTGGGGTCGATCCCCAGCACCACACAGCCTGGCAGGTAACACAGAATCACCTGCTGCCCAAATGGGAGAGCAAGGGGCCGACAAGGAACCGGAGCCACAGAAGAGGTAAGACGCCTGTTCCCCTGCGCTGCCTGGCCATGCGGGGATGATCTCATTTCCTACTCAGCGGCTGTGAAACTGCCATTGCAAACAATAAGATGACAGCGCCCTGTCCACTAAAGATACAGCCATCCGCATGAACTCAAGACTCTGATAATACAAGCGCCTCACGTCAAAGTCTGATGCTACGGCAATATTTGTGTATTTGTGGGATGTCTTGTGGTTAAGTACGCCATCGGCATTTCAGAGCTGGACTATAATCACTGCTGCACGTTGCTGAGTTGAACTGTTGCTTAAAATGAACTTGTCGTTTTAAGCCAGGGAAGTGCTTAAAAGAAGTTAGTGACGACCCTGGCTGCCGGACTCTCGCTTCCCGGGGTCTGCAGAACTCTCTCACCTGATGACACGGCCTGTCGGGGTTGGCCAGCACGAGGCCAGGCCCAATGATGTTGAAGGTGGCATCGATATGCATCGGATTGGGGTCCTTAAAGGAGATGATATGCACTCTGTAGTCTGGGGCGAGATGCCTGCGCATCCACTCAATGCCCAGGTAGTTTGTGACCTGAAAATAAAACGGAGACATACAATCGATAGAGATCTGAGTTGATGTTTAGAAAACTAAAACGATGAACGATGAAAATATTTGAGTAGAGCTCAGTGGCAGAAGGCCTGCCTAGCATGCCTGAGGCCCTGGGTTCGAACCCCAGCGCCTCAAAAATAAAAAAAATTAAATTTGAAGCAAAAAACCACAATAATGGAATGCAAAATTTCAGAGGCGATCTTTATCGACCTGACTTCTCTGTGCAAAAATATCTCTTCCAGCTCGAATGAAGTCAGCAGCGTCGAAGCATGGCTCGAACTCGGTGGTCACAAATTTTCCTTCTGCGGCCAATCTGTGTCTGTCTTCCACGGAATGGATGGGATAATCCTAATTGGAACAAGAAAGGACACACGCAGGACATTGTCTGTGAGGATATACATGACTAATTTGCTCAACCTCATCCTCTCCCAAGACACTAACACTCCACCCTAGACTAAAGCACGCGTAGGAAAGACGTGGGTCCATGATGAACCGAAACGACAAAACCACCGCCTTCGGCGTTACAGCAAATCACTGCTACTTGGAAACAAGCGGTACGGGGCAGTCGCTGATTCTGAAGGTTTGTCATGACCTGCACTGGATATCCACATGCAACTACCTACAATAGTGAAAGTCCACAGGATGAAATAATTCTGTTCCTTTCAGAAAAAGAATTTGGTCCTGAGCCTACCTCATGTCATAAAACCAGACGCCATGCTTCCTTTGCCAGATTTCGATGTGGTGGGATAATTATTATTTCTGTCTTTAACCCCCTAGAATAACTCCCCCCCCCCGGACTGGGGATCGGACCCAGGGGCAGTCTACCGCCGAGCTACACCGCCAGTCCTATTTTAGTTTTACCTTGAAACAGGGTCTCAATAGGTTGTTGAGAGTCTTACTACTTGCTGAGGCTGTCCTCAAACCTGCAATCCTCCTTTCTCAGCCTCACAAGTACTTGGATTACAAGTGTGCACCACCACGCCTGGCTCAGAATAACTTTTTTAAATTTTTTTTCCGTAATGATCAAAGAGTAGGTGATCTATGAGACATACAGTTGTCCCTTAGAGCATGTGGGATTGGTTCCAGAATCTTCCTCAGAGACCAAAATCTGGATGCTAAAGTTCCTTGTATAAATGGTATAATTATTTGTAGTAACCTGCTGTATACGTTCAATTATCTCCAGGTTCCTTATAATGCCTAAGTCAATGCAATTGCTATTCTGATAGAGTTGTGCTATATTTTTAGGGGAGAATGACAAGAAAGCATATCTGTACATGTTCATTGCAGTCACAAATTTTATTTCTTTTTGTTTTTTTTCATGGAACTGGAGTTTGAACCCAGGGACATTTTACCTCTGAGCTACACTTCCAGCCCTATTTTTGTACTTTATTTATTTTACTTTATTTTATTTTTTGTGGTACTGGGGATAGAACCCAGGGGCCTTCCACCTTTGGGCTACGCTCCCAGACCTATTTTAGATTTTATTTTGAAACATAGTCTCACTAAGAATTACAAAATTCTGATAAAAAATGAAAGACAAAAAAAAAAAAAAGGAAAGATCCCATGTTTATGCACTGGAATAATTAATATTATACTGTCTAATGTAATATTCATACTACTAATGTAAGTTAACAAGTCAATGTATTTTTCTTTTCTTTTTGAAACAGAGTCTCACTATCTTGTGGAGGGCCTCAGTAGCTGAGGCTGGCCGCAAACCTGCAATCCTCCTGTCTCAGCCTCCCAAGTACTGGGATTACAAGCGTGCGCCGCCACGCCCAACTTTAGGCAAAGTTTTTTAAAATGGTTTGGATCTGAAGTTGGTTGACTCTGTGAATGCAGACTGTAGATAGGAAAGGTTAACTGTATATTTCATTTTAGTGTGAATTTTGCCTGTAGACCAGGTTCTTTTTCTAGAAGAAAAAGGACCTCAGCCTAGTGACTTTCTTGGTTTCACCAATAAATGGCAGTATACCAGAGGCCAAATGTTCCTCCCTGTGATGAAATAATACGTCCTCCTACTTTTTTTTTTTTTTTTGTGGGTCTGGGAATGGAATCCAAGGGGCATTCTACCTCTGAGTTACACCTCCAGCTCTATTTTTTTAGTTTTTATTTTGAAACAGGGTCTCTCTGAGTTGCAGAGGGCCTCACAAAGTAGCTGAGACTCTGTGAACCTCCTGTCTCAGTCTCCTGAATGCTGGGATTACAAGCGTGCTCACCATGCCGGCTCCTTCTACAATTTTAAAGAGTACCATGACAGGATATAAACGGAGAGCCCAACCCAGGCCCCACACAAGGCAGCCCCACAGAGACCTCAGACATCGTTAGCACTATTATCACAAGAGCGTCGACCCTTATTTCATCATAGCACAATCACTTTTTAAAAATTAGGTGATATTCTCAGTTTTTGAAATGCATAAGATATACAAAGTATCAACGAATCTCTATATTACTCTCCAAGGATTATTTGGAAAAGCTATTTATTTAATTTTATTTTTATGTGGATCGTATTGAAAATGGCATACATTCAGACTGCGCTTGGTGCCCGCCCCCCCCAACTTCCCCTTCACCCCCTCCCAACAAGGAGCGTCCAGGCTGACCGTGCTACATTCACTTTTACACAGATTCAAATGTAGCTCCTCCATTAATCAACCTCAGCCTTCTTCCTCTCCTACCCTTCCATTCCAGCTTTGCTGAGCAAGAAATGGGCAACTGAACTGAATAGACACTTCACAAAAGAAGAGACACAAAATGGCCAATAGATACATGAAAAGATGTTCTACATCACTGGCCATCAGGGAGATGCAAATCAAAAATACGCTGAGATTCCATCTAACCCCAACCAGAGTGGCAAGCAAAGAGAAGTCAAACAACAACAAATGCTGGCGAGGATGTGGGGAAAGAGGAACTCTTTTACACTGTTGGTGGGAGTGCACACTAGTTCAGCTGCTATGGACATCAGTGTGGAGATTCCTTAGAAACTGGGAATGGATCCACCATAGGATCCGGCTATACCACTCCTGGGCATCTTTCCAAAGGGGTTGAAATCAGAGAACTACAGTGACATATGCATACCTATAAGCAGCATAATTCGTAATAGACAAAATCTGGAACCAACCTAGGTCTCCATCAACAGATGGAAAAGTTATTTAAGAGTCCATAATTAGGCCAGGCGTGGTGGCACTCACTTGTAATCCCAGTACTTGGAGACTGAGACAGGAGGATCTGGGTTCATGGACAGCCTCAGTTACTTAGTGAGACCCTCTTTAACTTAGTGAGACCCTGTTTCCAAATAAAGAATAAAATATCAGGCTGGAGGTATAGCTCAGAGGTAGAATGGCCTTGAGTTCCATCCCCAGTACTGCAAAAAAATAATAAAAAATTTAAAAAGTCTGTAATTAGGACTAACCTGGTCATAAAGGGCATCAGCCATCGTAGGTTTAGGAGCCGTTGTCCACTTGGCACCGCGATGGAAGTAGTCTTTGATAATCGACCTGTATGCTCGGTACTCAAAGAAGCGTGACCGCCACGCCATGGGAGCCTCTATGATTTCATTTCCCACAACTATCAGGATGTCTCGGGGCATTGCGCTGTACAAACCTGCCAGGCCAAAAAGTCCCATAACCATCTCAGTAATACAGATTTTCAAGACAGAAAAGTCTATATGATATGACCCAATTTTTTTTTTTTTTTGTACGTCTGGGGATGAAATCCAGGGGCATCTGACCTCCAAGCTGCACCCCCAGCCCTATTTTTTTATTTTTATTTTGAAACAGGTCTTCCTGAGTTGCAAAGAGCCTCACTAAGTAGCTGAGGCTGGCTGATGTCTGCAAACTGTGATCCTCCGGTCTCAGCCTCCCGAATGCTGGGATTACAAGTGTGTGCCACCGTGCCTGGCTTCCCAGCCTGAATTTTTTATCTTCTTTTTTTGAAAAAAGGTCTCGCTAAGTTGCAGAGGGCCTCACTAAAAAGCTGAGGCTAGATTTGAACCTTTGATCCTCCTGTCTCAGCCTCCCAAGTTCTGGGATTACAAGCGTGAGCCACCACACCCGGCTCTTCTAACACATTTAAGGAAAGTCTGAAAACCAAGGACCAACGGTTTAGTTTTCTGGAGACACGTACCCGTAGACTCAAAATCAGGAGTTCGATACTTCAACGACCAGTCAATGGGGTCAGGCCTTCTCACGGTCACCCCTTCCATTTTTAAAATATTGCACATTTCTTCAACTTCAGCAACAGCTTTCTTCAAATGATCTTTGGGAAAATAATGGCCTCCGTACTTCTGGTAAAATGGCCAGTACTTTTCATACGTGTTGGCCTAGAAGCAGAACAAAGTAAATGAAATAATCATAGACACCGGCCATGGTAGGGGCTCAACAACTCTGCCTAACGTGACGGAGTTGAGACAAGAGCCACGCTTTGTGCACTGCTGACCCCCGCACGGAGCACCCTGTCTCTTGTCTTCTGGGCAGGCGCTCTGTACGTGTTGAATAAAGAGCTCTGGACATCTTGAGATCTGAGGCCTTTTGATCTCTCTGCCTTAGATCTCATGCCCAACCACGGATGGCATTTCTGCCCTCAGCCGGGCTTGGAATCCTCTTGGCCATGCTTCACACACAAAATGGGACGTAGGTCCTCCTGTTAGAGAATCGTGATGAAATTAAACAAGAGCACAAACAAAACAGTGTAAGAGAGCCGGGCGTGGTGGCGCACGCTTGTCATCCCAGCATTCGGGAGGCTGAGACAGGAGGATCGCGGTTCAAGGACAGCCTCGGCTACTTAGTGAGGCCCTCTGCAACTCCGTGAGACCCTGTTTCAAAATAAAGAATAAAAGATAGGGCTGGGGGTGTAGCTCGGAGGTAGAATGCTCCTGGGTTTCATCCCCAATACTGCCAAAAAAAAAAAAAAATTGGCAAACCTGTGATACTTTACATATTTTTGGTTTAAAAACATGTCCAAAGGCAGATTTTTAAAAAATGTTTCTTTATATCACTGATTAACGTTGGTTAGATATTCTCCCATTTGGTGCTCCCAACAATCCCATCCACAAGACAGGCTGAGTACTCAATGTCCATTTCACAAACAAGCAAAGAGGGTCAAAAAGATCATGTACTGTCTACTACGGGGCAGACAGGACTACCACTCCAGCGTCTGACTCAAAGTGCTCCTCATACACAAAGAGGCTTAGCCACTTTTTTTTTTTTTTTTTGCAGTATTGGGGATTGAACCCAGAGTCATTCTACTCCAAGGTCCACCCCCAGCCCTATTTTTTATTCTTTATTCTTTATTTTGAAACAGGGTCTCACTGAGTTGCAAAGGAACTCACTAAGTAGCTGAGGCTGTCCGCGAACTGCGATCCTCCTGTCTCAGTCTCCCAAATGCTGGGATTACAAGCGTGCGCCACCACGCCTGGCTTAATAAGTTCAATTTCTGACCCATGAAAACTATCACTGGCATTAAACATTTGAATTTTTTAATAGGCCAGTCCAGTCTTTAAAAAACAAAAGCATACCAGTTTTTTTTCCTAGGAATTTCTGCTGCAGCAACTGGCAAGAGAGGATCATAATGAGCCTTTCTATTCTTCTTGGACACATCCTGGTGTTACTCATCCACTCCCCTCTCTCCTTTTCATGCCGGGCACATCTCCTACCATCCACTGGGGGACAAGACGCCTTTGAAAATGTAACACTGCGTGCCAACAGATGCACAGTCATGTGTTCTTGCCAGACTTGTTCGAAAGTATCCTGCGTGAATATTTGTATGGGGAAGCCTGCTTTGATAAATATTAAGTAAAGTTTCCTGGGAGAAAAGCGTTATTTGAACAAGTGCATGTGTATAGAGTTTATAATCTGACAGAGGTGGGACGAAGTCCAAGTGACCAGGGCAAATTGCATTTTCCAAGAGATAGTTGGAAATTGTTGATACTGCCTTTTAAGCCCAGTTAAATGAATTATCAATCATTTACCAAGTGTCTGCAAGATAATGAACATTGTATTAGATGTTTAGTCTACGATGCTTTAACAATCTTTTGCAGAGCTGTGGCATTTCTGGAAATTCTAATAGGGAGTTTGCCAGATAAAGAGGGGTGTGTGTGTGTGTGTGTGTGTGTGTGTGTGTGTGTGTGTTTTATTAGGGCTTGAACCCCAGGGCATTCAACCTCTGAACTATACTCCAGAACTATTTATTTATTTAATTTGCTCTACTGGAAATGGAACCCAGGGGCAGTCAACCTCCGAGCTATATCTCCAGTCCAATTTTTTATTATTTATTTACTATTTATTTATTTATTTATTTATTTATTTATTTATTTATTGTGGTACTGGGGTTCCTGGAAGCCCTTCTACCTCCAGGCTACACTCCCAGACCTATTTTATATTTTTGAAACAGGGTCTCTTACACCAGCGCGGCTGGCTTCGAACCAGCGCGATCCTCCTGTCTCCGCCTCCCAAGCGCGGGGATTACAAGCGTGCGCCACCACGCCCGGCCTTTTATTATTTATTTTGAAACAGGATCTCACTGAGTTGCAAAGGGCCTCACTAAGTAGCTGAGGCTGTCCGTGAACCCTGATCCTTCTGTCTCAGCCTTCCAAATGCTGGGATTACAAGCCTGTGCCACCATGCCCAGCCCTATTTTATTTATTTATTTATTTATTTATTTATTTATTTATTTATTTATTTAAACTTTTGGAACAGGGTCTCACTAAGTTGCAGAGTCTTGCTAAGCAGCTGAGGCTGCCCATGAACCTGCGATCCTCCCATCTCAGCCTCCCAAGTACTGGGATCACAGGCATGCGCCACCATGCCTGGCTTCAAATAAGTTTGTACGTACTATCTTTGGAAGGCTAAGAAATATCAATAGCAATTTAAGCAAAATCCAAAGCAGATTTTTATTATGTTTTTCAAAATAAGAAGTCATTTAGCTTTCACAGATTATGCTTCCTGACAACTATTTCCCTCACTCCTTTCCTTACATTTTCTCTAGCACTTATATCCTTCGACATATCTCTTGCAGACTCTAATTGCCTATTTTAGTTTACTATATTATTTTCTCTCGTGTTGTTCGCAAGATTTTAATACATCTGTGTTAATCTCTTGTTCCAGCTACAGGCCACGAGAGTCTTTCTTCTCCCTCAACGAAACCCAGTACTGATGATCGTGATACCTACACCATTATACCCCCAATGTACTTGTGTAGTGTAATTGGCAAGTTAGATCCATTCAACTAAAATGAACTGTAGTGCTAACCTTTAAAATGCTCAAAATGGTGCCCAGTGTGGTGGTGCACGATTGTCATCCCAGCATTTGGGAGGCTAAGACAGGAGGACTGCGGTTTGCGGACAGCTTCAGCTACTTAGTGAGGCCCTCTGCAACTCAGTGAGACCCTGTTTCAAAATAAAGAATAAAAAATAGGGCTAGGGCCGGGCCTGGTGTGCACGCTCGTAATCCCCGCCCTTGGGAGGTTGAGACAGGAGGATCACACAGGTTCGGAGCCAGCCTCAGCTACTTGGTGAGGCTCTCAGCAAGTTAGTGAGACCCTGTTTCCAAATAAAATATAAAATACGTCTGGGAGTATAGCCCAGAGGTAGAAAAGCCCCTGAATTCCACCCCCAGTACCACACACACACAAAATATAGGGATGGGGTATAGCTCGGAGGTATAATGGCCCTGGCTTCCGTCCCTTAGTACTGAAACAACAACAACAAAAAACAAAAACAAAAAGCTCAACATGGTGCATGGTGTTGTGGCGCACGCTTGTAATCCCAGCATCGAGAGGCTGAGACAGGAGGATCGCAGTTCGCGGCCAGCTTCAGCTACTCAGTGAGGCCCTTGGCAACTCAGTGAGACCCTGTTTCAAAATAAAAAATAGGGCTGGGGATGTAGCTCAGAGGTCGAATGCCCCTGTGTTCCAGCTCCAATACCACAAAAAATAACAAAGTAAATAAATAAATAAATACTAAATGATATGTTCAACATGTAATCTTTTACCTTCAAATTTAATCCTGCTGATGAGCAAACCTCTTAATATTTTCATCTTACTGGGGCCCACATTTGGGCCCCAGTGGAATTCTGCACAGGTTCACATAGCTGATTAGGTAAAACCACCTATCAATTTTTATCAAATATTGAATTCAATACCAGTCTCCTGACTTCAGCACAGTATACTTTACACAAGCCCAGGAAGCCACAAAGTCTCAGGTCATAAATCAAGTGACAGTTCAAAATAATGTTGGGAATTCTAACTCCATTTCATCACATGGTATGAAAGGCAATAATTTTAAAGACAAGTAGATGATAAACTATTATTTGAATTTAACTTTTTTCCTTTTTTTTTCTTTTTTTTTGATGGTACTGGGGATAGAGCCCAGGGGCTTTCTACCTCTGGGCTACACTCCCAGACCTATTTTATATTTTTATTTGGAAACAGGGTCTCACTAAGCTGCTGAGAGCCTCACTAAGTAGCTGAGGCTGGCTTCGAACCTGTATGATCCTCCTGTCTCAGCCTCCCAAGTGTGGGAATTACAAGTGCGCGCCACCACGCCTGGCTCTGAATGGGAGCCCTTAGGGGCCCTGGCCATAAGACTGTCCCAGTAAAAATTAGGAGGAGTTTTTAAAAAGGGAGAGTTTTTTTTTTTTTTTTTTTTTTTTTAGGCCATGGAAATTCTGGAAGGCCTTGGAAAAGTATCACTGGATCTAGGTAATAGTAGGTTTGCTTTTGTGTATTTTTTGTTTGTTTTGTTTTGTGGTACTGGGGATGGAACCCAGGGGCACTGTACCTCTGAGCTACACCCCCAGCCCTAGTTTTTTAGTCTTTTTAATTTTGAAAGAGGGTCTCACTGAGTTGTGAGGGGCCTCGCTAAGTAGCTGAGGCTGTCTGCAAACCGCCATCCTCCTGTCTCAACCTCCCAAATGCTGGGATTACAAACGTGCACCACCATGCCCGGCTATGAGTTTTTTTTAAAAGGGAGAGATCATTTTTTGTCCAGGAAAATTCTGGAAGGCCTTGGAAAGGTATCACTTGGGGCTGGCTAACGGTAGGTTTAAAATGTACATGAGAGGGTACAGAAAAATGGGTGGGAGAGAGTTGGGAGGAAAAAAAAGGCCTGGGGCTTGTTGGCTAATGAAAACCAGGTTGGAGTATGAGAGGAGAGAGTAACTTAAAATGGGTAAATATCTGCGATCCTGCCACACAAACATCTCTACGATCTCTATGACTGAAAGAGGAAGTCCCATTTCTAACTTGTAGAAAATCCTAAATGCCATGAGGACTTTATCCTATTGGGAGCAGGGTGAGTTACATGATCAAATTTGGGTTTTAAACAAAATCACTCAGTAGCAACTGGAATGGGGTCTGGAGAAAAGAACGGTGAATGGCAGAGCCCAGTTAGGAGTTAACTACTGTAGTCTAGGGGCAGATGAACTCCTGACTTGACACAGAGGAAGGGGACGCAGGCCAGATTTGTCTGCTGATCTTGGAAAATGAATGTGGAAGACAGTGACCAAAGGAGAAAGCAAAGATGACTGCTTTGTGTTTAAACTTGATAAAATGGTAATACTAAAAATTAAAGGGAGGCCGGGCGTGGTGGTACACACTTTTAATACCAGGACTTGGGAGGCTGAGAGGGGAGGACTTAGTGAGACCCTGTTTCAAAATAAAAGAATAAAATAGGGCCGAGGGTGTAGCTCAGAGGTAAGATGGAACCCTGGATTCCATTCCCAGTACCACCAAAAATAAAGTAAAATGAAATGAAATAGCCGGGTGTGGTGGCTCACACTTGTAATCCCAGCATTCGGGAGGCTGAGACCAGAGGTTCACGGTTCACGGACAGCCTCAGCTACTTAGGCCCTCTGCAACTCAGTGAGACCCTGTTTCAAAATAAAGAATAAAAAATAGGGCAGGGGGTGTAGCTTGGAGGTAGAATGCCCCTGGGTCCCATCCCCAGACCTGCATTAATAAATAAATAAATGTAATGAAATAAAATGAAATGAAATGAAGGAATAAGGAAAGTTCTGCTTTAAGCCGGGCGTGGTGGCGCACGCTTGTAATCCCAGTATTTGGAAGGCTGAGTCAGGAGGATCACACAGGTTCGAGGCCAGCTTCAGCTACTTAGTGAGGCTCTCAGCAACTTAGTGAGCCCATTTCTAAGTAAAATATAAAAATAGGTCTGGGAGTGTAGCTGAGAGGTAGAAAGCCCCTGGGATCCATCCCCAGTACCAAAAAAAAAAAAAAAAAAAAAAAAAAGTTCAGCTTTAGCAGGGCAGGAAGCAACTGAACTCTGGATCTGGATACGCCTAGTTTGAGGTCCTTCAGCAATATCCACCAAGGAGTCTAAAGTGTTGGTCTAGAGGGAGTTCAGGAGCAAAGCCTGGACCAAAGCGGCAAGGGAGCCAAAGCTGGGAGGACGGCTTTAAAAAACGGGGGCTGCCCGGCATGGTGGCGCACACTTATAATCCCCACGCTTGGGAGGCGGAGACAGGAGGATGGCGCAGGTTTGAAGCCAGCCGCTCTGGTTTAAGAGACCTTGTTTCCAAATATAAATATAAAAATAGGTCTGGGAGTGTAGCCTGGAAGTAGAAGGGTTCCATCCCCAGTACCACCAAAATAAATAAATAAATAAATAAATAAATAAATAAATAAAAAGGGGGAGGCAAAAATTGAGATTCTGTCCAAGCCCAACCTCATAGACTGTGAAGGAAGAATTGCCGAGGTAACCAGGAAAGAACCTGCTTCCCCAGCATCCTGGGGAAGCGTCAAGAAGGAAGGAATTTGTGCAAATAGCGGCAAATACCACAGAGGTGCCAATCAAGCAAGATGGCCCTGCGAAGGTGCAGACAGTTCCGGGCCACAGAGGACAGAGGCGAGAACCCACTGGCAGGCACATGGCCGCCCTTACCTTCACTTCCACGGTGAACGGAGGCACACAGGCGTTCTCGGCCCTGCCCACAATCACCTCCTCTAACGGGTCCCACTCGTTGTAGGAGGACACCGGGCAGTCCTTGGGCAGAGGGTCGGCGGCCTTGTCGTCCGCCGCGCAGGGGCTCCGGGAGGAAGCCGTAGCTGCCTGGGTGCTCTGGTAAGCTCGCTGCACCCATCCTGTGAAGGTGCTTCCAAGCTTCGGAGAGGAACAACAGCGGAAAGATTATTGCGTGGCCCTGTTTCATACTTGGGGGTAGGAGGAAGCGGAGGTGGGGCAAAAGGGTAAGAAGCCAGCGTACTGCCGCTAGACTCTGACAATCCTTGAGATGGTGACAGTGTTCAGCTGCAGAGGAATTACAGATGGTTTCTCACCTTATATACGTTCATTCTCGCTCTCATCTTTATTTATTTTGGTACTGGGATTGAACCCAATGGCATTTTTGACCTCCAAGCTACACCCCAGCCCTTTTAAAAATTATTATTGTTTATCATTATATTTTGCAGTACTAGGGATGGAACCTAGGGGCACTGCACCTCCAAGCTATCCCCCAAGTCCACGTTTTTAGTCTTTTTTTTTTTTTTTTTTTTCAGTACTGGGGATGAAACCCAGGGGCAATGTATCTCTGAGCTACACCCCTAGCCCTATTTTTTAGGTCTTTTTATTTTTGAAACAGGGTCTCACTGAGTTGCAAAGGGTTTCGCTAAGCAGCTGAGGCTGTCAGCAAACTGCGACCCTCCTGTCTTAGCCTCTCAAATGCTGGGATTACAAGAGTCCACTGCCACACCTAGCTGCTGCTTCTTCTTCTTCTTCTTCTTCTTCTTCTTCTTATTATTATTATTATTATTATTATTAATTATTCACAGGATCCTGCTAAGTTGTTGAGGCCTGCCTCAAATCCTTGATCCTCCTGTCTCTGCCTCCCAAGTACTGGGATTATAGATAGGCATGCACCACCATGCCTGACTTGTCTGTCTGTCTGTCTCTTTTGCGGTACTGGGGATGGAACTCAGGGGCATTCTACCTCTGAGCTACACCCCCAGCCCTATTTTTTCTTCTTTATTTTGAAACAGCGTCTCACTGAGTTGTAAAGAGCCTCACTAAGTAGTAGCTGAGGCTGTCCTCGAACCTCCATCCTCCTGTCTCAGCCTCCCACATGCTGGGATTACCAGCGTGCACCACCACGCCAGGCCTGGCTCCTCTCTTTTTGTGTATTATGCTAACTGCTGTAACTTTTAAAAAGCCCCTCGGGAGATTTTGTCTCTAGCCCCCATCTGGCCCAGTTATCTCAGAATGGGTTTCTGCAACCCGCCCTGAACCACGCTTAACCAAGCTTTCAGCAACTCCTCCCCGGGAGACAGACTGGCCACTTAACTCCCAGAAGGCCGCCCCCCACCCCTGCCAAGGCTAGCGGGAGGCGGGAGCCTCTTTTCTCCGTCCATATCAGAGGTTACCAATACCAGGCTTTCTTTTTCAAGTAACAACGTACAAGCACTTGTAAAGGGCCTTATCTTTCGGAACAATAATCTTCAAACCAAACTTTTTTTCCAACTCCGTTATTCTGCACATTCTTCGGTGCTTCAGTTCTGAGTGTCCAGCGGCTTTCTGCACCATTTCAGAGATGGTCCTCAGTTTTCTAGCCTAGATAAGGGCTGACCTGAAAGGCTGACCAAAACGCAGGGCCTCTAACATCTAGAGCAGGCAGAGTCCCTCACCCAGTGGGCAAACCCTAAATCCTAACTACTGTTAAAAAGCCTCAGGAAGGGGGCGGGAGGAGCTCGGCGATGGAGACCCAAGCCGGAGAGAGGGAGCGTCAGCTGTCCCGGCCAGCTGCTGGGGCCGGGAGGGGCCGCGGTGCCCGAGCTATTCCTGTCTGCAGAGCCGGCGGGGTCCGCGGGGCGTGGGGCGGTGGGAGGACAGCTGCTGCAGCCCCGGGACCCCACGCCCAGCTGCAGCGCCCGCCGGGGTCCACGCCGCCTCGGCGCCCCAAGCATCCCCCAGGCGCAGAGCTCAGGGCGCAGAGCCCGGGGCCCCCTCCCCTAGGAGACCGAGCGCCCACCCCCCCGCCCGGGAGAGCTCGGATCGCAGGAGCCAGCCCGGCGGGCGGAGAGGGCGCGTCCCGCCCAGCAGCGGAGCCGCCCGAGGCCGGCGCGCACGCACCCGAGACCCGATGTAGCGCACCGCCTCGGCGCCGCGGCTCCCGCCGCGCAGGCACCGCACCCGCAGCATCGCCGCCCCGGCCGGTCCACGCGCCGAGCGTCCGCGAGGGTCCCGAGCTCCCGAGGCGGGTGAGCCAACGCCCCCGCCGCCGCCGCCTTTTATAGCCGCGCCCGGCCGCCCATTGGCCGCAGGAGCAGGGCTGGCCCGCCCGCCACCAATTAGGAGCCGCCGGCGCCGGGCGCCACCCGCGCTGCCGGGTTTTGGCTGCCGGCCCCGCGCGCCTTCCGCCCGCCGCGCCCAAAGCTGCAGTCCTGGGAGAGGGAGGTGCCACTTCCGAGGAGCTCTTGTTCTCCATTTATTTATCTCTGTCTATATAGAGATAAATATATATATTTAAAATATGTTTCTTTAAAATATATATTTAAAAATATATGTTCCTTTAAAATATGTATTTAGAATATGTATTTTATTAAAATATATATTTAAAATATGTATTTTTATTTAAATATATATTTAAAATATATTTTATTTTAAATTAAATAGGTATAATTAAATTGTTTTTCATTTTATATATATTTAAAATATCTTTTTCTTTTAATTTTATATTAAAAATATATTCTTATTTTATTTTATTTTTTTGGTGGTACTGGGGTTCCTGGAAGCCCTTCTACCTCCGGGCTCCACTCCCAGACCTATTTTTTTTTTTTTTTTAATATTTTTGAAACAGGGTCTCTTACGCCAGCGCGGCTGGCTTTGAACCTGCGCGATCCTCCTGTCTCTGCCTCCCAAGCGCGGGGATTACAAGCGTGCGCCACCACGCCCGGCTATTCTTATTATACATATATATTTAAAATATACTTTTATTTTAAATATATATTAAAATAAAATATATTAATATTATTACATTATTAATATATTAATATATCAATATTTTTAATATATAAAATATATTAAAATATATGTTTAAATATATTTAAATATATTTTTATTTAATTTTAATTTTTATTTTTTGCGGGTCTGGGGGATGGAACCCAGGGGCTTTTGACCTCCAAGCTATACCCCCTGTCCTATTTTTTATTCTTTATTTTGAAACAGGGTCTTACTGAGTTGCAGAGGGCCTCACTAAGTAGCTGAGGCTGTCCACGAACCGCAATCCTCCAGGTCTCAGCCTTCCAAATGCTCGGATTACAAGCGTGCACCACCACGCCCGACTTATTTATTTATTTATTATTATTATTATTATTATTATTATTATTATTATTTTGGTGGTACTGGGGGTGGAACCCAGAGGCTTTCTACTTCCGGGCTATACTCCCAGACCCATTTTATATTTTATTTGGAAACAGGGTCTCACTAAGTTGTTGAGAGCCTCACTCAGTAGCTGAGGCTGGCTTCGAACTTGCGCAATCCTCCTGTCTCAACCTCCCAAGCGCAGGGATTACAAGCGTGCGCTACCATGCCCGGCTGGGCTTTTTTATTTTAAATAAATAATAAATATATATATTTGCAGTATCAGAGATAGAACCCAGGGGCATTCTATCTCTGGGCTACATCCCAGCCCTGTTTTCCTTTCCTTTCCCTCCCTCCCTCCCTCCCTCCCTCCCTCCCTCCCTCCCTCTCTCCCTCCCTTCCTTTCTTCCTCCCTTCCTGGCGGTATTGGGGATGGAACACAGGGACATTCCATCTCCAAGCTCCACTCAACCCTTGTTTTATTCTTTATCTTGTAACAGGGTCTCACTGAGTTGCAAAGGGCCTCGGTAAGTAACTGAGGCCTTCGCTGAACCAGGATCCTAATGGCTCAGCCTCCCAAATTGCTGGGATTACAAACCTGTGCCACCTCACCCCGCTTTTTGTATTTTATTTTGAAACAGAGTCTCACTGACTCAGGGCCTAAGTATCTGAGCCTGGCAGCAAACCTGGATCCACCGGTCTAAGCCTCCCGAATGCTGGGATTCCAAGCCTGCGCCACCACACCCGGCTTTTTATATTTTATTTTGAAACCGGGTCTCACTGAGTTGCAGAGGGCCTCACTAAGTAGCTGAGCCTGGCAGCAAACCCGGATCCTCTGGTCTAAAGCCTCTGGAATGCCGGGATCACAAGCGTGAGCCACCACGCCTGGCATATTTTTGGATTCAAATGTGTAAATTGTGGGTCCAGCCTTACATTTAAATGCACATAGGTGTAGACCCAGCCCCTCCACTTGACAGTGAAAGAAGTCACTTCAAGATTAGATGGATCTGGGGAAAGTAGAGGGGACTAAGCCTAGAACTCTTTCGTCTGCTCCGGGGCGGCGCGTGTCACCCACTAGCCTTCGGAACACGTGCTATTTCAAATGGTCTTTGGCCCTGTGCCCCTGGCTTGAGAAACGCAGTCACGAAAATAGAGGCATATGTGAGTCATAAATAAGGGAGCGCTGCAGCTGGCATTTTTCTTTCCATTTCGTGTGTTAAGAACGTTTGTTTCAACTTGACTAGAGTAGGTCTGTTAGAAAAGTAATTCCCTCACAGAGGAAACCGCCATGGCTGGATTTGTGCAGAACTAGAGAACGTTTCAGTTCCTAGCGGATGAAGGGAGGCGAGAGAAATTTTATTTATGGACTTACAGAGATGTTAGCTATTTCCTCCTCTTCCTCTCCTCCCTCCTCCTCCTCCTCCTCCTTCTTGCCCTCCTCCTCTCCCTCTCCCTCCTCCTCTTCCTCTCCCTCCTCCTCCTCCTCTCCCTCCTCCTCCTCCTCCTCTCCCTCTCCCTCCTCCTCCTCTTCCTCTCCCTCCTCCTCCTCCTGTGGTGCTGGGAACTGAACCCAGGGGTATTCTACCTCTGACCTATACCCTCAGCCCTTGTTTTTAAAATTCTTTATTTTATTTACTTATTTATTTTCTTTTATTTTGTGGTACTGGGGATGGAACCCAGGGTCATTCTACCTCTGAGTGACACCCCCAGCCCTGTTTTTTATTCTTAATTTGGAAACAGAGTCTCACTGAGTTGCAAAGGGCCTCACTAAGTAGCTGAGGCTGTCTCCGAACTGCAATCCTCCTGTCTCAGCCTCCCAGATGCTGGGATTACAAGTGTGCGCCACCACACACTTTCTAATGAAGGCCTTCTAGTGACAGCTTGGGGGAAACCCATTAACATTTCTCCAAATTTAAAAAGCATTTTCTCCCAACAGTAAAATGCAGCCAATTCTGAGATCCAGATCTCTCAGTGTACTTAGGATGCCAAAGGTGTGCTCCTCTGAAAGTTACTTAAGAGGATGGTATACGTAACAAGGTCCCATATGCTACATTTCTCTGAGATCTGAAGACATCCTCTTGTCACACATTATAAACACTATTTTAGCCGGGCGTGGTGGTGCACGCTTGTAATCCCCGTGCTTGGGAGGCGGAGACAGGAGGATCGCACAGGTTCGAAGCCAGCCGCGCTGGCTTAAGAGACCCTGTTTCCAAATAAAATATAAAAATAGGTCTGGGAGTGTAGCCCAGAGGTAGAAGGCTTCCATCCCCCGTACCACCAAAACAACAAAGCAAAACAAAACCAAAATAAACTCCACTATTTTAATTTTGAATATGTAAGAATTGGGTGTGTTTGGTAAAAAGGCTTACATAAAGAAAAATTCTTCTTATAGCCAATATAGCCAGCCTTATCTCTTGGAATTCAACAGGAAATCTGACAGGGCCACTCAAACGACTCTTACTATAATAAAAGCACATGAAAACATTCCCCTCACCTTTTTTCTTATTTATTTTTTGTTCTTGGAAAAAAAAAAAAAACACCTGTAACAATTTTTGGAATGACCGCGTCGATTGAAAGCACGTGCCTTTCACCCCGCACTGTGTGTCTAACACGGGCCCCAACTCTGCGAAGTATCCACAGCCGCACTTGGCATCGTCTCAGTCTTTAGTTGCTGCCTTATTTAGAAGACATGAATTAGAGTGGGAATTATCGCCTTCCCTTCTTCCGTTGGCAATAACTTAGGTCAAGCCAATAACTTTAGGATCTTGGTGGTCTCTTATTTAATGGCTATGCAGATTCCAGTCTAATAGTAACGTATCCTTGTAGGTTAACCTAAAGGCATAATTTAGGAGACCGTGGATCTAAAATGGGAAAAGGTACAGGGAGTGGGAAACTCGTCAGACGCATGGGAAAAGATTTTGCTTTGCACTTTCTCCCTCATTACGGTTGCTATGGAAACACACCCAACTTTAGTGGGTTCCAACCAACAAAATAAGAGTGTCTGAAATGTGACCCGAGATTGAAAAATAAAAAAACAAAGTCATTGGGTCAATTAAAAATGAGCAACAAAAGAGCCTGTTGGAGGAATTTATTATTTCACTAGCATGATTGACATGAGAACTTGTGCATAGGAAACACATGTGCAGAGTTAAGTCCTCCTAGAACTCAGAAATACAGACACTGAATCTGGTACACAGTGGAGGGGATAAACTATTCACAGAGGCCACCCAACCTAAGACACATTTGTACCTATAATTTACTCCCAAATTGAGTCAGAAAAAAGATGGAATTACTCAAGTTTAAACAAGATGACTGCATTAAAAAAAAAAAAAAGTACTGTTTGGGCCGGGCGTGCTGGTGTACGCTTGGAATCCCAGCATTCAGGAGGCTGAGACAGGAGGATCCTGGTTTACAGACAGCTTCAGCTGCTTAGTGAGGCCCTTTGCAACTCAGTGAGAGCCTGTTTCAAAATAAAGAATAAAAAATCGGGTCAGGAGTATAGCCCAGAAGTAGAATGCCCCTGGGTTCCATCCCCAGTACTGCAAAAAAAAGAAAGTATTGTTTGGACTGCATTAATAAAATATTTCTGGAAGGATACACAAGATACTGGTAACATAGTTGTCCGTGGGGAGAAGACTTTGCTGGTCAGAGAACAGGAATAAGATTTTTCAATGTAAACACTATTGTACCTTTGAATTTTGAACATGTGGATTAATTACCTAATTAATAAACAGAAACATATTTAAAAGATTACATTTACAGAGATGTGATTGTCCATATGGAATTTATTTATTTATTTGTTTGTTTATTTATTTTCTGATGCTGGGAATGGAACCCAGGGGCATTCTACCTCTGAGCTATACCTCCAGCCCGATTTTGTTCTTTTTTTATTTTGAAACAGGGTCTTGTTGAGTTGCGGAGGGCCTCACTAAATTGCTGTGGCTGGCCACAAGCCTGTGATCCTTCTGTCTCAGCCTCCCAAGTACTGGGATTACGGGGGTGCGCCACCACGCCTGGGTTCAACATGGAGTTGTAAAACAGGAAGCAGGAGGCACAATCTATCAGAGTTTACTCATTTAGGACGAATCAGAATATACGGATCCCAGGAAAACGAAACCTATGGAGGATAAGAGTGATTCCATGGATTCTGATGCAATCTCCTTCAAGACTATTCAATTTCTGAGCACATGAAGTAACCTCATTCCTAGGAACCTTGACATGAGGAGGGGTTTATCCTTCAGGCCAGATCACAATTGATGCCTGGCTGGAAAGACAGGGCCTGAAGGGAAAGCATCAGCTCCGTGCTCTGCGTTCTCAGAATCTGATGAGTTTGGTAGTGAGCCTTAGCCCTTGCTCTCAACAATATTCCTCTTTCCTTCCTTTCTTTCTTTCTTTCTTTCTTTCTTTCTTTCTTTCTTTCTTTCTTTCTTTCTGTTCTCTCTCTCTCTCTCTCTCTCTCTCTCTCTCTCTCTCTCTCTCTCTTTCTTTTTTCCAGTACTGGGGATGGAACCCAGAGGCATTCTACCTCCAAGCTATATCCCAGCCCTATTTTTTTTTATTCTTTATTTTCAAACAGGGTCTCTCTGAGTTGCAGAGGGCCTCACTAAGTAGCTGAGGTTGTCTGCGAATCTGCGATACTCCTGTCTCAGCCTCCCAAATGCTGGGATTACAAATGTGCACCACCGCGCCCGGCTATATTCCTCTATTTTTGGGGGGGGTGGTACTGGGGTTGCTGGAAGCCCTTCTACCTTTGGGCTACACTCCCAGACCTATTTTATACTTTTTTTTTGGAAACAGGGTCTCTTAAGCCAGCGAGGCTGGCTTAGAACTTTGATCCTCCCGTCTCTGCCTCCCAAGCGCGGGGATTACAAGCGTGCGCCACCGTGCCCGGCTATATATTCCTCTTCTTGGTGTGCTCTTTCCTGCCTGCCTCATCAGTTCTGGGTAAATGATGAAATCCGCTTTCTGGGCCTGAAACACTATGGGACTGTTCTGTTCTCAAAACATCCTGTGTCCTTTTAACTTACAACACTGATTGCACTGGCCTGAAATTGCCTGGGCTGTTGGCTCCTTAAGGACAGGAGTCCTGTTTTATTCTCCACTGTATCCCTAGCATGGTGCCTGGTGGCACACAATCAATCCCTCAGTGCTGCTCTGCAGGCCTCAGTATCCCTCTTGCTGTCTTGTGATTTCAAACCAACTGCAAAACGCTGTGCAGGTCTATCTCCTTACAAATCCTTGGAGGATGTTTATTAACTATGAACAGCTGTGGGTTTTGTTTTTTTTTTGTACTGGGGATGGAACCCAGGGGCATTTGACCTCTGAGCCACACCCCCTGCCCTATTTTTTTATTCTTTATTTTGAAACAGGGTCTCACTGAGTTGCAGAGGGCCTCACTAAGTAGCTGAGGCTGGCCGCGAACCACGATCTTCCTGTCTCAGCCTCCCGAATGCTGGGGTGACAAGCGTGCACCACCACGCCCAGCTTCAGTCTTCTTTTTAGATAACAGCTTTATTAAGATACAATTCACAGCGCATAGAGCTCCCCGTCAGAGTTCAGTGGGTTCTAGCATATCAGAGCTGTGCATCTATCACTGCTATCTCAGAACATTTTCATTATTCCCCAAAGAAACCCAGTACCTATTGGCAGACACTCTCCCTAGCACTAATTTATTTTTAATCTATTAATTTGTGTGTTCTGAGAATTTCATTAAAATGGAACCATCCAGTATATGTCTTGTGTCATTTAGTGTGTTAAGGTTCACCCATAGTGTAACATACATTGGTATAGAATTCTTTTTTAAGGCTGAAAGATAATTTCATTGTACGAATATGCCATTTTGTCTATTCATTAAGTGATGGACATTTGTCATGTTGTATTCTTATGAATACTGCTGTTCTGAATATTCATATACACATTTTTTTTGTTTTTTTTTGGTGGTACTGGGGATGGAACCCTTCTAACTCCGGGCTACATTCCAGATCTATTTTCTATTTTATTTGGAAACAGGGTCTCACTAAGTTGCTGAGAGCCTCACTAAGTAGCTGAGGCTGGCTTCGAACCTGTGCAATCCTCCTGTCTCCGCTTCCCAAGCGCAGGGATGACAAGTGTGCACCACCACGCCCAGCTCATATACACATTTTTGTGTGGATATAGGTTCTCATTTCTCTTGGGGGTTCGGTGTCATATTCCACCCCTGTTTAACATTCTGAGGAATCGGCAAACTGTTTTTCAAACTGGCTGCTTTACTTTATGCATTAGGATTAATATGTATTAGGATTCAGATTTCTCTACAGCCTGGCACATATTCATGATTGTCTGTCTTTTTAGTTACAGCCATTGTAGTTGGTATATGTGGTTTATCACTATTTTTATTATTTCCCTAAAGACTAATGATGTTGATCATTTTTTCGTGTGATTATTGGCAATTTGTCATCTTTTTGCATTACCTCAATCTTAGAACAGGTTAAAAACAAAGACCTTTATTTAGGGAGGAACTGATGCCTACTTTCAGAAACTAACATCCTTCGTTTAAGCAAAGCAAAATTAATATTTGTTTAAAAATACAAGGGGGAGGAGCTGGGTGTGTTGGTGCACACTTGTAATCCCAGAACTTGGGAGTCTGAGACAGGAGGATCACAGGTTTGCAGCCAGCCTCAGCAATTTGTGAAGCCCTTTGCAACTTAGTGAGACCCTGCTTCAAAATAAAGAATAAAATATAGGGCTGGGCGTATAGCTTGGAGTAGGAGCGCCCCTGGGTTCAATCCCCAGTACCATCACTCACACACACACACACACACACACACACACACACACACACACACACACACACACACACACACACACACACACGTACTTCTTTAAATAAGTCCCCATGGGACACTGAGGCTAAATTGCCCTTTACCTTAAAAAAATTACGAAAGGTATCATTAGTAAATGCCTGAAGGGGAATGTTTTTTAGAGTAGATAAATATGAAGTGTATAAAGTTCACTCTAAAAGAAACAATGGACTTGTAAAAGACCGTTATTATTTTATTATTTGGAGGTACTGGGGATTGAACTCAGGGGCATTCTAATTCCAAGCTACACCCCAGCCCAGTTTTTTATTCTTTATTTTGAAACAGGGGCTGAGTTGCGGAGGGCCTCACTAAGTAGCTGAGGCTGTCCTCGAACCGTGATCCTCCTGTCTCAGCCTCCCAAATGCTAGGATTACAGCGTGCACCCCCACACCCGGCATGTAAGAGATCGTTATCACCAACATGCCTATATTTGAAGGAGCCTTTGAGACCTGCCTAGAAATCAGTCAGTAATGTAATAAATCGAACCCACCTTTCTGAAGAAGGCAACGTTATCGTTTTAAAACAGATTAACCCACAGAGAAGAGCTCCATTTACATAAATGGTGGAGGCATGTGTTTGAAGGGACAGGGAGTCTTAACACACGGCCTTGCCCTGGAATAATTCAATGCTTGTTGGCTTTAATTTTAAAGTCACTTCCATTCTACTCAACCCTAGGAAATCTCTGTCAGTGGATGAACTAATGATTTCTTTTTTTACAATGGTGTGCAAACAGTAGGTACCCGGTAGAGCTGTACTTTGAGTCTCTTCCTGGGCCGGCGATACTTAGCATGGTACCCTAGGTGCCGCTGGGGGGGGGGCCAGCCACAGGACCCACAGGGGAACACCTGATACTCCATGGGTGCCCCGTTGCTTCGCTATGGCGCATGGCAGGCAGGCTCTGCTCCACACCATGTCCAGTTTATGGTGGGCTTGTCAGGATGCAATGGACCACAGTTGAAGAGCATCTTCACCTGCCACTGGTTACTGGACACCTGCTCTGTGCCAGATACGGGCTTTGGTTATGGTCCCCCAAAAGCTCACGTACTGAAGGCTTGGCCCCAGAGCAGCAGCAACATTCAGAAGCGAGGCTTTGGGAAGCCAGGGCACTGTGAGGGCTCGGACCTCGTCATCGATCGCCGAGTGGATTGCCAGGAAACACTGGGCACTGCAGGTGGCGGGCACGGTTGGAGACAGCAGGTCACTGGGGAAGAGCATTTCCCAGCCCCAGGCCCTTCCCCTCTTTCTCTCTCTGCTTCTCAGGTGCCAGGAGCTGAGCAGCTTTCCTCTCCGACTCCCTTCTGCCATGACATTCTGCTTTCCCTCAGGCCCAAAGCATGCAGCCAGCCAACCCTGGACTGAGCCTCTGAAACCTCGTGCTAAAATAAATCTTTACTTTTCAAAGTGATCTTCCTCAGATTCTTGTCACAGTGACAAAAAGCTGACTAAGATAACTTCCCATATTTTATCTGCTTTATTTATCTAAGAGGTGTTTTGTGTGTGTGTGATACTGGGGATTGAACCCAAGGGTTCAATTTTACTTCCAAGATACACTCCAGCTCTTTTTATTTATTTTTTGTTTGTTTTGAAGCAAAACAGGGTCTTAAGAGGTTTCTGAGAGTCTCACTAATTTGCTGAGGCTGGCTCTGAACCTGTGTTCCTTCCTTTTATGTAAAGTACTGGGATTATAGGCTGTTACGGTGTTCACCACCATGTCCGGCTGCGTTATTCGTAAATTAATCTTTAGATGAAGATGCTAAGCTTGAGAGGTTAAATAAATTACCAAAGGTGAATAGTTGCTACGTTCTTGCTAAAGCCAAATTCAAAGCCATGTCTCCAAGACCGTGCCCTGAACTTCTAGGCCACTTGGTTTTCTTACGCATTCTCTGAGAAATCTCTCTTGCATGATGTCTATGCATATATATGCAGTCCAGCTACTTCCAAAATTGGATTCTCTCCGGTAAGCGTCATGCTGTGCCACAGGGTGCCTTTCATTTTGCAGGGTCTCTCTGAGTTTTTCTTCTAGAAGCTACTTATCAGATCATTGTCCTTCTTAGGGTAATATTTTACCCATAAAGACTGCATAGTAGCCAGGCGTGGTGGCACACACTTGTCATTCCAGCACTTGGAAGGCTGACACAGGAGGACCGTAGGTTTGTGGCTAGCCATAGCAACTTAGTGAGGCCCTCCACAACTGAGTGAGACCCTGTTTCAAAATAAAAAATAAAACTGGGCGTGGTGACACACGCTGTAATCCCAGCATTTGGGAGGCTGAGACAGGATGATCACGGTTCATGGACAACCTCAGCTACTTAGTGAGGCCCTCTGCAACTCAGTGAGACCCTGTTTCAAAATAAAGAATAAAAAATAGGGCTGGGGGTGTAGCTCAGAGGTAGAATGCCCCTGGGTTCCATCTCCAGTACCACAAAAAAAAGAATGAATAAATAAGATTTATTATTATTATTATTAAACAAATTAAATTTTATTATTTATTTATTATTAAACAGAATAAATAACCAGCCATAGAGAATAGTTAAGGAAATGACAACACATTTAGTCTTTGGCAAAGTTCCTGGTTTCTAAATGAATAAATAAAATTATCCTAATGGCGATTTCTCAAGTGAATGAATGAGGACTTTAGAAGAAATATATCATAAGAAAGAGGGACCATGCAGCCACTAAGAAGCATGTCTACCAAAAGGGTTTTTTAATAAAATAGGACAATTCTTGTGACATTAAGAGGAAAAGAACAGCAGGTAAGACTGCACATATAGTCGCCTGGCAACTATGTTGACTATGTATGCAGATAAAATTCTGGGGAAAAGTTCACTGAAATCTTAATAATACCGCCTGAAATCTTAATAATACCGCCTCTCTTTGGATAGAGATATAACAAAACATAATCTTTACATTCTTTCTGGTTTTCTGCAACTTGTGTACTTTCCTGTGTGAGACATTATTGCATTTATAATGGGGACCTAAATGCTAGCTGTTTTTGAAGCAATGCCTTGTGACCGCTTAGAAAGGACCCTTGTTGTCCGCTGTGGCTCTGCCCTAGGAGAACTGCAAACACTCCCTGGGAGAGAACCTCCAGGGCCGCCTGGCTCCGCGGGCGTCCGCGCTGACCTGGCGGGAGGGAGGCCTAGCGTGGGAAGGCACTTGTCTGCCTCCCTGTTCTGCACTTTGCCCGGCTGGCTGGGGTCTGAGCTTGCTGATCTTGCCTGTCTCACTTGTTGCCGGCAAGGAATTTTCCGACCTTAATCACTTCCAGGAAGGCACTTGTCTCCGGGTCTTGGGAATGGAGAAGTAATATTCGCTAGCGTTCAACACCCCTGTTAACATTCCTGCTTGTCTTGGAAACACACACAGATCCTCTGCGCCGATGACCACCGAGAGCAAATCGTCACCACTGTCATGTTCTCCCTGTCCAGACACAATTACTCAGACTTTATAAGCTTAGGGTGAAAATAATAGCCAGTTTTGAACTTTTGCTTAGGAACTCAAAATTTCTGTTACTACCCTGATACTCAACATTTAAAAGCAAAACAAAGTACCAAAACCATATATGGCAAGGCCTGAACCAGAGAGCGTAAGGTGGAAATTGACTGATCTGAGGGGATTCTTTGATGAAGGCCCTGATTTAGGCGTGACCATGATAGTGAATGCACTGCCTTTTCTAGAAAGTTCTGTTGTTCGTGTAACAGTAATGGCCTCACCTCAGGGAACAGATTTCTTGCACCTTAGCCTTCCCAAGAGGAAGCATCGCATCATGAGACATTGCTCCCCAGGCCCAGCCCCGAAGTAACTACATTTCTGACTCAGCAGCCATTCTGTTGCTTGGAGAAATTTAAAATTTATCAATTTTGCATACACAGACAAAATAAATGATAACCACTGCGGAACTGATTCCTCTAGGACTCTTAGATCAAATAGTACTACTTCAGATATTTCTTTTTTTTTCGTGTGTGTGTGTGGTACTGGGGGTGGAACCCAAGGACTTTTCTACCTCCAGGCTACACTCCCAGACCTATTTTATACTTTATTTGGAAACAGGGTCTCACTAAGTTGCTGAGAGCCTCACTAAGTAGCTAAGGCTGGTTTCGAACCTGTGCGATCCTCCTGTCTCAGCCTCTCAAGCGCTGGGGTTACAAGCGTGCACCACCACGCCCGGCCTATTTCAGATATTACTAATTTCTTCCATCCAAAGCTTCTCTAAACTCTACAGGCAGAGTGAAGCAATTTCTCCCTGGAGACCAGTGCACCTTGTTAATACCTCTTTTATAGCCCTTATTGCATAGCTGTCAGAGCTTGTTCATGGTTATGTTTTTTTTGACAAGCTAAGACCTTGGGAAGGCTCTCCTGTACCTAGGACAGTGATCACCATTTCATACATGTTTGTGGAATTAATTTCCTAATCAAAATTTTTTCTCCTGGGAATTGATACCATGCCTCAAAACAATATTTAAAATATTTGAAAGGGGTATAGTTAAAGAATTTTAGAACTGAAAGGGAACTCATTTTGTAGATGGGATAATCATGGCCCCAGCAAAGCTAAATGACCTATCCAAATTCGTAAAACACTACTGAAATTAATCCTCAGCACAATTCTCTTTTCAAGAGTTAAATAAGCCAGGCATGGTGGCACTTGCCTATTGGCCTAGTACTTGGGAGGCTCAGACTGGAGGATTGCAGGTTCAAGGCCAGCCTCAGCAAATTAATGAGGCCCTCAGCAACTTAGTGAGATCCTGTTTCAAACTAAAAAATAAAATAGGTCTAAGGGTGTATATCAGAAGTAGAATGCCCTTGGGCTCAATCTATAGTAGCACAAGAAAGAAAAAGTAAATTAAATGAACTTCTGGAAAATATACTTTGATTTTATACTCTGGGAATTCAAATCTGCAAACCTTTAACTTCCAGGCTTAGCAAAATGGTGCTTCCAGGCCCCTAAAGAAGGTTTAAGCATGGATAATTTAGGTAGGAATTTTGCATGTCTGCCTTCTACACTTGTGGAAGCCAAAGTAATAATAACAATAACTTGTGGGAGCCTGTCTATTTTCATGGGTTTGTGGGAAGTTTTATTTTCTATTGCAGTCTTTGGATTTACAGAAATGTTACAAGATAGTACAGCGAGTTCCTGAACACTGGTCAATCTGTTTCAGATTCTCGCAATGTTATCATCTTACACGGCCATGGTATATTTGTCAAAACTAAGGAAGCACTTGAAATTATTGTTAACTAAACTCTAGACTTTCTGTGGATTTTACCAGTCCTTCCAACAATGTCCTTTTTCGATTCCTTTGTTCTGTGTCTTAGTTCTTTGTTGGACAGTTTTAAGAAGTACTAGTAACATATTTTGCCTGTCCTTCAAATTAGATCTGTTTTATGTTATTCTCATGATACGACTGGTGGTGTGGGCTTCCAGGAAGAACATTGCAGAAATAAAGTGCCCTTCGCATCATCTCGGACCAGGAGGTGTCTGACATCCTCTGTGGCACTGGCGACAGTGACCTGATCCTCTGGTTAGTGATGTTTGCCAGGTTTCTCTGCCGTATAATGAATGGTTTTTTTTTTTTTCTTTTCTTTTCTTTGTTCTTTGGAACTGAGTCTTTAAGAGATACCTGAAGGGGGAGAAGTGTAGAAATCTTTGTAAGAAGGATTTCTCTCTCCTCCCCCATTTATTTACAGAAATTTTAGTTCAATAAATAATATCAATCTTTGAGTTTGTAGAAAGTTAAGCTAAAATTATAATTGTGTAAGACAGCATCTTTTGGCTGTTATAGATAAAAATGATATGGGGTTGGGCATGGTGGTAGCACATGCTTGGGAGGCCGAGACAGGAGGATGGTGGTTCACAGACAGCCTCAACTACTTAGTGAGGCCCTCCGCAACTCAATGAGATCCTGTTTCAAAATAAAGAATAAAAAATATGGCTGGAGGTATAGCTCAGAAGTAGAATGCCCCTGGGTTCCATCCCCAGGACCTCAAAAAAATGATATGGTGCATGAATATGAGTTTAAAATATAAAAAAAACACTTTAGGGGACACTATCATGGCATAAACATTTCATAACAGACTTTCATAATAACTGAAGCTTCCTCCTTTAGCCATCAAAACATTTTTAATATGTTAAATATTAAAAAAATATTTAGATGGCTGCCTTCTAAGAAAAATCAAGGGCTTTTACTTTTGTGAACAGAATATCCTGAACACAACAATTTAACCTTTTTAGAAAAAGTTAATCATTTTGTTGAAATTCACAGAGATTAGGGTTGAGCTTGATGATCCATCCCTAAGGTTTCTTACATCAAGTTTCTATGGCTTAATAATTATCAGGCAAAACTAATGGAGCGATGCTTAGAAGAGCCAAGTGACCAAAATATAGAAGACAGTCCTCTAAAAGAAGTGAATGGGGGAGAAAGTAAATTCTTTTCCTTGAGAGAGATCCATCCTTCCTTCCCTCCTTCTTTCTTTCTTTCTTTCTTTCTTTCTTTCTTTCTTTCTTTCTCTTTCTTTCTCTTTCTTTCTTTCTTGTACTGGGGATTGAACCCAGAGGCATCTACCTCTAAGCTAAATACCAGCCCTTTTTATTTTTTACTTTGAAACA
Organism: Muscardinus avellanarius; assembly: GCF_963383645.1. Lineage (NCBI taxonomy): Eukaryota > Metazoa > Chordata > Mammalia > Rodentia > Gliridae > Muscardinus > Muscardinus avellanarius. The sequence continues at coordinate 12,146,692 of NC_137798.1, read as the reverse complement.
GGGTCTGGCTAAGTTGCTTAAGCTGGCCTCAGACCTGTGACCCTGTGTCTCAGCCTCCCAAGGACTGAGCTTACCTGTAGATAGATACACACTTGTGTGTACACCTTCACAGAGATTATAGGTGTGTATACTTCTGCATCCAACTAGGAAAACTACCTTTTAAGATAAAAATTTCCTTGACACTGTGGTTCCTTTGATGGTAAAAGGAAGTTTCTAGACTACACCAAAAGATAATAATAATAATAAGCTACTTTCATCATTAGCTTTCTGGAGAGAAGGCCCATGTCTAGGGGCTGAAGCTTCTAATAATAAAATTGCCCTTGAAGATTTTCATACATTCTGTAAGACTTCTTCTGCTGTTATTTTCCACACAGATAGAAGGTGGGTTTGTCAGTCCTGTAGGACCTAAGTCACAGCAGCCAAACCCTAATGGCTTCCACTGTTCTCTTACTTGAGTATAAAATGAAACACGTGGTTCCTGAGTGCAGGGCTATACCTCAATTGGGCGGCGGATACAAGGTTTTCCTACAGTGAGAAATTTCTCACATGGCGTACATGACAGCAGCCTGTCGGGCTCGTTCCAGGAAGGCACACTCTGCTAAGGGCCGTGCACCTCACACGCTGAGCCCGAGACCTGAGCTCCTGCGTGGCCGGGCACAAATCCTGTCCCTCCAGGCCGAGCTGCACAAACTACTAAATCTGAAGGTTTCATTCAAGTCCTAGTTTTTCACCATTCCTTCTGACTTCTTAGGAAGGTGTTTTATATATACTTTAAATCAATGCTCATCTTTTTATAATGTCATTAATAAGGCTGATTTTGTCAACTTTGTGCCCAACCCCTCAGCAAATAGCAGCTTAAATGTTAGCTTACATCAAGTAACCAGCAGAAGAAAAACAGCTGAGATTTTGACCTCATTTCTTAGGTATATTAGTCATAAGATAGTTAGTAGCTTAGTTAATACTGTACGGAGTTGTTGCTAAATTATTATTTTCCTCAGATAACCACTAAAAATCAAAGTGTGTATTATGAAGTATGCCAATTGATAAGACTTGCTATTTCTCATAACTGAGTAACAAATATTATAAAAGTTGGCTTTAGTAAAAAAAAAATGACTCTGGCCTTGCTGACTAAGTTACAAAGGATAAAGAAGAAAAACTGCTGACTGCTGCCTGTAATTTTTTAGCTTGGCAAATGTGTACCTAAGGCTGCAGCAGAGTGAACACAGCCCCCCAGAGTAGACATGGGTGTGGGCTCTGGAGCTAAACTCCCTAGATGTGACGCCTGGCCCTGCAATTCACCAGCTGTGTGGCCTTGGAGGAGTTATTTAGCCCCTCTGTCTCCCCAGATGTAACTGGGATGATAGAAATACATAACTTGTAGAGTCGTTACAATGGTCAAGTGAACTGACCACATAAAGCACTTAAAACACAACTAGGGCCGGGCGTGGTGGCGCACGCTTGTAATCCCTGCGCTTGGGAGGCAGAGACAGGAGGATCGCGCAGGTTCGAAGCCAGTCTCCTGGCTTAAGAGACCCTGTTTCCAAATAAAAATATAAAATAGGTCTTAGAGTGTAGCCTGGAGGTAGAAGGGTTTCCATGAACCCCAGTACCACCAAAAAAAAAAACAAAAAACAAAAAAAACCAAAAAAAAAACCCCCCCAAACCCCCCCAAAAGCCAAAAAACAACAACAAAAAAATAAAAAAATAAAAAAATAAAACACCACTAGCTACGTTAGCCATTGCTATCCTCCTCCTCCTCCCCCTTCCTGTTGCTATTCTTATTATGAACTGAAATGGGGAGAAAAGGAACTAGAAAAGACAGGAAATCATATTAGGAAAGAAAAAGATACAGAACAAATTCAGAAATGGGGAAGAAAGTACTTTCCATATCTGGTTCCTACACTGAGCATTCTCTCTTCACACACACAGTGAAGTATAAAACCTCACTGTGTGTGTGTGTATGTGTGTGTGTGTGTGTGTGTGTACAGTGTTTCAAAGTGATTTCATGTTTATCATCTCATTTGAGTATCATTGATCTAGAGAGGAGAATAAAGTCTTTTAAGGGAGCCTAGCAAACACTCTGACCTTCACAGAATGTGGGTCAAGCACAGATCCCAAAAGTGCCAGAGCCCAGCACAGAAGAGTGCTGTAACCACTCCATTTCTACATGGGCTCTGGGCCGAGTGGTTCCTGGACTCTTATATGTCAGCAGAGAAATAAAGTGGAGCCAGTTTGTTTCTCAAGATGACTTCACCACACATTTATTGAAGGCATTTGAATTTGATTATCTTCAAGCCAGGCATGGTGTCGCAAGCTTGTAATTCCAGTACTTGGGAGTCTGAGACAGGAGGATCCCAGGTTCCCCCGCCATCCTCAGCTACTTAGTGAGGCCCTCCACAACTTAGTGAGACCCAGCTTCAAAATAAAAAATTGAAAGTAGGGCTGGGGTGTAGCCTGCAGGTAGAATATCCCTGGGCTCCATCCCCAGTACTGCAAAAAAAAAAAAAAAAAAATTTTTTTTTTACATTTTCCCACCATCTAATATGCTTCCTGTTCCTTGGTAGTGAGTGTATTTTGCACATACTGCCTGGCCTTTATTAGGCAACAGATCATTTACTATGTGAGATGCCCACTTCACAGCATTACAGGTGTGTGTGTGTGTGTGTGTGTGTGTGTGTGTGTGTGTTACTAGACATTAAACCCAGGGACATTCTACCTCTCAGCTATACTCTCATCCCTATTTTATTTCTTATGTTTGAAACAGGGTCTCACTAAGCTGTGGAGGGCCTTGCTAAGTCGCTGAGGGTGGCCTCCAGCCGTGATCCTCCTGTCTCAGCCTCCCCCGGTACTGGGGTGATGGGTGTACACCACCACACTTGGCTTGCTATGGTAAGTGTATGGGCGGTAGCGTGCTTTGGAGAGCTCGGTTTTGAGTCCTAGCTCTGCCTCTTACTGTCTGTGTGAACGCAGGGAAGTCACTTGACCAGGCTGTGCCTCAGTTCTGTCATCTGAGGAGTGGACATGAGCCGGCGTGGTGGGCACGCCTGTCATCCCCGCGCTTGGGAGGCTGAGACAGGAGGATTCCACAGGTCAAAGCCAGCCTCAGCTCCTTACTGAGGCTCTCAGCAACTTAGTGAGACCCCGTTTCCAAATAAAATATAAAATAGGTCTGGGAGTATAGCACGGAGGTAGAAAGCCTCTGAGTTCTACCCCCAGCACCACAAAAAAAAAAAAAAATAGAGGTAGGGGTGTAGCTCAAAGATAGAATACCCTGGGCTCAATCCCCAGTAACACAAAATTAATTAACTAATTAATTAAAATAAAAAGTGGAAACAAAAGTCCCTACCTCCTGAAGTTCCTGAAAGGGTTCCATGAGATCACATGTGTCCAGCTCTCTATGCACAGAGTTACTGTTGTGTGGCAGTCTTACATTACATGCTAAGAGAGCTTTTACCTTCCAAAAGAATTGCCACGAACTACCTCACAGGTGAAAATGATGACCATTAATACAATAGTGCATCACGATACTCTATTTTGTAGACTGTGAGAATTAAACAGGTCAAATGAGTTGCTCAAGCGCACAGAACAAGCCTGTTGCAATGCTAAGCCCTGTTGGGGAGACAGAACAAGACGTAAAATGACCAACAGTATCAGCTCTCAAACCAGGAGGGGTCAAGGATGACAGACGAGAAACCTCACCCAAGGGAGAAGGAGGCCCAGTGTCGAGCGGGGAGTAGACTATATGCTGAGGAAAACCAGAAGGACTGATAAATCCTGATTACAGTAGTGTGTGTGCCAAGACTCTGGTCCGATGGCCCCAAAGCAAGTCAGGCACTATTTCATGATTCTGGAACAGAACGAGTTGACGTGAAGCAAGAAACGCTGAAAGGTCTGGGAGTAGCAACACAGAAAGAAGTAGACCAAAGGAAACTCTGAGAACGGCCTGGGCATTTACGGCCGCTCCTACGCGCTGCTGGGTGTAGGAGGCAGTGACCTTCATTCCACTGGACAGATGAAGAAGCAGTGCCAACGACAGTACACACAATGGGAGTATTCTCCAGAGAGGCCCGTCTGCTCAAGTGGGGAGGACTCGGAACCCGCGTCGTCGTCCCTTTGCCTTTCGTTTTTCTACTCTGGGAAAAGAGGATCAAGGTCTTCTGGGGGTAGCCCAACCTTGTGAGGCCCAAAGGTCATGGCTAACCCCTCACAGATTTTTTTTTTTTTTTTGGAGGGTCTGGGTGTGGAACCCAGGGGCATTCGACCTCCGAGCTACACCCCTGCCCCATTTTTTAGTCTTTATTTTGAAACCGGGTCTCACTGAATTGCAGAGGCCTCACTAGGTAGCTGAGGGTGTCCGCGAACCACAATCCTCCGGTCTCAGCCTCCCAAATGCTGGGATTACAAGCGTGCGCCACCACGCCCGGCTATTTTTTATTCTTTATTTTTATTTTATTTTTTATTTTTTTTGGTGGTACTGGGGTTCCTGGAAGCCCTTCTACCTCCGGGCTACACTCCCAGACCTATTTTTACATTTTTATTTGGAAACAGGGTCTCCTAAGCCAGCGCGCAGGGCTAGCTTCGAACCTGCGCGATCCTCCTGTTTCTGCCTCCCAAGCGCGGGGATTGCAAGCGTGCGCCACCACGCCCGGCTTTTTTATTCTTTATTTTGAAATAAGATCTTACTAAGTTGCAGAGGGCCTCACTAAGTAGCTGAGGCTGGCCGCGAACCGTGATGCTCAGGTCTCAGCCTCCTGAATGTTGGGATTACAAACATGTACCACCACGCCCAGCCCTACTTTTTATTATTTATTTTGAAACAGGATCTCACTAAGGGCCTCACCAAGTAGCTGAGGCTGGTCGCGAACCATGATCCTCCTGTCTCAGCCTCCCGAATGCTAGGATTATAAGCGGTCGAGAGATTTTTATTTTATAACTAAATGCTTTAGACTCTGTGACAGGTACAGAGCATTCAAAAAAGAGTAAGACCACTTAGCGAGACCCTGTTTCCAAATAAAATATAAAAAAGGTCTGGGAGTATAGCCCGGAGGTAGAAAGCCTCTGGGTTCCACCCCAGTACCACAAAAAAAAAAAAAAAAGAGTAAGATCCGTTTTCTGTTAGACAAAAATAAATAAATAAATAAATAAATAAATAAAGGATACAGCTATGATACAGTATAATTGTTCTGAGAGTATCATAGAGTATGAGGAAATCCAGAGGAGAAACACATATTTTGGAGAATTGAAGGAGCCCAAGAAAGCTCCCTCTCCTGTTTTCTCTCCCTCTCCCTCTCTTCCTCCCTCTCTTCCTCCCTCCCTCCCTCTCTCTCTTGCACTTCTGCACTAGTGGGATGGAACCCATTATTTTGAAACAGGGTCTCACTGAGTTGCAAAGGGCCTCACTAAGTAGCTGAAACTGAGATCCTCCTGCCTCAGCCTCCCAAATACTGGGATTATATGCATGTACCACCACACCCGGTTGAGCACACTTTCTTTAAGTTGCTGTAAATAAACCACTTTCAGACAGTGTCTTCCTTATTCTTTGTTGGCTGGTCTTTTTTCTGGCTCAAGCCTCAAGATCAGATCTTATATAAAATTGGATCAATGCTTAGATAAGTTTGAGAGTTCATTAAGCTCAGTTAAGTTCTCAGATATAATAAGTAATAATTAAGTACCTCATACAAGTCAAAATACAGTGGTTTTCTTGGCTGGATCAATACAGTGACAATACAGGAGAGACTGAAGGGATGGAGTTTAATCAGGAGACTGTGGCAATAATTCAATTAAGATGATAAGGATTCCTATTGATAACGGGACTTAGAAAAGGGTAGATGAATGTTTAGATGGGTTGGTAGCATATAGGTTTTTTTGTGTGTGGGTCTGGGGATGGAACCCAGGGGCATTTGACCTCTGAGCTACACCCTCTTCCCTATTTTATATTCTTTATTTGGGAACAAGGTCTCACTAAGTTGCTGAGGGCCTCACTAAATAGCTGAGACTGGTGGTGAACCACGATCCTCTGGTCTCAGCCTCCCAATGCTGGGATTACAAGCGTGCGCCACCACGGCAGCAGCAAATGGGTTTTGAAGTCCACATCATATCCACCCTTGAGATAGAATGTTTCATCAACAGCAATGATTATGAAGGCAATCCTGATTTTTTTTTTGCAGTACTGAAGGGGCATTGTACCTCCAAGCTACACCCCCAGCCCTATTTTTTATTCTTTATTTTGAAACAGGGTTTTACTGAGTTGCAAAGGAACTCACTAAGTAGCTGAGGCTGCCTGCGAACTGTGATCCTCCTGTCTCAGCCTTCCGAATGCTGGGATTACAAGCGTGCGCCACCACACCCTGCAGGCAATACTGAATTTTAACAGACTTTTAGAACTGATTTAACCAAAACCTTAAAAGCATGCAAAAGGGATGAATGACAAAAGTGGGAAATGCACAGGTGGGCTGGACAGGAATGGGAATACCTTCCTGGAAGATCGACTCTGAGGTCCACCTAAGTCTACCCCGAAGATTGCTGTGTGTGGATGGAGTGAAATCTAACTCACATACCATGAGTAACCAGACTGGGTTCCCTCTAGCCAATCAAAGGTGACTTCACAAGTATCTCATGAGCAGCAAATCTATTCCACACTATCAAATTCCTGTAAAGTATCACATATATACAAATAATATATGTATGTGTATAAATACATATCTTCAGGGTAACAAAATACCCATTTGCATGTTACAATTAGAAAATATTATTAGAGCTGGGCATGGTGACACACACTTGTAATCCCAGCACTGGGGAAGTTGAGACCGGAGGATCGCCGTTCGTGGCCAGCCTCAGCTACTTAGTGAGGCCTCTGTAACTCAGTGAGACCGTTTCAAAATAGATAATTAAAAAATAGGGCTAGGGGTGTAGCTCAGAGGTAGAATGCCCCTGGGTTCCATCCCCAGTGCCACATCACAAAAAAATATTATTAGAAAATAGGGCCAAAGGTGTGTTAAAGAGAAAACTAGCCTTTTATTTTTATTATTTTGATGTTTTGTTTCAAGATAGACTGCCCAGGCTGGCCTCTAACCCTTGTGCTTAAGCGGTCCTGCCTCAGCCTCCGGAGTCGCTGGACTACAGAGGTGGGTCACCCCAGCCGCCTCTTCTAATTTCTTAAACACAGGAAGCGTATTCCAACATCGGGGCACTGGCACCCCCCACCACCGCCTCCAACCCTCGGCCTGCTCTTACTCATCCACCAGACTCAGCTAGAATGTCACTTCCTCAGAGAGGCCTTCTCTTTTGACTGTTGTGAAATAATAAGAAATAATAGTTATTTGCACTCCGTCCCTCACACAGTTTGTGAAGCCCTTGGAGTTTCCTGGGTGATAGGAGCATCTTTTGTCCTAATGAAGCTATTCCTGCTAGGTTACTGCAAGAGGGCTGGTCACTAGACAAACCATGACCATGAGCTTTCAACCCACTTCCAATCCTCAGAGAGGGCAGAGGAGCCAGACAAGACATTAAGAACGGATTCTGCCCATGATGTGAGGCCTCCATAAGCATCCCCGAAGTATCCGGCTTGGAGAGCTTTCAGTGAGCCTCGTCTACACCAGAACTCCATGGAACGAAAATTCCTGCACTCAGGACCCTTCCAGACCTCGTATTTTCTACCTCTTCACCAGGCTGTTCATCAAGTTCTATATTATATCCATTATTAACAAACATAAATAGTTTTTCTCCAAGTTCTTGAGCTGTCCTAGCATATTAATAAAACCTGAGCAGGAGGTGGTGGGAGCCCAAGTTACAGCTAGTCAGTGGACAGCACTGGCTGCAACCTGGGACGTGTGATTGACATCTGAAGGGGTTAGTCTTGTAGGACAGAGCTACTTAACCTGTAGGATCTGATGCTAGCTCCAGGACAATGCCAGAACTGAGCTGAATTGGAGAAAACCCAGCTTGTGTGTGTAAGAGAATTGCCTTGTCTATGGTGAAAACTTCAAGTTTTGGTGTTACAAGTGTTATACTGAGTGATTCAATGATATAAAAGTAGGGAAAACACCATATCCTGCCCCCATTCTTAATACCTGTACCCTTTTCTATTTCTTTTTTTTATATATATACTGGGGATGGAACCAGGGGCATTCTACCTCTGAGTTACACCCCCAGCCCTATTTTTTAGTCTTTATTTTGAAATAGGGTCTAAGTTGTGGAGGACCTCACCAAGTAGCTGAGGCTGGCCACAAACCTGAAATCAGTCCCCAGTCAGAGTGTCTGTCTGTCTGTCTGTCTGTCTCTCTCTCTCTCACACACACACACACACACACACACACACACACACACACAGAGAGAGAGAGAGAGAGAGAGAGAGAGAGAGAGAGAGAGAGAGAGAGAGATGTCTGTATCTTAAGGAACACCTGTTTGCATATTAGGCCACTTGATATATATCTGCATGAACATGTTGAAATGCAAACATTTGCAAATCATGCTTTTCTAGTGCAGTGAAATGAATCTCTATATTCAACTCTTGCAGTTTATAAACATTGCTAATGTTCAAGTATATTAGGGTTGAATATAATATGAAAAGGGAAACTTGAAGCCAGGCGTGGTGGCGCACACTTGTGATCCCAGCACTCGGGAAGCTGAGATAGGAGTGGCTCGAGGCCAGCCTCAGCTGCTTAGTGAGGAACCTTGCAACTCAGTGAGGCCCTGCTTCAAAGTAAAGAATAAAAAATAGGGCTGGGGTGTAGCTCAGAGGTGGAATGCCCCTGGGTTCCATCCCCAGTACCACAAAAAAGAAAGAAAGAAAGAAAGAAAGAAAGAAAGAAAGAAAGAAAGAAAGAAAGAAAGGAAGGAAGAAAGAAAGAAGAAAATGGAAACTTGGAAAAGGTCAGGATTCATTTTATCCAGCAGCATCATGACTCTTAGCTTTTGCATAATTATGCCATTTTTTCATGTAGTAAAATATACTTAATATATAATATTATTGATGCCAAAGGCCCCAAATTAATGTTTAAGCATTATCCTAAAAAATAAACAGGTCTCGATTATTTCTTTTTAGTTCTAGACATGTTGCAAGTTAAGAATTTCTATATTATTAGTTAACTAATTCAACATCAGATAAATTGTAACTTTGAATGTCTTAACTGAAGTCTCTTGACTTCAGTTACATCTTTTTTTTTTTTTTTTTTGCAGTACTGGGGATAAAACTCAGGGGCATTGTGCCTCCAAGCTACACCCGAGCCCTATTTTTTAGTCTTTCTATTTTTTGAAACAGGGTCTCACTGAGTTATGAAGGGCCTCACAAAATAGCTGAGACAAACATCTTTATAAACTATTTATTTAAAAATATTTAATAAGCTGGGTGTGGTGGCGCACATTTGTAATCCCCGCATTTGGGAGGCTGAGACAGGAGGATCGCGCAGGTTCGAAGCCAGCCTCAGCTACTGAGTGAGGCGTTCAGTAACTTAGTGAGACCCTATTTTCAAATAAAATATAAAAAGGTCTGGGAGTATAGCCCGGGGGTAGAAAGCCTCTGGGTTCCACCCCCAGTAGCACCAAAAAAAATTTGTTTTAATAAAAATATTTAAAAAAATAAATGTATTTAAAAATATTTAAATTGTTCATAATTTATAAACTATGTATAGTCTTTATAAACTATTTATTATACATTTTTATTAAACTTGTTACACGTCTCTCTTTAGGAAAATCTCTGAAAAGATTTTGTGTAGCAAAGCTACTTGAAACAATTCAAAGCTAGAAACGTTTCTAGACAAGATGTTTTTAGGCAAGATGAATTGTGTTTCTAGCAAGATGAATTGTTTGTTTAGACTTTGATTCCCCCACTAAATTTTAAATCTGGGGAAAGTCTTATTTTATATTTTATATAGAAATTAAATTTTAACTTGCCAACTGAGTTCTATCTGGGTTGAGGTATGCACAGATTAAGAGAATAAATTAGTTACTGCTGTAATCTGAATATTTGTGGCCACCACAAAATTGTAATGCTGAAACTGTTATCCTCATGATGATGATATTAAAAGGAGGACCTCTGTGGGTTCTTATGTCATGTGGGTAGATCCCTCATGAATGAGATTCATGTCTTTATAAAAGATCTGGGAGAGCCAGGTGTGGTGGTGCATACTAGTAATCCCAGTACTTGGGAAGCTGAGACAGGAGGATCATAGGTTCATGACCGGCTTCAGCTACTTAGGCTTTCATCAACCTAGAGAGACCCTGTTTCAAAATAAAGAATAAAAAATAGGGCTAGGGGAGGTGTATTTTGGAGGTAGACTGCCCCTGGGATCAATCCCCAGTACAGAAAAAAAAAAAAGAAAAGAAAACAAAGAAAAGAAAAAAAAAAAAAAGAAAAAGATTTGAGAGAGCTAGCTTCTCCTTTTCACTATGTGAGGACCATCAACGAGGCTCTCTCTGTGAACCAGAAAGCAGGCCCTCACCAGACATGTCTGCCCGCACAATGACACTGACTTCCCAATCTCAGGAACTGTAAGTAATACATTTGTAATCTATTATCTACTGAGTTTATGCTATGTTTCTATAAGCTCCACATAGACTAAGATGCTAAGCAGAGGAAAAAGATTGTTTCAAACGTGTCTGTGTGAATCCTGGGCAAGGCTGGTTAGCAGCCATAGTTGAGAACGCTTCAAGTCTCCAAACCACCCTGCTGGCTGCAGACTTAATTGGTTCTGGGCGCCCTCTAGTGGCTTCCCCCCTTTTTGTGCTCTGCAAGTCAGAATTACCAAATTTGGAGTCACACTGAGAGCAAATGAGCAAAAGAACCAGACAGCTCCTTTAGAAAGATTTTCCATAAGAAGATTGTATAATTGGATGGCATTATAAGTATGGAAGTACATATGGCTGGAGTAATCGTGTTGAAATGGTCTGGCCCAAGGGAACAGAAAGGATTTTATTAGATGACTGCGAAGGACAGCGAGAGTCCTTCTGAAAACTCAGTAGATGAGAGTTGAAGGCCCAGGGACAGGATCCCTTGTGGATTTCATTTGAGACCCGAGATGAAGACTGGACCTTGGGAGGGCGGGGGAAGTGGCTGTTTCCTGGCTATACAAGATCAGCGAGTCTAGTTTAATTTCCCAAATTAACCCAAACAACACCTAGTTTCCTCCGTATCATATTCCTAGTGTCAAAAGACTCTAGGACTGGCAATTAGCTTGGCATCTTTTGTTGACTTCCCTATGTTGGCTTGGTTATGCCTCCTGACTAGCCCAGGGTCTCACCAAGTTGCTGAGAGCCTCACTCAGTAGCTGAGGCTGGCTTCGAACCTGTGCGATCCTCCTGTCTCAGCCTCCCAAGCGTGGGATTACAAGTGTGCGCCACCACGCTCGGTTCCAATTGTTTATTCTTTATTTTGAAATAGGGTCTCACTAAGTAGCTGAGGCTGGCTCATACCTGAATCCTCCTATCTCAGCCTCACCATGCTCAGCTAAGATGAATCGTTAATTTCAACATATGCAGAACTGTTACTGAAAAGCCTGAAGACCAAAGAGATCAGAGGCCAATGAGGTTAAGAGAAAAAAGAAATTAGGAACGTGTGAGTGACCCCTTTCAGGACTTCCTCCTGCTACAGATGCTATTTTCAGATACCTTTTGGGTTGTTTCAATACTAGAGCTGGGAGAGTATAGCAGAGTTCAGACATGTTACAATGGAATATAGGCGTCTATCCCACGGCCACTGTCTGATATTGGGTTTAGGATAGAAAGAGATCAGGAATTGGCTAGTCTTTGTGTTTGTTTTTTTTTTAATTTTTATTACTTTGTTCCTTATTTTTGGTACTGGGAATTGAACCCAAGGACATTCTACCTCTAAACTACACCCCCAGACCTATTTTATTGTTTTATTTTTTGGTGGTACAAGGGGTGGAACCCAGGGGCTTTCTACCTCCAGCCTATGCTCCCAGACCTATTTTATCTTTTATTTGGAAACAGGGTCTCACTAAGTTGCTGATAGCCTAAGTAGCTGAGGCTGGCTTCGAACCTGTGCGATCCTCCTGTCTCAAGCACGGGGATTACAAGTGTGCACCACCATGCCCGGCTCCCCCAGACCTATTTTAATTTTGAGACAGGGTCTAAGTTGCTGAGGGCCTCATTAACTTTCTGAGGCTGGCCTGTTTTCTGCTATTCTCCTGTCTCAGCCTCCCATACTGAGATTACAGGTGTGCACCACCATGACCAGAACCAGCAGTGGTCTTCAGGTTCCAGATCTGATAGTTCTTTCCATTGATGAGATACTGCTGTATAGGTTTGTGTGTGTGTGTGTGTGTGTGTGTGTGTGTGTGTCTGGGGAAGGAACCCAGGGGCATTTGACCTCTGAGCTACACCCCCTGCCCTAATTTTTATTCTTTATTTTGAAACAGGGTCTCACTGAGTTGCAGAGGGCCTCACTAAGTAGCTGAGGCTGTCCATGAACCACGATCCTCCGGTCTCAGCCACCACGCCTGGCTTGGGATTGTTTGCTATAGAAACAACAGCAAGCTCCCAGCAGCTTAGGCACTCTAGCTGCAATATCAGCTCAATCTCACAAAACTGGGTTGTAGTCGAAGTGGAGGAAAGAAAGGTAGGAAGATGTGAGTACGGTTAAAAACAAGGCATATTTTCTGGCTTTTAAATACCTGTCCTTCTTTTTGGTGAAAACTAAAAGGGATAGGAAATGAATTCTACCTGATAAGAGGAATTCCTTGTGGAAAGAAGAGAGGTAAGACAGAAAGCACATGGGTATAGAATAGCAGGTGGTTGCCTTGATGAAGTGGACAGTTACAGGACTTAGTTCTGCCGTGTCCCAAATACTATGATTTTTTGTTGTTGTTGCCAAAGAACATTCGAAAGAGTAAATCAGGAAGCAGAATAAATACACTGGTGTGCTACAAATATATCGGCTAGCCAATATATTTCTTTCCCCTCCCTAAGGTGTCTTAAATGCCACTGTGCTCCTGTCCTGCTATGTTGGTGCTTTTCTACAGAAAGGCTGGGCCTGGACCTCCCAAACAGGTCAGAACCCTGGTTATGGAATGTGTCAAGGCTGTAATCTCAGCTACTCCAGTCACATAAGACACTGGCACTAGAACACCCCAAAATATTGACCCCATTAAGGATGGTCAGAGTTTCTTCACAAAACAGCAAGGTCTGTCAGATGATACTGGGACACCCGTAGGGGTAATGAAACGGGGATCTTAAATTTGAATGATCTTGTGGGCTGATGGTGATTTTCTGGCGCCCACCAGTCTCTTTCCTTCCTTTTTACTTCCCCCAATCTCACTGAAGCCGATGCAGATGTCTTTGAGATCCTGTTCCCTGCCGGCCATGGCGGCTGCACACCCATAATCCCAGTACTTGGGAGGCTGAGAGGTAGGATCGCAGGCTCGAGGATAGCCTCAACAAGTAGTGAGAATCATCAACCTAGAGAGACCGTTTCCAAATAAGAAATAAATTTTATTTATTGAAATAAATAATACTAATTTGATGAAGTAAAGCTCTTTCAAATGAGAAATAAAATTGGGCTGGAAATGTAGCTCAAAGGTAGAATGCCTCTGGGCTCAATCCCCAGTACCACACACACACACACACACACACACACACAAATAAACTTCAAAAATAATTAGTTAAATCCAGTTCCCAGGTCCTCTGCCCCGCCTAAGTAATGCTCCAGCCCGAAGGCCAGGGACATCGTAGGCACTGCTGGTAACTTCGTGACCTAGCGAAGTGAGCTTACGCTGCTCAGACACCTCTAGCGACTATCTCCAAAATGCCCTGGGACGGGAGACTAGATTTCACCAAAAACCACAAAAATTCCATTACAAGATCCTCCCCCCGCCGCGCGCGCGCGGCCTCATTTTCCAATTGGTCCTTCCCACTCACACTCTGCAGACAGTAACCGCGGGACACTCCCGGCGCCTGCGCAGTGCCAGCTTCCGGCTCGGGAGCGCGGTGTTGCGGCCTTTCCCGTCCGGGTGGGGTTTCTGTCCGGGTGGGATTCCTGTCCGGCTGGGGTTCCTGTCCGGGTGGGGTTCCTGTCCGGTTGATATTCCTGTCCGGGTGGAATCCCTGCCCCGGTGGGATTCCTGCCCGCGTTGGCTAGGCGGTCATCCTCCGTCTGCCATGGCCCCGGACTCAGGCGCCGTCCCTGAGGGGCTCTTGAAGCTGCTCCCCGTCGATGCGCGGGACCGGGGCACCCAGCGCTGCCGCCTGGGCCCGGCCGCCCTGCGCTCCCTGGGCGCGCGCCTGGGCTCGGCGGTGCTCGTCTCGCTGCCGGCGGGCGGCTTGGGGCTCTGCACCGCCTGGCCGCGGCGGGACGGCGCGGACGGCTTCGTGCAGCTGGACCTGCAGTGCGCCAGCCCCGGGGCGGCGGCGGCGGCGGGGCCCCTGCGCCTGAGCAGCCTGCGCCTGGTGCCCTGCCCGCCGCTGCGGCGCCTGGCGGTGCGGCCCGAGCTGCGGGCGCCGGCCAGCGCGGCCGCGGTGCTGGAGGCGGCGCGGGAGCTGCTGCGGAACCGGCCGGTGGCGCTGGGCCTGGTGCTGGCCGCGCCGCCCGGCGCCCCGGGGCCCGTGGCCGCGCTGCACATCGTGGGCGGCGCGCCCGAGCCCGCGGGCCGGGTCACCGCGCGGACCTGCGTGGCGCTGAGCCCCGAGCCCGCGCCGCCGCCGCCGCCGCCCGCGCCCTCGGGGGCGCCGCTGGGGGGCCTGGCGGAGCCCGCCGCCGCGCTGCGGGAGCTGCTCTGCCTGCCGCTGCGCTTCCCGCGCGCGCTGGCCGCGCTGGGGCTGCCCGCGCCCCGCGGGGTGCTGCTGGTGGGCCCCCCGGGCGTGGGCAAGACCCAGCTGGTGCGCGCCGCGGCCCGGGAGGCGGGCGCCGAGCTGCTGGCCGTGAGCGCCCCCGCGCTGCAGGGCTCGCGGCCCGGGGAGACGGAGGAGAACGTGCGGCGCGTCTTCCAGCGCGCGCGGGCGATGGCCGGCCGCGGGCCCAGCCTGCTCTTCCTCGACGAGCTGGACGCGCTGTGTCCCCGCAGGGGCGGCGCGCACCGGGCCCCCGAGGCCCGCGTGGTGGCCCAGGTGTTGACGCTGCTGGACGGCTTCGCCGGGGACCGCGAGGTGGTGGTGGTCGGGGCCACCAACCGGCCCGACGCGCTGGACCCCGCGCTGCGCAGACCTGGGAGGTTTGACCGAGAGGTGACTGGGCCGGGCGGGCGGGGAGGGTAGCCCCCTGGCCCCGGAACCTCGGGCTCTGGGGCTGGGGAGTCGGTGAGGCTGAGCTGGGGCATCTTTTTATTATTATTATTTTATGTTTTCGGTGCTGGGGATGGAACCCAGGGGTATTCTACCTCCGAGCGACACCCCAGCCCTATTTTTTTATTCTTTATTTTGAAACAGGGATTCACTGAGTTGCAGAGGGCCTCACTAATTAGCTTAGGCTATCCTTGAACTGAGATCCTTCTGTCTCAGCCTCCCGAATGCTGGGATTACAAGTGTGCACCACCACGGCCCGCTCTAGTCTTTATTTTTATTTTTTATTCTTTATTTAAAACAGGGTCTCACCAAGTTGCAGAGGGCCTCACTAAGTAGCTGATGCTGTCCGCAAACCGAGATCTCCAGCCTCAGCCTCCCAAATGCTGGGATTACAAGCGTGCGCCTCCCCGCCCAGCTTGACTGGGGTATCTTGTAATGAGTCCATATATGATCTGTGAGCTAGGACCTGCTCCCCGCCCCTAGAGTTAAATTGTTTCAGAAAGCACGGTGGCCCTTAGAGAATGGTTTGTGGTGCAGGGTCTGAAGATGAGTACTGTTATCAATAATGTTATGCTTAAGGAAACTAGATGTGTTATAAGCATGTTAAACTCAATAGATTTGGAATAGGAACTTAAAAGAGATAGTTTAAAAAAGTTAGTGTGTTGAAATAAAAATGGAGAATGCAGGGAAAAGCTAAATCAAAGCAGGCATGAACTCCACATTTATCCATTCATTATCAGACGCCGTACCCTACCCGGTAGTTACCCTACCCCGTAGTTACCCCTGAAGTACTGTTGGTCAGTGGGGGCGATGCAGGCTTGTAACCCCAGTACTTAGGAGGCTGAGACAGGAGGATCTCAGGTTGGTGGTCAAGCCTCAAGCCTCAGCTGCTTAGTGGGGCTCTCTGCAACTTAATGAGACCCTCTTTCAAAATAAAGAATAAAAAATAGGGTTGGGAGCCCGGCGTGGTGGCGCACACTTGTAATCTGAGCATTCAGGAGGCTGAGACAGGAGGATCGTGGTTCACAGACAGCCTCAGCTACTTAGTGAGGCCCTCTGCAACTTAGTGAGAGAGACCCTATTTCAAAATAAAGAATAAAAAATAGGGCAGGAGGTGTAGCTCAAAGGTAGAATGCCCCTGGGTTCCATCCCCAGACTTGCCAAAAACAGATAATGATAATAATAATAATAATAATAATAATAATAATAATAATAGAGTTGGGGGTATAGCTCAGAGGTAGAATGCCCATGAGTTCCATTTCCAGTACTGCAAAATAAATAAATAAATAAATAAATAAATAAATAAATAATAAAATAAAGGAAGAAAGAAAAAATAAAAAAAATAGGGCTGTTGGTGTAGCTTGGAGGTAGCATGCTCCTGGGTTCAATCCCCTGTACCACAAATAATACAGCTGTCCTGTTTTGTTAAAAAAAAAAAAATAGCTGCTTGTCTGTGGTGGTGCACACCCATAATCCCAGTACTTGGGAGGCTGAGATAGGAGGCTCATAGGTTCAAGGCCAGCCTCAGCAACTTAGCCAGACCATGTTTCAAAATAAAAAAAAATAAGGTAGGGCTGGGGATTTAGTTTAGTGGTAGACTGCCCCTGGGTTCAGTCCCCAGTGCCACAAATAAATAAAGCTGTCCGGTCTTACAAATTTTGGTCCTAAATTGATTTCTAGTCCTAAGGAATAGTTTGAAGCTTAGTGATTAGGTAATATTTGAATATTATAGTAGGATTCTGGAGATAATTGGTAGTTGAGCAGTTTTGCTTACTGTGTTCAGGACCTGAGTGGATTTCTTCCTTGTACCATCTTCTACTCATTTCCTGAATAGGCTTCAAAATGGCAGGGCCATGGACTGGCTTACTTTTTCATTCCCGGCTCCTAGAACTTGGTAGGTTCCCCAAAATAACAAAATCTCCTTAAACAACATGTAATTTTCACTGTGCAACTTTCTAGCCACTCTTAACTCCACTGGAAAATTGAGATTTTTATATAATCAGAATTTAAGATAGGCTTAAAATTGCACAGTACTAGTTTGGAACTGGTTCATTTAATGATCATATTGGCTTGTGAGGATAAAGAAACAACTTCAAACCGTAGATTTAATATTTTGCTTTTGTTTTGCCTAAAGGTTGTCATTGGGACACCCACACTTCAACAGAGAAAGGCAATTCTGGAGGCGATTACCTCAAAGATGCCGGTCTCCAGTCATGTTGACTTGGGTCTCCTTGCAGAAATGACCGTGGGCTACGTTGGCGCTGACCTGACGGCGCTTTGTAGGGAGGCGGCCATGCACTCTCTCCTTCACGGTGAAAAGGTAAGAAGTGTGTATTTGTGAACATCTATGCTCATTTTTTTAATCAATGCAATGAATTAATTTAGCGGTTTAAAAAGTGGTAAGCAGCTGGGCATGGTGGTGCACGTGTGTAATCCCAGCATCCAGGAAGCTGAGACAGGAGGATCAGGTTTGCAGACAGCCTCAGCAGCTACTTAGCGAGGCCCTTTGCAACTCAGTGAGACCCTGTTTCCAAATAAAGAATAAAAAATAGGGCTGGGGCCAGGCGTGGTGGCACACGCTTGTAATCCCCGCGCTTGGGAGGCAGAGACAGGAGGATCGCGCAGGTTTGAAGCCAGCCGCGTGCGCTGGCTTAGGAGACCCTGTTTCCAAATAAAAAAGTATAAAAAAAATAGGTCTGGGAGTGTAGCCCGGAGGTAGAAGGGCTTCCAGGAACCCCAGTACCACCAAAAAAAAAAAAAAAAAAATAGGGCTGGGGGTGTAGCTTGTAGGTAGAATGCCCCTGGGTTCCATCCCCAGTAACACACACACACACACACACACACACACACACACACACAGGTGATAAGTACCTCTTGGAAGCTACCTTTGGTAGGTTCCATAGCTGTTTCTTAATGTGGAGTTTTATACTTGAATTCCATATGAATAGTATATGGTTGAAGGCAGGGATAAAGGGCTGAGTATTCCAGGTCAATCCAGTACATTTCCCCACTCAGAGAAATTCCCTAGTGCTGAAGCCCAGAGTAGCTAGGAAAAGCAGTTCAGAAAAATCAAAGGTTTTCATTTTATTCTTTTTCTTTTTCAGTACTGGGGATGGAACCCAGGGGCATTCTACCTCTGAGTGAAACCCCCAGCATTATTTTTGATTCTTTATTTTGAAACAGGGTCTCACTGAGTTGCAGAGGGCCTCACTAAGTAGCCGAGGCTGTCGATGAACTGTGATCCTCCTGTCTCAGCCTCCCAAGAGCTTCGATGACAAGTGTGCGCCACCACACCCGGCTCAAAGGTTTTCTTTCTTTTTCTTTTTCTTTAGTACTGGGGATGGAACCCAGGGGCATTCTACCTCTGAGTGATACTCCTTCCCCTATTTTTTATTCTTTATTTTGAAACAAGGTCTCACTGAGTTGCAGAGGGCCTCACTAAGTAGCTGAGGCTGTCTGCGAACTGTGATTCTCCTGTTTCAGCCTCCCGAATGTTGGCATTACGAGTGTGTGCCACCACTCAAAGGTTTTCCCTTTCTTTCTTTCTTTCTTTCTTTCTTTCTTTCTTTCTTTCTTTCTTTCTTTCTTTCTTTCTTTTTTTTGTGGTACTGGGGTTCCTGGAAACCCTTCTACGTCCAGGCTACACTGCCAGACCTATTTTATATTTGGAAATAAATGTCAGGGTGTGAGCATATATGGCCTTTGAGGGAGAGAGCCAGTACCGGGGGACAGGGCAGGAGGTTTACATGCAGGATTTCCTCTGCTGTGAAGTTGTGGTTTGACCTTGAGCACCTCTGGCTTAGGTGGACCTGTCAGCTGCTGGCGCCCTGGGGTGGAGCCCGCTGCTACCTGAGGAGGGGCCTGCCTAAGCATAGTGCCACGACCCAGGGGAAGTGGAGGAGGAGAGGCAGGAAGGAAGAAGGACAGAGACTTCTGGGAAGGTACTGGCTCCATCTTTCTCCTTCCTGCACGAGGCAGCTGAGTGACTGTTACTGCCTTTGATTCCGAGGGCAGTCGAGGGGTCTGTTAAAGTTGGCTCAACTTTCTGCGATGTATTCCTATTAAGGAACTAGGAATGTAGTTTAATGCACACAGAGGGGAAAGAATTTATATGCCTGAAGTGGTTATGAGAATCAAACAAAATAATGAATCCACAAGTGATTTGAACTGTAGGTGAGATGTACAAATGATAGTTGTCGTTGCCTAAAATTGATTAGTCCTCAGGTACCCAGCGTCTCATACTGCCAGCCAATTAAATTGCCAGGTGCTGGGTGGTAGAGCACTGGCCTTCGTGGGCAAAGTCCTGGGTGTCCCCAGAAGCACTCTTCCCCTCAAGTGCTACCCCCGTGTGCCGCATAACAACGTCTTGACCAACACTGGGCCAGATGCACAGGGCATAGACCAGCAGCCCAGGTGCGCAGTAGGCGCGGCCATCTAGGTTTGTGTGTTTGTGTGAGTGTACTTCACGTTTGTAGTGATAAGACCACCTAATGATACATTTCTCAAAATGAATCCCTGTCGTTAAGCAACACAACTGTATTATCAAAAATTGTATAACAACATTCTTGGTGAGAAGTTAAACAAGATAGAAGATTATGACGTAAAATTTGCCAGCAATCTCAATTTCCAGATATTACAGTTGTTGACACTTTTGGAGAATATTATTCAGAATAGTTCAATACATGTATATTCACTTGAATAATTTTATATACATGAAGTGAAATAATCCTTGAAAATGGGAATTTGTGGACAACTGTATATTCAAAATGTGATAGGAGGGCAGATTCTTTGATAAATATAATATAGATGAAGCAAAGAGAAATGTAAGGAATTTCTAACCAATAAAATTTTTGTTTCACTAGAATGATCAGGGAAATAATAAAGCTGCTTACAAAATAAAATCAGAATATAATTTTAGAGTGAAGGTGGCCTAAGTATAACAGAAGCTGTTAGCTAAAGTAGGACATGATATGCTAATTTGAGCATTTGGGGTTGGAAAACAATATCGTAAGCACAGTCAAGACTGGGGAAAATACTTTTATTTCAGTTTCTGTGATAGAAAATGAATGCTTACAAATCTATAAAGAAACAGTAGTTACTAAGACAGGTAGTTCACAGTAAAGAAGACAACCATTAAACATGAAAAGTTTTTACTTTTTATTTATTTAGTATTGGAGTTGAACCAGGGGAGAAGTACCACTGAATGACTTTCTTTTATTTTTTGAGACCGGATATTGCTAAGTTGCCGAGACTGGCCTCAGAGTTGGCAGTCCTTCTGTGTCGGCACCTGGCTTGCTGCGATTAGAACTGTGCACCACCATGCCTGGCTCACTTTTTATTTCTTTACAAATTATTCCCTTTCAGTTATTTCTTATACTTTTTGTTTTGAAATAATTTAAAACATATGGGTAAGTTGCAAGATTGTTAAAAAGAACTCAAACTCTATTATTATTATTATTATTGTTGTTATTGTATTATTAGTTTGTGGTAGGGGATAGAAGGGATAGAACCCAGGGACTTTTCTACCTCCAGGTTACACCCCCAACCTGTTTTATATTTTATTTTGAAACAGGGTCTCACTGAGTTGCAGAGCCTCACTAAGTAGCTGAGGCTGGCCGCGCAAACCTTTAGTCCTCCTGTCTCAGCCTCCCAAGTACTGGGAAGATTTATAAATTTAACAGAGGAATAAAAAAACAAGGGATTGTGCTTGTGCACCACAAAGAAGACCTGCCTGATTTTTGGTTTGATTTTACTTTTTTGGGTGTATTTCTTCAGAACCAAGACAATCCCATGATTGATGAAACAGACTTCCATGAAGCTTTTAAAAAGATTCAGCCTTCATCATTTCGAAGTGTCATTGGACTGATGGACATCAAGCCTATTGGCTGGGAGCAGATTGGTGGCCTTGAAGACGTAAAACTGAAGTTAAAACAGGTAATAAACAATCTGCCTTGACCAGTAGACCGTACGGATTAGCATCCTGTGTGTTTATGATGTGATTGCCCCTGAGACCTGGAGCCTAGCTCCAGGGTCACTTCCAGCCTTGACTCAGCTGGACTTCTGCAGACATCAGAACTGCTTTTCATGCCTCCTGGCCTCAACCCTCTCTTTGTTTTTGCTTTAAATAGCTTATCTAGAACAGAAGCCAGCAGATTTGCTATAGACCGACAGCAAGTGTTTTAAGGGTAGTGAGCCATACGGTCTGCCACAACTATTCAGCTCTGCAGGCGTGCAAAAGCAGCTGCAGACAACACACAAGTGATTCTAGTCAGCCCTGCCTTGGGGGTTCTACCCTCAGTCTTCAGCCCTCAGTCTTCAGCGAGGGGCCAGCACTTAGGCCACGGGAAGTGGACTCCCGATTGTGCTCCCAGGATCCACCCCTTCCACAGGGGCTTGTAAGTGGCTCCCTGGCCTAGCGCCGTCCCTGCTGTGCCCCCCTTGCGCGTCCCTAGTGCCCGCCTCCTGTCTGCGCTTTAGCTCTGCGGCCTCTGCTTCCTCATCCTCTTTCTTCTGCTCACTTTTAGCGGACATGCGAGGGTTCCGTGCCCCTCTGTGGTGCTCCTCCTCGGATGCCTTCGCTGGCCTGGTTGTTATTCTTTAAGCCTGTCGCCCTAACTAGAATGGGTGCAGCCTAGGTTCAGCGATCTCGCCTTATTTTTTTATTCTTTTAGTGGCCACGTATTAGAGTTGAGTGCCCTGGAGTGGCATCACGGGCCTATCTTGGTTCTGCTGCATGAGGCAGTAGGAGCTGGGCTAGTTAACCTTTCTAAGCCATCCTGTAAATCAGAGTTGAGCCGTAGACCCTGCAGGCGGGCCTCATTAGGGGTTCAGTTCACATTTATTTAGCGCCGCTCTGGGCAGGTGTCATCTAGGTGCTGAAGACCTAGAGGTGCCCATTGAATACATTCTAGAAAGAGCTGAACAATAACCCAACATGGAAAAACTAATAAGTGCTCTAGTGTAAGATGGGCTGCAGCAGGAGGGGCTCTGCTATGACTGGAGTGGTTAGGGACGGCCTCTCCAAGAGAGCGACTGTGTGTGTGTGTGTGTGTGTGTGTGTGTGTGTGTGTGTGTGTGGTGCTGGGGACGGAACCCAGCGACTTCTACCTCCAAGCTACACCTCCAGCCCTTTTTATTTTGAAACGAGCTCTTGTTCAGTTGCTGAGAGTCTTGTCATGTTGCTGAGACTGGTCTGGGACCTGCGGTCTTCCTGTCTCAGCCTCCCAAGAACTGGGGTTACAGGTGTGCACCACCATGCCCAGCTGAGAATGCCATCTGAACTGGGCCTGAATGGCGAGGGACAGCCGGAAAGACGGGGATGTTGAGATGGGGAGAAGAGCCAGTGCAGGCTGGGACGGGGCACGTCAGGTGTTTGGAGGTAGATGGCATAAGGCCTTGTGAGGAGTGAGGAGTTTGGATTTTATTCTAGTTCTGATGTGAAGTCATTGAAGGGCTTAAAGCAGGAAGTAATGTGGCCTGAAATTCCTGGCTGAGCTGGGCGTGGTGGTGCACACCTGTAATCACAGCATTTGGAGGCTGAGACCGGAGGATCGAAGTCGTGGCCAGCCTCAGCTACTCAGCGAGGCCCTCCGCAACTTAGTGAGACCCTGTTTCAAAATAAAGAATAAAAAATAGGGCTGGAGATATAGCTTGGAGGTAGAATGCTTCTGGGCTCAGTCCCCAGCACCACACACAATAGTAAATAAATAAAATCCCTGGCTGCTCTGTGGAGAGAACAGGCTGTGTTTCCACCTGTAAAAGGTGCCTGAGAATCACTGAGAGTGAATTTCCTGAATTGTTTGGTGTCTGGTTACACTGAAAACGACCTTTCTGTCTCCTGTCTGCCTCTTCCCAGAGTGTTGAGTGGCCTCTGAGATTCCCTCAGGAATTCCTCAGGATGGGCCTGACCCAGCCAAGGGGCCTCCTGCTCTACGGCCCCCCTGGCTGCGCCAAGACCACCCTGGTGAGGGCCCTGGCCACCGCCTGCCACTGCTCCTTCGTCGCCGTGAGCGGAGCCGACCTCTTCTCACCTTTTCTTGGAGATTCAGAAAAGGCCTTGTCTCAGGTGTGTGTCCCTCCCCGGGTGCTCAAGTTTACTTTGACTTTATTTCAGGCCTCATGTTTCAAACTATGTTTTCTTTCCCATTATAAGAGTTGTACATGTTTGCTTATAGAAAACTTAGAAAATATTAAGACAGTTTGAATAAGAGACCCTCATAATCCCAGCACCTACTGTTAACAGTTTGGTGAGTTGCCTTTGTCTTTTTTCTTTTCTCTTTTTAAACAAAATAGAAGATAAATTTTTATCAATAGCTTTATCCTGCTTTTTTTTTTTTTTTTTTTTTTTTTTGTACTGGGGATTGATCATCAGGAGCATTCTACCTCTGAGCTAAACCCCCAGTCCTTTTATTTTTTATTTATCATTATTTTTATTTTATTTTATATTTTCAGTACTGGGGATGGAACCCAGGGGCATTCTACCTCTGAGCTACACCCCCGGCCCACTTTTTTATTCTTTATTTTGAAACAGGGTCACTCACTAAGTAGCTGAGGCTGGCCGCAAATTGCTGTCCTCCTGTCTCAGCCTCCCAAGGACTGGGATCACAGGCGTGTGCGTCATCATGCCTGGCTTTTTTCCTGCTTTTTTAGCTTAAAATTGTCCCTTTTGAAATTCCATATTAAATATCTTTCAAAACAATGATTTTTAAAATTCCTATATACTACTCCATTATTTCTTGATTTTTGTTTGCATTCTCCAATTCTCAGGCATTTAAAATCTTTGTTTTTTTTTTTTTTTTTTTTTAAGGGACATCCCCACCACCCTCCACCTTCGCCACTACCACCACCTTTGCCATCCTGGGGATTAAATCCAAAGACTCATTATCACTGAGTTGCATCACGAGTCCTTTTTAGTTTTTATTCTGAGACAGGATCTTCCTGAGTCTCCCAGACTGCCTGAACCTTCTCCCTCTGCCTCCCACATCACTGGGATTGCAGGAGTGCACCACCGTATCCAGCTCCCTCTCTTTCTGGTCTCTTATCCCATCGAGTTTGATTTCCTTTCATTATCCCTAGTAGAACCACACCCCCAGTACTTTTTTAATTTTTACTTGAAGCAGGATCTTACTAGATTAATGGGAGTCTCGCCACGTGTGCTGAGGCTGTACCTGTACCTGCAATCCTTTTGTCTCAGCCTCTCAGGTACTGGGATTACGGGTGTGCCCCTCCACGCCCAGCTATTACATTTTAAATTTTGTAAATAGTAATGCAAAGAACATTCATTTCCATGAGTAGTGGGTAACATCAGCTTCTTCCGGTGTTTCCCCTAATAAAAGGTATTTCGACAAGCAAGAGCGAACACTCCAGCGATTGTGTTTTTGGACGAAATTGACTCGATCGTGGGGTCTCGCTCAGGCAGCAGGACAGGATGTGACGTTCAAGAACGCGTTCTCTCCGTTCTCCTGAACGAGTTAGACGGAGTGGGACTGAAGACCACAGAGAGAAGAGGGAATACATCCAGCCAACAGGGTAAATACCAGGAGCAGAAAAAATGAAGAGGTATTTATTAGCCAGAATACACCAAAAATTCAGACCCAGATTAAGTACAGGCCTTACATGCTATTGCATTCTGGTGCTGAATTCATCTCATACAAAGATTTATGTAATTTCAGTTGGATTCTGTTGGGAGTTTTACAGGGCTGGCAAAAAATGTGATTTGGTCAGGCAAGGTGAACTAAATTTTATAATAAATTGCCTTAGCCAGGCACAGTGGCACACCTGTAATCCCAGTACTTGGGAGGCTGAGACAGGAGGGTCACAGGTTCAAGGTCAACCTCAGCAACACAGTAAGACTCTCAGAACCTAGTGAGTCACTGTTTTGAAGTAAAAAATGAAAGGGGTTTAGGGTGTGGCTCAGGCAGAACGCCCCTGAGTTCAGTCCCCGATGCTAGTTATGGGCTCTCACACACACACACAAGAAAAAAGAAAAGAAAAGAAAGTGAATTACCTTAGGTGTGTATGAATATAAATTTTATATTTCCCAAGAATGAGAAATAATATTGCTAATAGAGAAGGGGGATTATTCTTATTTCTGTATCTTGAAGAGCCAGTTTTCATCATTTTCTAAAAACTTCTAAGTAAAGCAAAACCACAGATTACTATTTCAATAATCTTAGTAAGTTACAGACCTAGTTACCTTGAGGAAAGATTTTCTTGGCTATAATGAGGGCACAGTGACCATTGACCCCCTCCCCACCCCTGCTGCTGCCGCTGCCGCTGCCGTCCTGGGGTTGAATCAAGACTCTCTCACTAGGTACATCTCCAGCCCTTTTTATTTTTTATTTTGAGACAGGGTCTTCCTAAATTACCCAGATTGGCCTCAAACTTGCTATCCTCCTGCCTCTGCCTCCCAGATCACTGGGATTACAGGAGTGTGCCCCCCATGTCTGGCTTCCTCTCTTTCTGAGTCTTTTATCCACATCCAGTTTGATTTTCTTTCATTATCTCTAATAAATAATTTTTTTCCTTTATTTTTTTCTTGTTCTTGTTTATAGTTTTTAAAAAATAAGTCCATGGAAGGAGAGTTTCAACAGCTCATCAGGAACATGTCACCCTAGAATTAGAATTAGAAGAGACCTATGAAGTTAACTAATCAAATTGTATACTGCAGGAATTTCTTTTACAGTATCTGGCAGTTGTTAACCCAGCCTCTGTTTAAAAAAACAAAGGTGCTTGCAAATATAGGGAACTTGCTACTTGGATTTTAATCAAAGTGTCATCACTGAAAAACCGCTGATTATTTATCGAAGGATTTTGATTGTTATTGTGCCTAAGGTTTTGTCCCATCTGCTTTTTTTTTTTTGGTGGTGGTGGTACTGGGGTTCCTGGAAGCCCTTCTACCTCCGGGCTACACTCCCAGACCTCTTTTTACATTTTATATTTGGAAACAGGGTCTCCCAAGCCAGCGCGCGCGGCTGGCTTCGAACCTGCGCGATCCTCCTGTCTCTGCCTCCCAAGCGCGGGGATTACAAGCGTGCGCCACCACGCCCGGCCAGTCCCATCTGCTTTTAAAGGTTTCTTCCCTATTCAGGATTTCCATACCCACAGCTTAGGTTGATTGTCATTATTTTTGCCTCTGGAAAGAGAAAAGTAAAGCAGTCTCCTTCCTTGGGGACAGGCTAGCCACGACTCTTCGGAGCCGTCCATTTCTTCGTTAGTCATGTGCTTGTGTCTACTGGGCAGGACATTAAGTTTAGCGAGTCCTCGAGGGCTCGCCAGCGAGGTGTTCTCCACTGTGCTCTGGGCCTTTTCATCAGCTCTCACCTGGAGGACGTCACAGGACGAGCTACTCTGATTAATGCCCTTTGTCTGGAGGGCCTTGAAAGTGATCAGGAGGCCAGGAGAGGTGGGCATGCTTGTTATCCCAGCATTTGGGAGGCTGAGACGGGAGGATCACAGGTTCACAGACAGCCTCCACTACTTAGGCCCTCCACATATCAGTGAGACCCTCTTTCAAAATAAAGAATAAAAAATCGGGATGGGAGTGTAGCTGGTTGGTAGAACACCCCTGGGTTCAATCCCCAGCACCACACACTAAAAAGATAAAGTGATCAGGGAGGTGGTCTGGATAGGGGTGTAAGCATCTGTCCTAAGAAGAGTTTATCCCTACTTAAAAACAAATGGACCTTCTGATGTATAACTTAAAACAGTTAATGAGCAACAGTTTATGGACGTTGCTTTGTATTGTATGTTTTTTCCTCAGAGTTCCAAGAAGTGTTTAATCGAAGCGTAATGATTGTTGCAGCAACAAATAGGCCCGATGTGTTAGATGACGCTTTGTTACGACCCGGAAGATTAGATAAGATTATCTATATCCCCCCTCCAGATGAGAAGGTAAGCATCGCACACTCACCTGAGCAATACACCAGCCTGGTGTAGGGGAGCACGGAGCCCTGCTGAGCAGGGCACATGCTTCCTCCTCGCCTGCCCTGGCCTTCCTTCAGTAAAGTCATGATCTTCATCTGCTCTTGCTGAGTGCCTGGCCCTGCCTTTCAGAGAAGCCCGAGCCCAGGAGAGAGAGAGGTCGTTACCTGGTGTCAGTGTCGGGGCAGGCTCTGGGCCAAGTCTGCTCCAGTAGATTTTGCAACTGGAATGGGGAAATTTTTTTTTTTTTTTTTTTTTTTTTTTGGGTCAGGGGATGGTACCTCCGAGCTACACCCCCAGCCCTATTTTTTATTCTTGATTTTGAAACAGGGTCTCACTGAGTTGCACAGGGCCTCACTAAGTAGCTGAGGCTGTCCGCGAACTGCGATCCTCTGGTCTCAGCCTCCCGAATACTGGGATTACAAGTGTGCGCCACCACACCCGGCTTTGGAATAGAGAAATCTTCAAGTGTTAAAAGAGGCTAAAAGGGAAATTATGTGAGATTGCAAGATTATGCAGTGCATCCAAGTCAATCAGTAAATCCTTTGCCCTTCACATCCAGAGCGCTGACACGGAAGTAATGAAGGACTCACAGAATGGGTTTTTTCTTTCCTTGGGCTTTTATCAAATTTGAAGCTATAGTTTTTGTTTGTTTGTTTGTTTGTTTTTGTGGTACTGGGAATGGGACACAGGGGCATTCTACCTCCGAAGCTACATCCCCAGCCCTATTTTTTATTCTTTATTTTGAAACAGAGTCTCACTAAGTAGCTGAAGTTGGCCATGAATCGCGATCCTCCTGTCTCAGCCTCCCGAATGCTTGATTACAAACGTGCACCACCTCACCCGGCTCAGTTATAAAAAAATTTAATGTCTGTAATACTTTTAAATTTTATCTGGTAATTCATGTATTTGCCTCTTAAGCTGTTCTAATTAGCATTTTTTGTATCCAGAAGAGGGTGCACACTTATAATCCCAGTACTTGGGAAGCTAAGACAGGAGTATAGCAGGTTCTTGGCCAGCCTCAGCTACTTACTGAGGCCCTCTGCAACTTAGTGAGACTCTGTTTCAAAGTAATGGATTTAAAAAAAAAAAAAAAATGTAGGGCTGGGGGTGTCACTCAGAGGTAGAATGCCCTGGGTTCCATCCCCAGTACTGCAAAAAGAGAGAGAGAGAGAAAAAAAAAAAAAAAATATATATATATATATATATGTATATGTATGTGTATATATATATATATATATATATATATATTCATCTTGTCTCTTAAATATGACCATATTCTTTTTTATTTTGTTCCAGGGCAGGCTTTCTATTTTAAAGGTCTGTACAAAAACCATGCCAATAGGGCCTGATGTTTCCTTAGACAATCTAGCAGCAGAAACCTGTTTCTTCTCTGGAGCTGATCTCAGAAACCTCTGCAGAGAAGTAAGTTAATTAGTGAAGTAATAATCTGTGGTCAGAACATTTCTTCATCTACTCAACTCTTCACTGACATGGAAGTCCTTACCAAAGACTTGCTGTGTGCTTCTAAGACAGATGCCCTTTTGCTTTCAGAGCACACAGGTTGGTGGGGAGGGCGGTGGAGAGGCCAGTGGTAGCTCACTTGCTGAGTGGAGAGACAGTGAGTAAGGGTTAGGTGCCTCGGGAACGAGTCAATGTCAGCCCTGACTTGGGACATAGGAGGAGGCTGAGAGGAGATATATGAACTGAAATTGGAAAGCTGGTCAAGGAGCCAGCCAGCTGCTGGAGACAGGATAACGTGCAGAGGATTGGAGGGAGGAGGTGACCTGACGCTGGGCCATAGCAGAGAGAACAGCAGCAGATAAACATGGAGAAGTGACCAGAAGCCAGTTACATGGATCCTTGTAGGCCATTTTAAGGTGTTTAGGCTTTGAGGGTAGAAGAGGCCGTTGTAGGTATTTCCTTTTCTGAAAGCTTTTGCCTAGGATAACATAGAAAAACGCACAGGTTACAAGGACATAGTTTGTGAAATTAATGTGAAGTGATCGCACTGCTATTACCACCACTCTTGTCATGAAGTGTTACCGCAGGCCAGGCTCCTCTTTGGCCCTTCCCTCCCTCGGCCCGCCACCTCCGGCACCACCCGGGCCTGTTTTGCCTGCTCTTTATTGTTACACAAGCAGAACTAACTGAGTGTAGTGTTTTCTGTCTGCATCAACTCAATATTGTGTTTGAAAATCCATGTGTGGTTTTGTGTGGAGCCGTACTTTGTTGTTTCCATGGCTTTATAATTTATATGTGAATATTCTGTATTTATCCATTCTTAAATTTTTTAACATTTGGGTTTCTACTTTTTACCATTATGAATTATGCTGCTATGGATAATTTTTGCACATGTCAGTTGGCATATGTGTGTGGTTATCTATTCCATATGTGATTATGGTGACAAGGAGGATTGGTGGGTCACAGAGAGTGCTAGGTCCTTTCTTTGATGGTCAGTGCTGTCTAACACTATGAGGTCAGGAAGCTTCCTCTCATCTTTAAATATATCTGTGGACTCATAGTCTGTACATTATTCTGCAGCTTGCTTTTTTCTTTTTCTTTTCCCCACTTAAGGCTCAAGTGTTGTTTGTTTGTTTGTTTTATGGTACTGGGTGTAGGAAACAGGTCTCACTGAGTTGCAGAGGCCTCACTAAGTAGCTGAGGCTGTCTGCGAATGGCGATCCTCTGGTCTCAGCCTCCCGAATGCTGGGATTACAAGCGTGCGCCACCACGCCCGGCTAAGGCTTGAGTCTTAATGTAGGAGAAATTACGGTCTACTAAATGGATGTTTTTAATTTAAAAAAGAAGGAAATTTAATATTTATTGCTTTTCTTTTACAGGCTGCTTTGTTGGCTCTGCAAGAAGATGGCCTGGAAGCAACCACGGTGAGACAGGAACACTTTGCAAAATCCCTCAGGACTGTAAAGCCCTCCTTGAGTCACAGGGACTTGACTTCATACGAAAACTTATTTAAGAGACAAGGGCTTTAAGCTTGGAAGATATTAAACATTGCTCTATGTCCTCACTCCGTTGTTTACATTAATTAAGATGTGAATTTGCCTGTGGTTTGCAACTTCACACTTTTACAGTATGTGTGTATATTTTTTGTAAATTAAAAAGACGCTCAGTCCTGGGGAAGTGGCTCGATGGTAGAGCTTTCCTAGCAGATGCGAGGCCCTGGGTTTAATCCTCACCATTGCGAAGACGAACAATAAAACTTTGTGCCTGAGCTAAGGCTCATCTGATTTCTAAGAAGTATATTAAATACTGTAATTTAGGAAGAACGTGTGTGCATCTGTGTGTTGATTTTGTAAGGGTGATGGGTTTTTGCCGATTTTTTGGTAACTTTGAAATAACTTTAGAGAACAGTTGCAAGAATACTAGAGAGAAGTCTCATGTGCTCCAACCCAGAATCTCTCGTTTTTAACATTTTGCCACACTTTCCCCACTCTCTGAACAGTGTAAGACTAGCATACAGCCGTGCCATGGTGCTTGGCACAGGGGATGTGTCCTGAGAAAGGCGTCAGTCGGCCTTTCACAGATACGTTTATACAAGCTGATGGCTCCATCACCAGTGATGCTCTCTCCGGAGACCACCGCCACAGTGCGGTCTGCCTTCGATGAGCACCTTGTTGCGTGCTCCGTGACCGCGGCTCGCTTTGCCCCTTAATACTTCCCTGTGTCTTTCTCACAAATATGTTTCTATACCACAGTGCTGTCACCAAATTTAGGGAAATTAACTTGATATTTCAATCTATTCAATGAACTTCATTACCTCAAGGACGCTCTCTGTAGTAGGAGTATAGACCTACTTTATAGAACAGGGGTCTGCTTTGCGTATGCTAGTGTTCGGTCATGGCGGACTCGGCTTGGGTATCCCACCAGGGTGGCCCTGCCTCAGCATCACGTCTGAGTTGCATGTCAGCTGCATGTTATGGTGATGTTAATTTTGATCACTTGTATGGTACTGCGTGATTATATTTACATTTTTTCCTTTTGCAGTAGTAATTTTTAAGGAGATATATGTACATTTTATTTTCCTTTATTACAGAAGTAGTAGTCTAGAAAGTACAGATAGACACAAAAAAGAAAGTCTTTGGGTATTTGACCTTATGTTCCTTCATGGATGTATAGATGATTATTTATTTATTTTTTTTTTTTTTGGTGATACTGGGGTTCCTGGAAGCCCGTCTATCTCCGGACTACACTCCCAGACCTATTTTATTTTTGGAAACAGGGTCTCCTAAGCCAGCACGGCTGGCTTCGAACCTGTGCGATCCTCCTGTCTCTGCCTCCCAAGCGCGGGGATTACAAGCATGCGCCACCACGCCCGGCCTATAGATGATTATTTAAAGCCAGAAGGTAGCTGGGTGTGGTGGCGCACACTTGTAATCCCCGTGCTTGGGAGGCTGAGACAGGAGGATCGCACAGGTTCAAAGCCAGCCTCAGCTACTTAGTGAGGCTCTCAGCAACTTAGTGAAACCCTGTTTCCAAATAAAAATAGAAGCTGGGTGTGGTGGCGCACGCTTGTAATCCCAGCATTTGGGTGGCTGAGACCAGAGGATAGCGTTTCGGGGCCAGCTTCAGCTACTTAGGCCCTCCACTTATGGAGACCCTGTTTCAAAATAAAATAAAATAAAATAAAATAATAGGAAACCGGGCGTGGTGGCGCACACTTGTAATTCCCGCACTTGGGAGGCGGAGACAGGAGGGTCAAGGAGGTTCGAAGCCAGCCTTGCTGGCTTAAGAAACCCTGTTTCCAAATAAAATATAAAATAGGTCTGGGAGCGTAGCCCGGAGGTAGGGGCTCTGGGCCCCTGCAGGTCTGGGTGACTAACTAGAGAATGTTCTGGAAGTTCTGATAGTTGGGGAGGGGAGGCAGAGCCCCTCCAAGGCCTGGGCATAGCAGTCTCCACAGAGGGCGGTGCGACTTGGTGTTGGGGGTGGGCGCCTTTGGGAGCGGCACCTGCTTCTGGTGATCCAGGCAGCTGGTGGGCTGGGGAGACCCTGGCCTCCTCTCTACTCTCTGGGTGGTGGTGAGACTGTGAACTACACTGCATTTTAGATGCCCAGTGTTAGTATTGCTGAAGAACTGAATGATGAGTGGGCGTGGTGGGCACGCTTGGCTTGTCATCCCAGTATTGGGAGGCTGAGACCGGAGGATCGCGGTTCGCGGCCAGCCTCAGCTACTTAGTGAGGCCCTCCGCAACTCAGTGAGACCCTGTTTCAAAATAAAGAATAAAAAAGAGGGTTGGGTAGCTCGGAGGTGGAAATGCCCCTGGGTTCCATCTCCAGTAACACACACACACACACACACTTCTGACAAAAGTAACCTTGGAAATCCTACAGGAGACACATTAAGACTTCTGTGGTTCTGTAGGACCCCACCAGGCAGAATTAATGTCAAATATTCTTTGAATTATCTGATGTGGATCTAACCAATCAGCAAATGTCTCCTATTATATTTCTGGGATTACACACTAAGAACCCTTGTCAAATAGTGAGGGGAAAGCTACATTTATGATCTGCCTTGTATAAAGCAAATCTTTGCAAATAACTAGCTGTTTCTCCAATGACCACTACCCACAGCGCAGAGCACCAGAGGGTTTGAATGCATCGTCCCTGAATTAGGCGTGTCCCCATTTTGCAGACAGATAGATGGACACTAATAAAGGGTAAGTGTACTTTACTCCAAGCCAGTCACCACGTGCTGCAGGGTACTCAGGTCTGATTGCAAAACCCATGTGTATAACTAAAGTGGGACTGACATGCAGACGGGTCGGGCCATTTCCAGGGAACAGTAAAACGTTTCCCTTCCACTGACAGCTTGCATTCCAAACTGCTTTCAAACAACGGAGCGTCTGTTGTGAATCACAGTAGCTCAGAGAGGGGTGCGGAAAGCGCAGGCTCTGATCACACCCCCCACTCCCTAGTCATGCACCTGGGACATCTCCGAGTCTTAATACTGTTGCGGGAATGCGGCTCGCTGCCTGTCACTCGGCCCTGGCTTAGTGAGACTGTTACCATGATTCCTAAAGCTGTGAGGCGTGGTTGCTGGTTTCGGGGAGAGCTGGGAGGGCACTCAAAGGTGAAGCCTGTTGATGGGGTCTTGCAAAAACAGCCCTTCCTCTTGGAAGCCTGGTTCTTTCTTTAGTGTCTGCTCTCATCCCTGATATATGATATATTGTATATGACATATATAATATTTCAGGGATGAGAGAAGACACTGTATATATAATTCATATATATAAAAATCATATATATATATATATATATATATATATATAATTTTTATTTTTTGTGCTACTGGGAATGGAACCTGGGCATTCTAGCTCTGAGCTACACTCCCAACCCTATTTTTTTTATTTTTTATTTATTTATTTATTTTGTGTGTGTGTAGTACTGAGGGTGGAACCCAGCTACTTTTCTACCTCCGGGCTATACTCCCAGACCTATTTTATACTTTATTTAGAAACAGGGTCTCACTAAGTAGCTGAGGCTGGCTTTGAACCTGTGCGATCCTCCTATCTCAGCCTCCCAAGCCCTGGGGTTACAAGCATGTGCCTCCACGTCCGGCTCCTGATAATGTTTTAATGGAAAAAACAACACAGAGTTATGCTGAAATAAAATTTATAAAGTATTTCTCTGTGTGCTGCATCACATTTTTGGATTTTTAAATGTGAATTTTTTTCCCCTTTGGTACTGGGATTGAACCCAGAGGTATCCTATTTCTCAGCTACACCCCCAGCTTTATTTTATTTTATTTTATTTTATTTTATTTTATTTTATTTTATTTTATTTTATTTTATTTCATTATTTTTCACTACTGGGGATGGAACCCGGGGAATTCTTCCTCCGAGATACATCCCCAGCCCTATTTTTTTTTTTAATAGACTATCTAGCTGAGGCTGTCAGCGAACCGCAATCCTGCAGTCTCAGCCTCCCAAGTACTGGTATCACAGGTGTACACCACCACGCTTGGCTATGACTGAATTCATTCTAACTTACCCGCCTGCACGCGGGGTTCAGGGTGGGAAGCCAACCCTGAGACCCGCCCCCCATGTGGCTCTGCCCTTTTGGAAATGTCGATTTCCTTTCACCCAGACCTCAGCCATCGGCGCTCCTCGTGCTCTCCCCAGACGCCTCCTTCCACACTAGACCCTCCCAGGCTCCTCGCCAGGGTGGCCTTGAGCGGTCCAGGACCACAGGTGAGGATGGCGTGGGCGGCCAGCGTCCCGCACCTGCGCCTGCACCTGCGCCCGGAGTCCTGCAGGGGGCGCCCGGGGGCCGGGCACCCGCCCCGCGCGCCCCCGAGAGCCCGGCCCAGCGGTTGCGGTCAGTACTTAAGGCGGAGCCAGCGCAGCGGCCGCTCCGGGCGTTAGCATCCTCTAGGTGAGCCGGCTTTCCGAGGCAGCTGCCCCGCTGGGAACTTTTCAGCGCGCTGGAAAGGCTGTCCCCTAGGTTGGTTCCTAGTAGCCAAAGCTTTGATCAACTGTCTTGGATTTGTTTTTTTCTTTTTCTTCTTCTTCTTCCAGATTTAGCATTCTACACTGAGGTCATCATGGGCTTTTTCCGAACCTTAATGAGACATAAGGAAGTAAGTGTTTAAAAAGCAGTCGAAAATCTTGACTGTAAGTCTTTATATATATATAATTTTTTTTTATGGTACTGGGGGTGGATCCCAGGGGCTTTTCTACCTCCAGGCTATACTCCCAGACCTATTTTATACTTTATTTATTTTTATTTTTAGGTGATACTGGGGGTGGAACCCAAAGGCTTTCTACCTCTGGGCTATACTCCCAGACCTTTTTTTATACTTTATTTGGAAACAGGGTCTCACTAAGTTGCTGAGAGCCTCACTAAGTAGTTGAGGCTGGCTTTGAACCCTTGCGATCCTCCTGTCTCAGCCTCCCAAGCGCAGGGATTACAAGCTGCGCCACCATGCCTGGCCTTTTATACTTTATTTGGAAACAAGTTTTCACTAAATTACTGAAAGCCTCACTAAGTAGCTGAGGCTGGCTTCGAACCCTTGCGATCCTCCTGTCTCAGCCTCCCAAGCGCGGGGATTACAAACTGCGCCACCACGCCTGGCTAAGTCTTAATTTTTTAAAGACGAAAAGATGTTGTAGATATTGAAGAAAATAGGAGTGATGTGTAGCTGCTTTGTTAAATCTCAGTTTTCATACCGAATTCACCCCAACCTGTTACTCGGTAGCTCATCCCCCTGGCGCTGTTCATGACTGTGGCAGCGTGTGGAGCCTCGTCGTTCGCGGTGTATTCCTTACAAAAACCCGACATCATGTAAGTAGGCCTCTTTTATTTAAAAAAAAAAAAAGTTTTTGGCGATGTTTGGCTGATTCTTGTTTCTGAAATGCACGACACCGATTCTCTAGTTTGTTCTTGTGGATAAGGTTGTCAAACTGCAGACTTGGAGCCAGCCAAGAAAGCATCCCGGCACCAGAAGACGATCAGGTTCTGATAGTAGTGACCGTTCCTTGTGTCCAGACATCCCTTCATTTAGCGGCCCTCTTTCACTCTCCTGCAATGAATCAAAATTTGTTTTTTTTTTAAGAAGATTTAAGTTTTGAAATTTGAAGTTCTTAAATAATATGAGGGTATATATACATAGATATATATTATAAAATGTAGTCATTTGATTAGGGTTTTTCTTTTGTGGTACTGGGGATGGAACTTGGTCATTCTACTTCCAAGCTACACTCCCAGCCCTATTTTTTTTTTTTATAAACTTTATCTTGAAACAGGGTCTCACTAATTTGCAGAGGGCCTCACTAAGTAGCTGAGGCTGTCTGCGAACTGTGATCCTCCACTCTCAGCCTCCCAAATGCTAGGATTATAAGCGTGCACCACCACGCCCGGCTTTTATCCTTTATTTTGAAACAGGGTCTCCCTAAATTGCAGAGGGCCTTACTAAGTAGCTGAGGCTGTCTGAGAACCAAAATCCTCCTGTCTCAGCCTCCCGAATGCTGGGACTACAAGCGTGAGCCACTATGCCCGGCTGATTAAGGTTTTAAATTTCAATTTAGGTCTTCCCAGGTGTCGCAGAATTGGAATTGTCTGCCATTTTAAATCTTGACTTTGTTTTTTCTATACTTTTTTTTTAATCTATGCCTTGTAATTATATATCATAGTAAGATTCAAAGCGATACCTTCATAAAATAAATTTCAACTTTGAATATAAGAAAGTAAGCGCCGGGCTGGACAGGGCAGGAACTCCGGCTGACCAAGGGCCGGGGGGCTGGTGCCCTGGGGCAGCACCACAGAGGTCAAGCCCTGCCCCTTGAACCTTCCAAAATTGCTCCCCTGACCTGAACGCTGGCCCTCAG
The DNA here is from genome assembly GCF_963383645.1 of Muscardinus avellanarius. Taxonomy (NCBI): domain Eukaryota; kingdom Metazoa; phylum Chordata; class Mammalia; order Rodentia; family Gliridae; genus Muscardinus; species Muscardinus avellanarius. The sequence continues at coordinate 12,110,192 of NC_137798.1, read as the reverse complement.
CCTAGCACCTCCCCTTCCATTGTTACTCTGCTTGGGGAGTGTTCTCCAGTTTAGCCCAATAAAGAGAACACATTCCTACCCGGCAGAGGAATTGATCTCCGCTTGAGCCAAACCATTAAAGTCCCTTCGTGGATCCTCCGTCAGTTTCAGTTAATACTGCTGGTCCCTAATATGAATTAACAGGTGAATCCTGAGTGTGAAGATGGGGCCTGCCATCTGGCGTGTTTATAGACTCAGTGTCAGTGTTTGTTGAAATTCACTAGTGCTTTCATGTTGAATTAACCCTTCTTTTGTTTTTAGTCTCGATCGAAAAAGAAATCCAGAGCCTTGGGAAGATGTGGATCCTACTGTATCTCAAAAGGTATCCCCGTTAAAAATACACCATTTACATTCAGCCCAAAGCCCAGCCAGCGCCTTTGTCAGCAAAATAGATTTAGTTCCATTAGATCAAAGTACCATTTGATGAAATGTTAATGGAAGAGTCTTAGCAATCCACTTCAAAGCCGTGCTCCGTTACTCACAGGTGATTTGAGACACTTTGATTGCTCCAAGGGTCTCAGAATCAATAAAATGGGCACGATGGCGGGGCTCTGCCTCGGAGTTAAGAGGATTAAAGAAAATAAAATACAGAGAGCCTTTTGCACAGCACCTGGCCCAGAGTAAGCACTCGAATAAAACTTACATCATCATTGTAATATATTATCTCATTTTATTATCTCATTGTATCCTTACTTTTCTCAAGTTAATCTAAGTCTTTCAGGCTAGATAACTCGCTCCTGAACACAGGAGCATGTTTTACTCTAGGGAGATTAATTCCCACTCACTCTTTTGAGACTACAGCAAAGACTGCATGTGCGTGTGGTACTGGGGATGAAACCCAGGGGCCTTCAACCTCCGAGCTACACCCCCCAAAATATTTTATTTTTATTTTGAAGCTCACTAGGTTGCTGAGTCTCACTACTTGCTGAGGCTGTCCTTGAACCTGCGATTCTACCTCAGCCTCCCCAGTACTGGGATTATAGGTCATCATGCCTGACTACAGAAAAGGTTTTACTTTTTACTTTTTTTTTAGGTTCAGGGGATTGAACCCCAAGGGCATTCTACCTCTGAGCTATGCCCCCTCGGCTCAGGGGATTGAACCCCAAGGGCATTCTACCTCTGAGCTATGCCCCCTCGGCCCTATTTTTTTTTTTTTTTGTGGTACTGGGGGTGCAACCCAGGGGCTTTCTACTACTAGACTATATTCCCAGACTTATTTCTATATTTTATTTGGAAACAGGGTCTCACTAAGTTGCTGAGAGCCTCACGAAGTAGCCGAGGCTGGCTTCGAACCCGTGCGATCCTCCTGTCTCAGCCTCCCAAGCGTGAGGATTACAAGTGTGCGCCACCACGCCCGGCTAGTCCTATATTTTATTCTTTATTTTGAAACAGGATCTCATGAAGTTGTGGAGGGCCTAGGTAGCTGAGGCTGGCCACAGACTTGCAATCCTCCTGTCTCAGCCTCCCAAGTACTGGGATTACAAGCATAAGCCACCATGCCTGGCTAGGTTTTACTTCTTAACAATTTAAATATTTTGGAAGTGAGAAACATTGGGTCTGTTGGAATGAACACTAGTTACAACTGCCAAGAAATACGTGTGTGTGTGTGTGCGCGTGCGCGTGTGCATGCACATGTGTTTGTGGGGGGGTGCTAGGGATGAAACCCTGGGGTATTCTACCTCCCAGCTACACCTCCCGCCCTATTTTTTATTATTATTTTTGAACAGGGGCTCACTGAGGTGCAGCTGAGGCTGGCTTGGAATCACAATCCCCTTGTCTCACCCTCCCAAATGCTGGAATTACAAGCATGCGCTACCACACCTGGCTTTTTAAAAAACTTTTAAAACATTTTCTAATACAAACTCTCAGCTAACTGACCTCATGAAGGTCATTCAGGATCCTTACAACTAGTGACATTCCCTAGATCCTGGGGCCCTGGGACACTCATGAGGATAAGTGGGAATGTCTGAATGTGAATCTGTGTTTGGAAATTCACCCTGTCCACGGCACTGTCCCTTGTGCCCTGTTGGGGACCATGGATCATTTGTGCCGTCACAGAAAGGGCAGTCGCGCAGAGGGAATCCTCTTCTCAGCTATTGTGTCCCGAGCTGTGCTAGGAGCCTTGCACATCCACTTCTGAGGAGCAGGCACACCTTTTGAACTTGTAGCTCTTATACTACCTCAGCAAATTTTTTAAAAACCCCATAAACCTGCCGGGCGTGGTGGCGCACGCTTGTAATCCCCGCACAGGAGGATCGCGCAGGTTCTGAGCCAGCCGCGCGCTGGCTTAAGAGACCCTGTTTCCAAATTAAAAAATGTAAAATAGGTCTGGGAGTGTAGCCCGGAGGTAGAAGGGCTTCCAGGAACCCAGTACCGCCAAACAAACAAAACAAAACAAAACAAAACAAAAAAAAAAACCCCATAAACCACTAATGAAAATAGGGCAGCCTTTTTCTTTGAATCCATAACACTTAGGCATCCAAGGGCGTGAGGGACGGATGGATAGAAATCAGCTTACGTTACTATTAGGCGCGTGTCGTAGAGATGGGAAGAGGTGGTTCTGATCTGAGCTCTATGGTGAGGCTCTCCCTAAAGGGAGCGCGGACAAACTCCAGAATGGAGCGAGACGTAGCTGCATACTTAACATTTCATTTGTTTACTTTTTCTTTTTTTCCTTCCTTCCTTTTTTTTTTTTTTTTAAGCTCATAACAATCAACCAACAATGGAAGCCCATTGAAGAGCTCCAGAGGGCCCGGAGGGCAGCCAAGTGACCTGTTCTTGCTTCTCTTCCCCAAAGAGTGCTCTGTGAGTCTAGTGGGAACACTCCCACGGGAACTAGGCCGTGGGTACAGGTAGACGGGAATGCTTCCGCTACGTTCTCAGGGGCTGTCTACATTCTTTGGACTCTGGATGAAGAATTAAAGGCAGAGCCGTAATAACCAAGAGAGTTATTTAAATAAGTTTCTTTGTTTATTGCTTTGAGCAGTATATCAAATACAATCACATCAAATATAACTTTGAATATTACATGTTGAACTTTGTATGTTTATGATGCCAGTTTCTTGAACTGTATAAAAATTTGTAAATTGGATTGTTATCTGAAATAAAATATAATTTGTGCAAAATATCTTAAGTGTGTGTTTAAATGGAAGAGAACAACTTTTTATGGAAAAATATATATGCATATATAAAACATATATATGATGTTGCAGGGGATAGGTTGGGGGGGGAAAGGTGTGTGGTGTGAAATAATCCCCCCCACCACCAGACACACAGAGACAAACAGAAAAACCGTGGATTCTTGTCCTAAGCTAAGAATAAGTATTCATCGCTTGGACAGCTGCTGCAGATTTAAAGAAGTTTATTAAAGGATAGAAATATAGAGATAGTCACAGCCCTGTGCCGGAGGAGACACAGGGGGGCAATTCGAACGAAAATGCCAACGAACTCCAGTTCACTGAATATTTATCCTGTCTAAGTCCAGCAGGTCCCTTTGATTTTTGGAGATCATGTTACACCTTATCGCCAGCCCCGGCTCTGCTTCTGTTATCTCTCCAGCTGGGTTTATGGCCTGAAAGGGGGAGACATCTCTGTCTCCAAACACAGGCCCAGATTTATGGCCTGAGAGGGAGGCATCTCTGTCTCCAGACACAGGCTTTTACCTTTCGTCTTTTCCCCCACAATGTGTTAAATTGTTCTTAGGAATGCAAGGACATGTTAGCTAACCCTGGCTTTCTTAGTAAAGACGATATGTTTCAAGGTTGGACATCTTTCCCAGGACTGATACATTAATACTTTTTAAACTCTCTTCCCAATACCAGTACATATGATATCATATTATATGCATAATATAATCTCTTCATGAACTGAGGATTAAATCTAGGTGCTTTCTACTTCTGAACTACACCCCTAGCTCTTTTTTCATTTTTCATTTTTTTTTCCCACGGGTCTGGAGATGGAACCCAGGGCCATTTGACCTTCGAGCTCCACCCCCTGCCCTACTTTTTATTCTTTATTTTGAAACCAGGTCTCACAGAGTTGCAGAGGGCCTCACTAAGTAGCTGAGGCTGTCCGCAAACCGTGATCCTCAGGTCTCAGCTTCCCGAATGCTGGGATTATAAGCGTGCACCACCATGCCCGGCCTTACACCCCTAGCTCTTTTAAAAAAATTATTATTTATTCATTTATTTTCATTGTTACTGGAGATCGAACCCAAGGGCATTCTACCTTCAAGCTATACCCCAGCCCCATTTTTCATTCTTTATTTATTTTTTATTTTTTTATTTATTTATTTTTTGGTGGTACTGGGGTTCCTGGAAGCCCTTCTACCTCCGGGCTACACTCCCAGACCTCTTTTTACATTTTTTTTTATATTTGGAAACAGGGTCTCCTAAGCCAGCGCGTGCGGCTGGCTTCGAACCTGCGCGATCCTCCTGTCTCTGCCTCCCAAGCACGGAGATTACAAGCGTGCGCCACCACGCCCGGCCTTCATTCTTTATTTTTGAAACGGTCTCACTAAGTTGTGGAGGGCCTCACTAAGTAGCTGAGGCTGATTGTGAAACTGTGATTCTCCTGTCTTAGCCTCCCAAGTACTAGGATTGCAAGCACGTGCCACCACACCTGGCTCCCCCAGCCCTTTTTAAACATTTAATTAATTTATTTTAATTTTTTTTGGTACTGGCTATTGAACCCAAGGGCAGTCTACCTTCAAGCTACACCTCAGTCCTATTTTATTTTAAAACAGGATCTACTGAAGTTGCTGAGGCCCTCCCTAAATTGCTGAGGCTGGCCTCAAACCAGTTTGATTATAATTTTTTTGAAGTACTGGGGATGGAACCCAGGGGCATTCTACCTCTGAGCTATACCCCCAGCCCACTTTTTATTCTTTATTTTTGAAACAGGGTCTCGCAGAGTTACAAAGGGCCTCACTAAGTAGCTGAGGCTGGCCGTAAACCATGATCCTCCTGTCTCAGCCTCTCAAATCCTGGGATTAGAAATTTGTGCCACCATGCCCAGCTAGATTATAGTTTTAGAAAACAAAGGGCTCTTCAGATTTAAGGCTAACACCCTAGGTGAACGATCCTTTTTTTATACTTAGGTTCAATTGTAGAACTGTGATTGGACAAAAGAAACTCAATGCTAATAGACGGGTGGGGGCTAGGGCCAGGTCTTTCTGTTGGGATTTTTCTTGGCCTCTCTAGGGGCAGGACCCTTTCTGCAATACCCTCGTGCCGTCACCACCTGATCTGAACATCACAGTTATTATCAGTCTTTGTACTTGCCTGCAATACCACGAGCGTCAACTGCAGACATCTCATTTTTTTTTCTTCATTTTTAAAATTTATTTTAATTGGTGCATTGTAATCATACATCACATTGGAATATAAGACTTGAGAGGATATACTAGCACACATCATCCAATTAGCCCTCATCCAGCTCCCATCCCATTCCCTCCCCCTCCCTCGATCCCATGCTTGTTTGGTGATTAACTTTGATACATGTGTTTATGTACCTCCTGCTTTTTAAAGAGGCTCCATCCTCCCCTATTCCATACCCTCTGATTGGTCACCTTAGTTGCTTCACTATAGGGCCCTTTCTATAGCTCGACCACTTCCTGTCGCCCCTTTCCTCCTAGTTATTGCTGATTAGGGGAAGCATCTGGTTTTAATTTTCTGCGATATTTCTCTGTGCATGCCACGTTGCAAATATCGATCCCACTCTTGATGGCCCCAGTTGTGGCCTGGCTACCTGGTGGACTGATGCAGACCTCACTGGCTCAAGCAGAGGCCTTGCCTCATGGGAGGCCCTGGTTCTGGCCTTGCTGGCCCCGACACTGGCCTAACCCCTCAGCTGGCTCCGATCCTGGCCTTGGAGGCCCCAGCACCGGCCTTCCTCACGGCAGGCTCCGATCCCGGCCACACTGGCCCCGGCACCAGCCTGACCCCTTGGCAGGCTCTGATCCCGGCCTCAGAGGCCCCAGCACTGGCCTTGCCTCACGGCAGGCTTTGATCCCGGCCTTGCTGGCCCCAGCACTGGCCTAACCCCTTGGCAGGCTCTGATCCCAGCCTCAGAGGCCTCAATAACGGCCTTGCCTCACGGAAGGCTCCGATGCCGGCCGTTGGCCCCGTCACTGGCCTAACCCCTCGGGAGGTTCCGATCCCGGCCTCAGAGCCCCCAGCACCAGCCTTGCCTCACGGCAGGCTCCGATCCCAGCTTGCTGTGTCCGTCACCGGCCTCACCCCTCAGCAGGCTCTAATCCGAGCATCCTCTTTGCCCAACTATTTGTCCCATGTTTTCGAGGATGCGTGGTGGTGGTAGCATTCTGCCTCTGGGGTCATTACTTCAAAGGTTCCAGGTGTAATGTATCAGATCTCTGCCTCCCCTGATCACTGGCCACTGCCATTGCCACTGCCTCCACCATTTCAAATCTTTCCCAAGCTCTTTTTCCACTCTGAATGTTGTCCAGTCTTCCTAAGCATGTGCTATGGTAGCATTCAACCTTTGGTGTAATTTCTCCAAAAATAAATAAATAAATAAATAAATAAGGTTGGTAGGCTCCGATTTCTGCTTCTCCCAAATACAAGTCTCTACCGCCAATGCAGAGACCATTTTCAGCACCGCCTTTCTCCTTGGTCTCCGCTAAAGTCTCTCTCCTTACAGATGATGTCCAAGATTCTTAACAATGTAGAGAAGAAGCAGTCCTCCTTAGCGGGGAATTTTTCCAATAATTCCAGTTCATTTGGATAAGTTTTGTCTGCATCTCCAGTATCCTGGCATCCGCCACCTCCTTGATCCCTCTCTGATATTTTCCTTTTTTCTTTTTCTTTTCCTTTCTTATAGGGTCCTTCCGGGTGGAGAGGGTTTCGCCTAGGGGCGCCCCGCCAGCGCCTGCCCACCCGCCCAGGGTCGGGGCCAGGGGCCCAGACCACGGGGTCCTTCCGGGTGGAGGGGGGTTGCCTAGGGGGCGCCCCGCCAGCGCCTGCCCACCCGCCCAGGGTCGGTGCCAGGGGCCCGGACCACGGGGTCCTCATCTCATCTTTTTGACATTTTTAGAAAAACATAAGGGTGTACCAGTTACCAGTTCTTTGTCTAGAATAACCCAAAGTTTCCACAATGGGTGTAAAATTCAAAGCAAGAAGTCCCAGCAATCGTGAGTTGCTACTGAAGACAGTGATATCCCACTGCTCCCAAAAAGCTGTGATTATCTTTCTGTATATGTATATTATCCCAGGATATCTAGAATAACCTAGAATTAGAAGTCATCAAGGCCACTAAAGCAGAAGGGCTTCACAAATTTACCAAGGCAGAGAGGCCTGGAAGAGCATGATGTCTTCATGTTTAATCTGAAAACAGTTTATGACATAGAATTTTATTTTATTATTTATTTATTGCAATACTGGGGATGGAACCCAAGGGCATTCTAACTCCAAGATATGCCCCCAGCCCTATTTTTAATTCTTTATTTTGAAACAGGGTCTCACTGTGTTGCAGAGGGCCTCACTAAGTAGCTGAGACTGTCTGCAAACCGCGATCCTCCTGTCTCAGCCTCCCGAATGCTGGGATTACAAGCGTGCGCCACCACACCCGGCATACAGTTTCTTTCTAAAGGATAATTATCACTATAAAATTAGAGAGCTCTTAGTGTGTTTAAGATTACACTCTTGAGAGTGGGAGCATTGCTTGTTTGCAGTGCACACACATCTGCCTCTGGTGACCCCCAGCCACCTGTTTCCCAACACTCCAATCACACCTCTCAGAGAACACGCACGCCGGCAGATAAGTATCTCAAATCCACTTTCACCTACACAGATACCCAGCAAAGTGTAAGCACCCCTGCTCATGAGCACACATGGATGATCTCACATCCAGAGGCAACGCAGTAATAAAACCAATGTGTGTTCACCTGCGCCTCTATCTGTATCTCCTTAGAAACAAATGATTACTAAAAAATCAGTTGTGCTGTACTTAGCCAGCACATTACACATTCTCAGAATCAAAAGGGCTGGTGTACGGTGTGAATGATGAAGGAAGGTGAAGTGTATGTACCTAAGATAGCAATCAGAATGAAATTGTTATTATTAATTTTTGCGATACTGGGGATGGAACTCAGGGGCATTCTACCTCTGAGTGTCAACCTCGGGTCAGACTTAGAGGGCTTCTTGCTGGAGTCAGGTGGGAGACGGCTCACAGGGACAGAGCTCGCAGGCTGACTCTAGCAAAGAGGAAAGAGGAATAGCCTTTCTGGCATCGTCAGGGTGGGCGGGGACTTGCCTCTGGCATCACCCGGTGGGGAGGTGGGACTTCAGTCACACCTGGCTCTTTACCAGCTTCTTCACTGCCATCTTCAGTCTCCACCTAGGGGCGTGCTTTTCACCAGGACAATAAGTCAAAGGTCACTACTCTAGAGCCTGTTTTAGGCATATTCTAAAGCCTAGAATTCTAGGCATATTCAGAGCCTATTCTAGGCCTGGGCTTCCCTCCTCCCCACCTGGAGTTGCTCCTTATCATCTAGAAACTTTCTGAGATTATTTTCAGAATAGTGCACACCCTGCTTTGGCTGGTGTTTCTCCTGACCACATAACCTCAGGAGGCTGAGCGTCTGCGTTATCTCACCCCGAAACCTTAAAGGCTAGTGTACTTTTAACTTCTAATTTTCTAGTATGGCTGTTTACCCCATAAAACTGACAGTTAGTGTGGCAGTCTTATTTCCCCTGGAAGGTGCTCATCCCGTGTCCTAAGGGATGTCCTGTTTTTCCTGGGGGTCCCTGATTGTGTTAGGCATACTCAGGCTATCAGAGAGCAGGGTCAGGCCAGGCATAGACCACCCCTCCGGGCTGGGCCACACGGGTCACCTGTTCAGATACACTGATCCTAGCATCCTAACTTGAGGGACAATGGAGTCATTAAGTGCGTGGACAGATGCACACGCGTGTGGTCACTGCTTGTCCTTTGTATGCAGATATGACACTGCTGACCAGCTGTGTCGGGACAGTCTGGTTCTGGTTCTTCCAGGGACAGTCAAGCCTCACACTAACTCAACTCCACAGTTGGCTCAGTGGGCTAGGAGCAGGCCGACAAATCAGATCCTGAATCAATGTTCTGCCAGTCCAAAGCTGTGTGAGCTGGACCATCTGCCTGACCTTGCTTTGTAAGGAAGGACTCAATTCAGGGGAAACCTGCGCAGAGCAATGGGTGAGTGCCGCTATCTCAGGAGTAGGTCCCGATAAAAGGACAGGTTCAGCCCCATCTCCCCTGCCCAGCTTTCTGTGTCCTGTCTGCCATTATGAGATGATGTAAGAAGGCCCTCAGACTCAGAGTTCCCAGCATCCAGAACTCTGAAAGATAAACCTCTGTTCTTTATAAATTATCCACTCTCAGGTGTTCTGTCATAGCAGTACAAAATGGACTAAGACAGTAGCAAAAAGCTGAGAAGCTCTGGCCCAGACCAAAGACATTTCAATGTAGACATTTCACAATCCATTGCTGAGACCACAGTCTGAAAGCCAGTAGCATCTGTTGTGTGCAGGATGTTGGGAGAGAATGGGGTTTTCCTTGGAGGGTGGAGCTTGGAAAACTGAGCAGACTTTAGGCTGGAAGAATTTGTGATGATGTAATTGTCTCCTCTACACCTAAAAGGACAAACATTTTAGTCAACATGGAGGAGCGGACAATCAAATGGGGATGAGATCAGCTCTTCCAGGACTTGGAGTGCTTTTCCAGTCTGTCTGTCTGTCTGTCTCTCCAAGTGTTCTACCACTGAGCCACACCCCCCAGCCCTTTGGTCTCTTTCCTGAAGACCCCACCAGACCCCAAGGCCTCAAAAATTATGCTAGATGGATCAGACTCTCTCTCAAGAGAGAGAGAGATGTAAGGAACAGATGTAAGAGATGACACAGAGGCCATGTTATTCAGCTTTCTGTTACTCTAAGGAAATCCCGAGCTAATCAGCTTATAAAGAGAAAAGGTTTATTTGGGCTCACAGTTTTAGAGATTTCAAGTCATTTTCATTTGGTCCCCTTGCTTTGAATGAGCCAGCACATCATGGTGGGAGCAGCAGGTAGTGAAGCAAAGCCACTCATTCTACGGCCCAGGAGCCAAACAAAAAACAAGGAAGAGGAAGCAGCTGGGCCCACTGTCCCTTCCAAGGGCACACCGCGGTGACCCAAAGACCTCCCCTTGGCCCAGCTCATAAGGCTTCCACCAGCTCCCCGTGGCGGCGGGTCTGGGGGCCAAGTCTTAACACACAGGCCTTTGCATGGCAGTTTTCCAGACTGAGGCAGAGGTGCATGCTTGAGAAGAAAAGAAAGGCTGAAAAAAGGAAAGAAAAGAGGGTCACTTGGCACCCCCTATTTATTTATTTATTATTTATGGTGATACTAGGGATAGAACCCCAGCCATTCTACTGCCGAGCGACACCCCCAGACCTATTTTTTATTCTTTATTTTGAAACCAGGTCTCACTGAGTTGCAAAGGGCCTCACCAAGTAGCTGAGGCTGTCTGTGAACCACGATCCTCCTGAATCCGCCTCCCAAATGCTGGAATTGCAAGCGTGGGCAACCACCCCCCGGCTTACCCCCAATTTATTAATGGAGTCAAAATAGAAAGAAAGCCAGTCAGGAAAGAGCAAGGGGGCTGTGCAGAAAGCCAGGAAGTAGACGCAGTGAGAGCACATGCCAGGCTGCTAGGATGACGCTTGTGAGCTCAATGCTCTGAGATGTACCTAGGACACTGGGACCCCAGCACTTGGTGGGGGCGGGGGAAGGTTGAGACAGGAGGATTGCAGATTTGAGGCCAGCCTCAGCAATTAAGCAAAGCTCACAGCAACTTAGCAAGACTCTGTTTCGGAAAAAAAAAAAAGAGGGGGGCTGAGATTATAGGTCAGAGGTAGTAGAATGCTCCGGGTTCAATCCCCAGTCCCTCTCTCTCTCTCTCTCTCTCTCTCTCTCTCTCACACACACACACACACACACACACACACACACACACACACACACACACACGTCAGCTTCAGAAGCAAGCATCAGAAGAAACCAAGCCATCATCACCCTTAAGTGCCTTGCCTGGCTGCACTCAGAAGCCACCAGCCAGCTTATACCCTCGCCCTGCGCGGCCCTGGGGCGGGTTCCTCCTGGGCTTGTCCCCCAGGGACTTTGGCAATGGAGGAGCTGGCACCGAGGAGAGGGGCCCCGCAGGGCCCAGGGCTGAGGCAGGGACTGGGAGGCCCCTGGTCACACCTCTGGGCGTTGGGCAACCTGGGCGAGGTGCCGCATTCTTCCCCTCCTCTGAGCCCAGGGTGAGGTCAGCTTCAGTTGAAGCTTTGCTTCAAACAACAAGGGCAACACCTCTCCTTCCTCCTTACACCTAGATGTTTTTTGATGAGGCATCAAGGACGGGGTGGTCTGGAGCTGTGAGCTTTCCTCTCCTGGTCGTGCGGAGCTCAGGGGCCTCACCCGATTAGCTGATGTGTTAGGTCTCTGGGCTCCAGGCAGCTTCCTCTGCTGGACCAAAGACAATTCCCTTGCCCCTCACTCTGCCCCAGAGGCCCGACCATTCTTCCCCAGCTTTCCAGATGCTGGGGGAGGGGGGAGCTTCGCCTGCTGGGATTCATGCCAGGGGGTCCAAGGTGGAGTACTGGAAGCCCTGAGCTCTTCCCCAGGGCCAAGGCTTCCTGCTTCTAGCTCTGCCTGTGGCCATCCGACCGTGGGAGGGCATCGCTTAGACTGGCCATACTTGTTTGAACCTTAGGGGCTGGGATGCCCTCTGTTGTCATCCGCCACAGGGCAGTATACCTCTGAGCTACAAGCCCTGCCCTTAGTGGTCCTGTGAAGGTCCTCTATAGGAAGAACCAGGCTAAGACCCCACGGAGCCACAGCAGAGTGTGGGTCTCACTGCAGACCTGCACGCCTACGTCTGTATGTCTGCATTCATTCATTCATTCATTCATTCATTCATTCATTCATTCATTGGTACTGGGATTGAACTCAGGGTGCATTTGACCTCCAAGCCACACCCCTCAGCCATTTTTATTTATTTATTTTTTATTTTTTGCGGTACTTGGGATAGAACCCAGGGACATTCTACCTCGGAGCGACACCCTCTGCCCTATTTTTAATTCTTTATTCTGAAACAAGGTCTCACTGAGCTGCAAAGGGCCTCACTAAGTAGCTGAGGCTGTCCACAAACCGCAGTCCTCCTGTCTCACTCTCCCAAATGCTGGGATTACAAGTGTGCGCCACCATGCTCGGCTGCCATTTTTATTTATTTTTAAATTTTCTTTATTTTTTAATAATTGCTCTCCTCACATTAGGGCACATGAGAGTATGGTCGGTATTCCTTAAATGTTTCCTAATTAGACTCAGCAGTAAATACTCTTGTAAAGATTTGTGCCATAATTAATTTCTGGAATATATAATCACAACATTTTAAATTTTATTTATTTATTTATTTATTTATTTATTTATTTATTTATGGTACTGGGGAGGGAACCCAGGGGCATTCTACCTCTGAGCGACACCCCCAGCCTATTTTTATTCTTTATTTTGAAACAGGGTCTCACTAAGTAGCTGAGGCTGGCTTTGAACCTGTGCGATCCTCCTGTCTCAGCCTCCTAAACGCTGGGATTACAAGCGTGCGCCACCACGCCCAGCTCCCCCTCTTTTTAAATTTTGAAACAGGGTCTTGCTAAGTTGCTGGGGGTTTCGCTAAATTGCCCACTGGTCTTGAATCTGTGATTCTCCTGTTTCAGCATCCCAAGTACTGGGATTACATGTATGCATCACCACACCTGGCTTTCTCTGTCTATCTGTCAATCCATCTCTCTATCTTCTATCTTCGAGCCATCTGGACACGTTTCAAGGTTATCTGTCTAGTCTATTACCTACTTGTCATCCAGCCATCTAGCCATTCTTGTCTTCTGAACCCATGGAGACCAAGCAGTGGTCACAATGCCTTATCCTGGAGCATTTTAGACTGTATCACGCAAAGACAGGCTAAGTTTTAAATTCATGAGATTCATTGGGCTACAAACCAAAGGGTGAAACACTGTCATTTAGCCGGGCATGGTGGCTCATGCTTGTAATCCCAGTAGCTGGGAAACAGTGACAGAAGGATCACTGGTTCACGGACCGGCCAGCCTCAGCAACTTAGTAAGGCCCCTTGCAACTCAGTGAGACCCCGTTTCAAAATAAAAAAATAAAATAAGGTTAGGGATGTAGTTCAGAGGTAGAATGCCCCCTGGGTTCAATCTCCAGAACCACCAAAACCCAACCAACCAACCAAACAAACAAACAAATCAGTGATTTCTTTTCACAAAAGAGGGGAAGATAATCCGGGAAATGGTGACCTCTCCCCTGCTCCTCCTCCCTGGTGGCAGAAGGGCTCCGGCCAGGGGAGCATGGGAGAGACTCGGGCTATTGGGAGGACTTGTTCTCAAGGGCAAAGCCAAGCGCTGGGCCAGCGTAGCTGGTGGAGGGGTGACGGGCTGTTAACGTGGCGCTCCTGGGTGACGGGCTGTTAACGTGGCGCTCCTGGGTGACGGGCTGTTAACGTGGCGCTCCTGTCCCGTCAGTGCTAGCGGGTCTCCATCACAGCGGATGACTAGCTGGGGCTCCTGCTCCCCTCCTCAGCCCCAGGCCCTCACAAGGGTCCTGTGCCATACCTGATGAGACCTGTCCCCACGGCGGGTGCTGGTGGGTCATGTCCCCCTCTGTGCGCCGACCCTGTCTTCACAGACATTGCCCCCTTTGGTGCTCAGGACACTCCTGCGGGACCGGGAGGCTGGGGGCATCAGGTCAGGAGAGCCAGCGTCCTGTGCCTCCCACAGGCCCTGCAGGTCTTGCTCTTGAGATGCCCGGGCACGGTTGGTCACGCTGCCCCAGGAAGGGGAGCCAGGTCACTACTTCCACGCCTGTCCCCAAGGTCACTAACTGGGCCTGGATGGGGAAACTGGGCCTCGTGGGCCTCATGGCAGTTGGGTCTCAGGCTCCAGCCGGGAGGCAGCATCTCAGAGCCCCCTCCTCGGTCCACAGAGCCTGCCTCCTGGGGCCTCTGGAGGGGTCTTCCCCTCCCTCCCATTCCACTCCAGGTCTTCAGCCCTCAAACCACCCACTCACAAGGCAGGGCCTCTGTCTTCTCCATGACCTGTGGCTCTTGGCTCCTGGAGGCCGGAAGCTGGGTGGGGCTCCAGGAACCCACGGCTCCTTGCAGAGAAAACAAGGAATTTCCCAGTAAGAGTCTTTGGCAACTCCAGATGGCATGATGTCACAGCTGGTGGGAGAAAGAAAGACGAGGGATAAAGAAAGACAAGGAATTTCCCAGTAAGAGTCTTTGGCAACTCCAGATGGCATGATGTCACAGCTGGTGGGAGAAAGAAAGACGAGGGGGGGAGGGGTCAGAGGGGGGGGGGAGAGTCAGAGAGAGAGAGGAAGAAGGGAAGGAAGGTAGGAAGGGCCGGCATGGTGGTACACGCTTGTAATCTCAGTATTTGGGAGGTTGAGACAGGAGGATTGCAGGTTCACAAACAGCCTCAGCTTAGTGAGACCCTGTGCAACTCAGTGAGACCCTGTTTAAAAATAAAGAATAAAAAATAGGGCTGGGGGTGTAGCTCAGAGGTAAAATGCCCCTGGGTTCCATCCCCAGTACCAAAAAAAAAAAAAAAAAAAAAAAGAAAGAAAGAAAGCAAGGAAGAAAGAAAGAAAGAGAAAGAAGGAAAGAAAGAAAGAAAATGCCCTGCCCACCCCACCAGGGGCCTCTTCCTAGCTGGCAAGATAGCGCTGCGTCCCCACAGTCAGGTCCCGAAGAACCTGGCTGCTGGCGGGTCCCCTTACACACTGACACCATCTCCACAGCCCCACTAGGAGCAGTTCTCCATCCTGACTGTGTGTTTGCAAAAAGGTGTGCGTCCAAAAGGTTGAGGGCCATTCATGCACTAAATGAATAAAATTTGGCTGGGTGTGGTGGTGTATACCTACAGTCCCAGTACTTGGAAGGCCAAGGCAGGAGGATCACAGGTTCAAGGCCAGCCTAAGCACTTTAGAGAGATCCTGTTTCAAAATAAAAAACAAAAACCAGGCGTGGTGGTGCACACGTGTAATCCCAATACTTGGGAGGCTGAGACAGGAGGATTGCCTCAGCTGAGGAGGACAGCCTCAGCTACTTAGTGAGGCCCTCTGCAACTCAGTGTGACCCTGTGTTAGAATAAAGAATAATAAAAAAAAAAAGAATAGGTCTGGTGGTGTAGCTCAGAGGTAGAAATGTCCCCGGTTTTCCTCCCCAGTACTGCAAAAACAAACAAAAACTGTAAACTCCTTGGGGGCAGAATCTGAGTTCTCCCCAGGACTTCGTGTACACACTGCTTTGCACGGAGCAGCACACAAAACATATTTGGCGCATGAATGAATCAGAAAGGAATCCTCATAGCCGGGCGTGGTGGCGCACGCTTGTGATCCCAGCATTCGGGAGGCTGAGACAGGAGGATCACACTCTGCGGACAGCCTCAGCTACTTAGTGAGGCTCTCTGCAACTCAGTGAGACCAGGTTTCAAAATCAAGAATAAAAACTAGGGCTGGGGGTGGAGCTTGGAGGTCGAATGCCCTGGGTTCCATCCCCAGACCTGCAAAAAAAGAAAGGAAGGAAGGAAGGAAGGAAGGAAGGAAGGAAGGAAGGAAGGAAGGAAGGAAGGAAGGAATCCCAGAGAATCACAACTTGCCTTCTAACAGCTCTGGAATGAATCGCATTGGTGGAAGATCTGTCAGCCTCCTTTCCCCTTCCTTGGGCGTCTGGTACGTGCTGGGTTGCACAGATTTGAAGAAGACAGTTGCTGTCTGTCCCTGAGAAGCGGAGTGTCCGGCGGAGGACACAAGTTCATGACCTCGTGATTCTCTTTACTGGAACTGGCATTGCATGCTATGAGTGCGCCAGGAAGTGGAGGAGAGGTGGGGAGAGGGGACCTGGCGTGGCACAGGCATGCAGTGGCAGGATCCTGCCAGGTCAAGGCACCAGGAAGGCACTGGGGGCAGAGGGGCCTGAGGGACTCACACTGTCCCAGGGCCCAGAGTGGTGCTGATGGGACTGGACAGGCAGACATGGCCAGAGAGGCCTGAGGGCTGAGCTTGGGATGGGGCCCCCATGCCAGGAGCAGAGAGAGTCAGCAGCACACCTGTGCAGGTTCCGTTTTTGACCAGCCACATCGAAGTGACTCCTGACTCAGAGCCGCTCTGTGGTCATTCCTGTCCCGCCTGGGAGGGTCCTATCGGGCGGGGTCAAGTTTATCCCCATCTCTGGCCATGAATGACACTAGGTGCCACAGGTGTGTGTTTGGGAGGGTGGAGATAATCTCAGTGATTTCATTGCTTGGAAGTATAACTGTGGGGCTGGAACCAGCCGGAAAAGTTGGGCCCCTTCATGAGTAACAGGCAGGATGGGTGGGCTTAGGCGAGGGGCCCTGCCCATTCTGTGTGTGTGTGTGTGTGTGTGTGTGTGTGTGTGTGTTTTACTGGGGATTGAACCCAGGGGCATTCTACCTGAGCTACACCACCCAGCCCTATTTTTTTATTCTTTATTTTGAAACAGGGTCTCACTGAGTTGCAAAGGGCCTCACTAAGCAGCTGAGGCTGGCCGCGAACCACGATCCTCCTGTCTCAGCCTCCCGAATGCTGGGATGACAAGCGTGCGCCACCACGCCCGGCTTTATTCTTTATTTTGAAACAGGGTCTCAGTGAGTTGCCAAGGGCCTAAGCAGCTGAGGCTGACCGCGAACCGCGATCCTCCTGTCTCAGCCTCCCAAATGCTGTAATTACAAGCCACCACTCCCGGCTTATTTGTGTGTTTTAAATCATGACTCTGCCCTCAGCTCCGTGACATCGTGGGCACTTAATCTCCCATTTCATCTGTGCCATGAGGGGTGGGCCAGGTGCTCTTCTCACTACAGTTCCAAGGAGGAGGAAGTTCAGGGAGCAGTGTGGGGGTTTTGCAGATAAGCCTGGGAGGGCGGGGACTCCCACACAGGGGCAAGGCTCTTCTAGAGGGGACGTGGCAGCCTCTTCAGAGTGGGTGAAGAGAAACTTCAAACAAACCCAGTTGCTTGTCCTCTATGGTCACAACACAGATAATTCCTGCGATCCCCAAATGTGTGAGGATTCCCCCCACCAGCCAGTGAGCAGGTCTCCAGGAATGCCCAGCTGGACATCTTTTCTTTTTCTTTTTTCTTTTTTTTTGGGTGGTACCGAGGGTGGAACCCAGAGGCTTTCTACCTTCGGGCTACACTCCCAGACCTATTTTATGTTTTATTTGGAAACAGGGTCTCACTAAGTTGCTGAAAGCCTCACTAAGTAGCTGAGGCTGGCTTTGAACCCGTGCGATCCTCCTGTCTCTGCCTCCCAAGTGCGGGATTACAAGCGTGCGCCACCACGCCCGGCGGGCATATTTTCAATTCAACTCTGACACTACCTGGCGGGGTAGAGTCGAATCCCGCAGGTTGAGGGCTGGGAGTGTAGCTCAGAGGTAGAATGCCCCTGAGTTCCATTCCCAGTACCATAAGTTCAATCCCCAAGACTGCCCTCCGTTTGGGATACAGTCTCCAATTCAGGCCTCTGGATGAAACCCCTCTGAGGCTTGATATGTTTGCTAGAGCAGCTCACAGAATTCAGAGAAGCACTTAAATTCACCAGTATTTATTTATTTTTGTGCTACTGGGGATGGAACCCAGGGGCCTTCTACCTCCAGGCTACACTTCCAGGCCTATTTTATATTTTTATTTGGAAACAGGGTCTCACTGAGTTGCAAAGAGCCTCACTAAGTAGTAACTGAGGCTGCCCGCGAATCATGATCCTCCTGTCTCAGCCTCCCAAATGCTGGGGTTACAAGCGTGCGCCACCATGCCTGGCTCTGGATAACTAAATTTTACAAACCACAAATGCTCGTACATAGACTTAAAAGGACTTATCTGTCCTCACTGCAAACATTTACTGAACATTTACTGTACCAAAACCTTGCTGGGCTCAGGGGGCCCCAGGGGGCAGCTGTTCCCAAGAACACCCAGCAGATTCAGGAGAGCCCTAGAGGAGAGCCCAGGGCCCCCTAACTCTAGGGCGTCTCAAGGAGGGAGCAACTTAAGCCCGGCCTGGGGCCTGAAGGCAGCGGCATCGGTTTCTGCAGCCATCCAAGTTATAGTTTTTTTTGTTTCTTTGTTTGTTTGTTTTTGGTGTTGGGATTGAACCTATGAGCTACACTCCCAGCCTTATTTTACTTTTATTTTGAAACAGGGTCTAAGTTGCTGAGGCTGACCTTGAATAGGCATGCGCCCCCACAGCCAGCTCAGAGATCTAATTCTTTGTAAAAGTATTTGTTTAGTGTTTGTATCCCCTGCGAGACCACCAGCTCTTGGAGGGAGAGTGATTATATTTACTCTAGGACCCGGGACCCATCACCATGCCAAGTAAGTGTTCCATTTCCTTGGCCAACATGAAGAGCTGAATGAGGAACGATTCTTACACACACGTGGATTCGATCAGAAGGGCACAGAGTAATCACCAGAGACACAGCCAGTCACCTTAATAGCAGGGTACAGTAGGCACTGCACTCCAAAAATCCCTCTTTGGGGTTTGTCTAGAGAAAGGCTGGGGGGCGGCTGGAACCCGAGGTCCACTGGGTTCAGCTCCACCGTGTCAGGGTTCACATCCTTTTGTGGTCAAAAGAATGCAGGTTTCTGTGGTGGCCCTTGACTGTCCACAAGGCGGGTTTCATTTCCTCAAACACCCTCGTCCTGCCTCCTGGCTTTCCTCCTCCTCCCTCCTCTAGACTGTCCTGCCACCCAAGTGAGCCAGCCCTCTCTGGATCTGCCCTGGGTGGAGTCCAGGGTGTCCCCTGGTTTGAGAGGCCTGGGATCACCTCTCCCTCCCACTTCCTCCCTGCTTCCTGTCCCCTCTCTCCTGATCTGGCTGAGAAAAAGGCCTAGAGGTGGCAGCAGCTGGTCAAGAATCGGGGACCAAAGTTTGCCCGGCCTCACATGTGCAGATCCCAGAGCTGCAGGCCAGATGTGGCCAGGTGTGTGGCGCTCCGGCAAATGCAAGACCACAGGCGTGGGGGTGGGGAGTGGCTGTGATACGTGTAACATTTGCCGATTTCCGTGGTGCGAATACACCTTCCCAGGCCAATTCCAAGTGACCAGCAAGATGGCGCTGAAGGTAGAATTGGGAAGAGAGCCCCTCATTTACAATATCTCCACTTTCCAGATACAAGGGGCGGGAACAGCCTCCAGGGACTACGTCACCGCTCAGCCAGGTGCCACAGGCTTGTAATCCCCGTGCTTGGGAGGCGGAGACAGGAGGATCACGAAGGTTCGAAGCCAGCCTAGCTGGCTTAAGAGACCCTGTTTCCAAATAAAAAAGTATACAATAGGTCAGGGAGTATAGCTCAGAGGTAGAAGGGTTTCCAGTAACCCCAGTACCACACACAAAAATATATATACATATACATATACATATACATATACATATACATATACATACACACACACACACACACACACACACACACATAGCATACTTAGCTGGGCGTGGTGGCGCACACTCGTAATCCCAGCATTTGGGAGGCTGAGACAGGAGGATCGCAGTTTGTGGCCAGCCTCAGCTGCTTAGTGAGGCACTTTGCAATTCAGTGAGACCCTGTTTCAAAATCAAGAATAAAAAATACAGCTGGGGGTGTAGTTTGAAGGTAGAATGCCCCTGGGTTCCATCCCCAGTACTATATATATATATATATATATATATATATATATATATATATGTATATATACCTTTTATATTTTTATCATTTAATGCTTAAAGGAATGGCAGTACAATGACTTCCTTGCAAAACTGAAAATCTAGCAATTAGCTCTTAAAAGCAACATGAGCTCTAGCAAATCATCAAATCCTCGGGGAGCACTTGCGAACTTCACACTCTAGAGGTTGCTCTTTGTACAGCTGTGACCCCCCACCCTCGCCCCTTGCCTGGACACCGGACACAACCCCTCTGGGTGGCTAGTCATGGGCGGTGAGCCTCAGAAGCCCCGTGCAGAATCAGACCCAGGAGGGGCAGAGCCCGGCCCTGAGCCCTCACTGCCAAGCAGCCCCAGCCCCAGCCCAGCCCCTGGACACCTACCCCGGGAGCCCCAGAGCTAGGAAGTAAGTTTTCATGGTGCAATGTCCTTCCCCTCAAAAGTGTGAAATCTTGCAAATTTCCTCAGTGCTCAGACTTGAGGTTGCTCAATTAACCCTGACGGTGAAGTAAGCAAGGGGAAGACCCTGGACCAGGTGGCCCTGTGCCGGAGCCAGCCAGCAAAAGCACGGTTCTGAAGAGAGGCGTGAGGGTGAAAGATTTCAATTCTAAGAATGTGATTCAAAGAATACTTAATTCTAGCATGGAAGGATCGCCAGTCCACTCCCGGGTCAATATCTCTAATGGCCGATCCCGGGTTTATCTCTCTTGCCCTATTTATACAGTTCCAGGTCAATCAATCTCTCGTGCCATCACCACCTGTGCATGTAACAGTCAAGTCAATCAATCTCTCGTGCCATCACCATCTGAGCTTCTCTCAGACCTTTTACTTTGAACTTTCCATGATCCCAAACCTTACTGACTCTGGGCAAAGGACAGTCAGAAGTATTCTTTTAGGGGAAAACCTTAATGGCTCCCCACGGCCCTGGTTTGGAGGAAGATGGACAGAGGAGGACCCCTAGCTGCAGCTCGGCCTGAAGTCGTTTCTAAACAGAGATGACACAAAGCAGCAAAGGAGAGCCGGGCGTGGTGGCGCACGCTTGTCATCCCAGCATTCGGGAGGCTGAGACAGGAGGATGGCAGTTCACAGCCAGCCTCAGCTACTTAGTGAGGCCCCTCGCAACTCAGACCCTGTTTCAAAATCAAGAATAAAAAATAGGGCTGGGGTGTAGCTCAAAGGTAGAATGCCCCTGGGTTCTATCCCTAGTACCAAAAATAAAATAAAATGAGAAAAAAATAGGGTTCGGGGGTGTAGCTTGGAGGTAGAATGCTCCTGGGTTCCATCCCCAGTACCACATATATACACACTAAAAAAAAATAAGTAAAATAAATAAATAAATATAAAATTGGGCTTGGGCTGTTGCTCAGAAGCAGAATGGCCCTAGGTTCAATCCCTAATACCAAAATAATAATAAAAGCCCTGTCCTGCCCCCCCTAGGGTAAGTGAGTCACATCTCTGGCTCCTTCCCACAGATGAACTGTTGACTCGTGTGTGTCTGACGCAGTGGTGTCAACCCGGGGCTTGTGAAGCTGGGGCCCAGGGTCTCCTCACTGCTGTGCCTGGGACCCAGGGCTCCCCGGTGCAGGGCTCACGTGCTCTGGTTCCTAAACCCAAGGAGCTTGGAGCTTGCCGTCCATTCAGCCAGAGCCGGGGGTCGGGAGGGTGCTGGGCAGGAGGAGGAAGGTCTTCCAAGCCCAAGTGGAGGCAGGCTGAGGCCGAGCCAGGGCAGCCTCCGCCCTGAGTGAGGCGGGAGGGCCAGAGCTGGGCGTGGCGGCCCATGCCTGTAATCCTGGTACTTAGAAGGCTGAGAAGGGAGGATCACACTTCCAGGCCTGTCTCAGCAATTCAGCGAGGCCATTAGCAACTTGGTGAACTCTATTTCAAAAACAAAGATAAAATAATAGGGCTGAGACAAAGGTGGGATGTCCTTGGTTTCAATCCTTAATACCGCAAAAAAAAAAAAAAAGAAAGAAAGAAAGAAAAAAAAAGAAAAGGAAAGAAGGAACGCGTGGGGGAGGCATCGCTACAAAACCTCAGGCTTCAAATATTTTTCTTTCTCTTTTTTTTTGCGGATCTGGGGATGGAACGCAGGGGCATTCGACCTCCGAGCTATACCCCCTACCCTAATTTTTATTCTTTATTTTGAAACCAGGTCGCACTGAGTTGCAGAGGGCCTCACCAAGTAGCTGAGGCTGTCCGCGTACCGGGATCCTCCGGTCTCAGCCTCCCGAATGCTGGGGTTACAAGTGTGCGCCACCACACCTGGCTCTTCAAATATTTCCCACTGCACAAGTACGGTTCCCATCCGATTACTATACTGTTCTCACCAGGAGGTCCAGTTGAAGATGTTTTCCACCTATTTATACCGGTCGAAAGATTAGTCTAGCTTTAGCATTACTTACTCGCAAAAATACTTGGGGAGGTTGAGTTGAAATTCCGGTAGTGGGTTAAATGCTCGGGCGCAAGGCTGGCTCGCCATCTACTGGTCTATTCTGAATATGACAAAATTTGAACCCGCAGCTCAAGTCTCCTGATCCACCCGCGAGAAAGTTATAAACAGGCTTCTAAGGTTACGCAGGCAAACATTTTCTAATTTTAAAAAGTTAAAGGTGGGAAGGTATGTGCCACAACACATGAAACTGGGAAAGGATGTGTCAGAACCTATAAAAAGTTACCTGTTAGTGTACAAATCTCAGTAGAAAAAAATGAGCCCTAGACTTAAAGGCGCAACTTATAAAAAGGGTTATCCAAATGCACAACACTTCTATGGAAGATGGTCAACTCTTTGCTTTTAGAAAATCTTAGGGAGAAGAGGTGGAGAAAACCCCAGGAAACCTATATACTCCGCATCGTAGCCACCTGTATACGCTGAAAAAAATCTTCCAGGTAAGCCAGGTGTGGTGGCACACGCTTGTAATCCCAGCATTTGGGAGGCTGAGACAGGGGGATCAAGGTTCGTGGACAGCCTCAACTACATAGTGAGGCCCTCTGCAACTCAGTGAGACCCTGTTTCAAAATAAAGAATGAGAGATCAGGCTGGGCTCTCTCTCAGAGGTAGAATGCCCCTGGGTTCCATCCCCAGTACTGGAAAAAAAAAAAAAAAAACCCTCTCTCCCCTTCCTCCCTCCCTCCTCTTTTCCGCCCTCTCTCACCAAGCATCAACCTGGGCTCTCCTCACACGGAGCAGCGTTACCATAGCAACAACACATCACCAGTATATCCCCTACTAGCAGGTAATGGTTAAGAAGAACCAATCTTGAAGAATCTAAAAGCAAGGCTGCTATGAGCCCTCTGGTAACTTTCTCATACCTTCTGCTTAAAACCCCCCAAGTCAGAAGGACCGTGAAGCGACCTTTCATGGGCCAGTACTTGTGCTGGAAAGCAGCTGAGCATTGGTTCTTCTGCTCTCTGGGAGCGTCCTGTCCTCTGAGCTCACCATAGGACACCTGTGTTGCCATCGGACGGGCGCGCCGCCCCACTAGAGGGGCTTCGCTTTGCCTTTTAATCCACACTAGGGAATTGCAGATTAAAACCCAAGGAGGGCCAGGTGTGTTGGCTCACACTTGTCATCCCAGCATTTGGGAGGCACTGTGATCCGCACACAGCCTCATCTACTTAGTGAGGCCCTCTGCAACTCAGTGAGACCCTGTTTCAAAATAAAGACTAAAAAATAGGGCTGGGGTGTAGCTTGGAGGTAGAATGCCCCTGGGTTCCATCTCCAGCACTGAAAAAAAAAATGACAGACATAAACTAATGCATACTGTATGAAAATCATATAAAGCTCAAAACTAGACAAAACTTTTTTTTGAGGCATTCTATTTCCGAGTTACACTTTTAGCTCGATTTTATTCCTTTTTTTTTTTTATTTTGTGGTACTGGGGATGGAACCAAGAGGCTTTCTACCTCTGGGCTACACTCCCAGACCTATTATTTATTTGGAAACAGGGTCTCACTAAGTTGCTTGAGAGCCTCACCAAGTAGCTGAGGCTGGCTTCAAACCTGCACAATCCTCCTGTCTCAGCCTCCCAAGCACTGGGATTACAAGCGTGCCCACCACGCCCAGCTATTTTATTCTTTAATTTCGAAACGGTCTCACTAAGTTGCAGATGGCTTCATTAAGCTGCTGAACGTGGCTGCGAACCTGAGATTTTCCCGTCTCAGCCTCCCAAGTACTGGGATTAGGAGCCTGCACCACCACACCCTGCAAGCAAAACATAACAGCTTCAGATTTAGGGTGAGCTGAGGAGGGTGGTGACTCAGATTCTCTCCACCAGGGGGCGTGCCTCCCTTTCCTGACGCTGAGAATGGTTGCCCTATGCAAAATTTTGGCTTTTTTTCTTTCTTCCTTTGTATTACTGAATTATTGCCATGAACAGAATAATTTAGGAGGATCGTGGTTTGCGCACAGCCTCAGCTACTTAGTGAGACCCTGCTTCAAAATGGAGAATAGGGGTGGGGTTTAGCTTGGAGGTAGAAGGCCTGGGTTCAATCCCCAATACCACACACACACTCAAAATACGGTTAGGTGGAGTTCCGCGGTAGAACGCCCTGCGCTCCATTCCCAGTCTCTCCCTCTTTCTCTCTCTCACACACACACAAAATCAAAGAGGGACTAGCCGGGCGTGGAGGCGCACGCTTGTAATCCCCGCGCTTGGGAGGCGGAGACAGGAGGATCGCGCAGGTTTGAAGCCAGCCGCCCGCGCTGGCTTAGGAGACCCTGTTTCCAAATAAAAATGTAAAAATAGGTCTGGGAGTGTAGCCCAGAGATAGAAGGGCTTCCAGGAACCCCAGTGCCACAAAAAAAAAAAAAAAAAAAAAAAATCAAAGAGGGACTATATTTTGAGGTTATAAAACTAGATAGGTTAAAATCTATTTTTCCAATGTTTTTCTTTTTAAGAAGAGCATGTTTTAAGATTATTAACCAATGAAAAGAACAAAAATTAAGGGAGTATAGTTTCATTTTTAATAAATCACATGGCAAAACAACACTTTATTTAATAAATGTATAGGAAATTACAATTTGAAATTTGCAAATACAGTACATATACATATACTTTGATCTTAATTACATGAACAAACCCCAGCTTCAAAATCTTTCTAAAAATCAATCATATGCAAAATACCTGGTTTCTGAAGGGGCACATGGAAAAGTATATACAATTTTTTAAAATGTGGTATGGCTTATTTAATAACATTTATTTAGAGAAGC
This sequence comes from Muscardinus avellanarius, assembly GCF_963383645.1. Taxonomy (NCBI): domain Eukaryota; kingdom Metazoa; phylum Chordata; class Mammalia; order Rodentia; family Gliridae; genus Muscardinus; species Muscardinus avellanarius. The sequence goes on along the minus strand of NC_137798.1, from coordinate 12,085,188 downwards.
ATTAAGGTTTCCAAATACACAGTATCTTCCAGATGGAAAACTGATATCCTGGCACATTTCAATTTTGTGTGGCATTTATTTCAGAATATATTAATTGCACTCTTTATTTAAATTGACAGTCATAGACTTAACTGGCAAAGTCACCATTTATGTTTTTGCAATCTTTACAAAAATCAGAAAGTGTTTGTGGGTCCTCACAATGTGATTGGAAGAGCAGCTTAAACCCTCTGTAGGCAAGAACTCAACAACTGGCAGGCCTGAGTGCGCGCACAGTAATTCAGCACTGAGGAACTCGAACACAATCTCTTCCTCCAATCTGCGGCTCCACTAACACCGAAGACAGCACACCTGACTGGCAGTCTGTCAATCAAGTCTGAAGGCCCGGCTGACGAGACTGTCAAAACAGCGCTGCCGTTCGGGTCTGCAAACAGTATTTTGGCTACAGAGAAATTAAACTTCACCAATGATCCGGAGATCTGACTTGCCCCTGCCCTACACAGCACAGAGGGAGGTGTCACGTGTTCTTACGACTAAGCTAGGCTCACAGATGAACTCGGAGTTATGGACACATCCTGCAACTTTAAATTTACTATGTACAAGGTAGTCAACTGCAAAATTGCCTAAAGCTTTCAAATGCATTCAGTTCTTTAAGAACATCTTATTCATCATGAATTAATATAAATGTGTAAAAAGAAAAAAAATGTAGCTAAACTGTGCTTGTTTCAGAATCAAATGATTATCTAAAAAACCTCAGAATCTCGTTGGCAATGATCTCATAGGTGGTTGCGCACGGTCTATTTCTGTCTAGGATACTTGCTCCGTGAAGTTCCGTGTGCAGAAATCTCAATCAGAAACAATCAGCTGCCAAAAAAAAAAAAAAGGTTCTTTGCCACTTGCAAACACATTTATAAGTGGCACCTTGTCTCTGAAAAATGTTTTTCCTCCCATGATGACAAGAGAAACTCACGGATCTGATCTTGACTGTCAGCCGGAGCATCTGGGCTCAAGAGATAGAACACAAACCCCTCAGAGCAGGAAACTTAGTTTTAGAGAATAGAAATAAAGCACCCAAAGTGGAAAAGAAAACAGCAAACTAAGAAATGCAGTGATATGGCAAACAATACAGGTGGGAGGTGTGGTGAGAGCCCCACACAGGTTACCTATGGCCCAGCTAGTGGGATGGTGCAGGAACCACAACCGCTTCCCGTTCTGCAGGACAAAGCACTGAACATCCTCCACTGCAGCCCGGTGCCCGCCTAGGGCAGCACGACCATTAGTGAAGCAAAGGCCTTCTCCTAAAACAAATCAAAAGGGTGTGTCTGGCCAGAGTCGCGACACACAAATTAAGGTACACAAGTAACTTTGATTATTTGCAAATGCTAATTAGAATACAGCTCAACGAAGAACTGCCAAATTTTTCTGTTGTGATCTACTGTCTCACTGTGATCCGTTTTCCCAGTGCAAAATCAGTCATGTTGTCTGTCTGTTGGACTCAGTTCCTGCTTTTCACAGGGCAACAGAGCGCTCTGGTGCTCAGCGGAGCGTGACCGCCTGTGGTGGCCCTGCCGGTAACTGCCGAGTCCGTCAGTCCTCTCCTGTGGTAACTGCCAAGTCAGTCCTCTCCTGTGGGTTTTGTCAAGTTACAAAGTGAAGTCTATCAAATCTCAACTCTTGTAGATCTAGTAAAGTACAAAGTCTGTAGTTCTTGCTATAAAAACAAAGCACAGGAAACTTCATGAGTATCTTACTTTAGGCAGAAGATGGTAAGTAAGATGTACAAAAGTGTTCAGTGTTTTGGTATTTTACAAAAGGACCCTTTTCAATTTTAAAATATAGTTTTAAACTGTTTTGTCAGATAACTTTAGAAATCAGGTTACTGTGAAAAGCCAGATATACCTATATAAAATAAAGTTTATAAGAAACAAGCTTAGTAGGTATGGGAAAATTAGCAGCATGTAAAGCACATGATCTTCCTTTCTCATCAAGATACTCAGAGCACATAAATACCCAAGTGGCCGCTGAAATGCCGCTCATTTATTCTTACTTCTCTATGTAGAGTATCTCAATTTAAAGTTCATATTCTCTTGGATTTTTTGAAATTCAAATAATTACTTTAGGTGGATGCACAATAAGAATCTCATAAGAGACATTTTTTTCAATTCAACAAAGATCTACAGTTTTATTAGGCATCACCAACCTTTTTTTTTTTTTTTTTTTGGTGGTACTGGGGTTCCTGGAAGCCATTCTACCTCCGGGCTACACTCCCAGACCTATTTTATATTTTTGAAACAGGGTCTCTTACGCCAGCGCGGCTGGCTTCGAACCTGCGCAATCCTCCTGTCTCCGCCTCCCAAGCGCGGGGATTACAAGCGTGCGCCACCACGCCCGGCATAACCTTTTTTTTATTATCAACTCCTAATCATCTTTTAGTTAAATTCAGGTTTTTTATTTTAGATTTACTTACAGGTAAGATACTTGGTAAGATGAATTCTCTTTCCTATTCTTCATTTTACTACAAGCCATCTGCAATCAAAAGGCTGCATCTGGCTAGAGTTGTGAAACACAAGTTAAGGTGCACAAGTAACTTTGGCCAAGTGACCCAAGACTTCAGTTCACACGTCGCCTAATAGACTGTTACGCTTTGATTCTCTGTGGAGCCAAGAGCCACACCCATTCTTGGCATAAGAAAGTGTCCTGCTGAAGTGGGATTCCTAAAGTGCATGAAGACACGCTCAGCACCAGTGTGTGCCAGAGAAACAGGAGTGCTCAGATGCCCCTTCACCCCAACTCTTATCTGGCTGCCTTCAGTTTGAAAATGTTTGTACCTCCTCTCTAACACAGATTTATCACTCATCCCTATCCCAGTGCTTACACACACACACACACACACACACACACACACACACACACACACACGGTCAAAAGCATTTTACCTTTAGTTTTCTCAAAGTAATATCTCCTTCTAGTCCTTCTGGACCTTTATGGTTATGGTATGGTATTGGAAAAAAATCTCAAAATTATATCTTGGGGTTTCGGGATTCCAAGGAGAATCCCTATCCTGTATCAGAAACCAGAAATTCTTTCTAGAGTAATTTGGTTATCTACACACGAGATACTGTAGTGGCTATTACAAATTGAACCTTAGTCCTCTAGTGTTACCTTGGAAGGAACATACAGATCACCTGGAATGGAGGAAGAAACCAAGGTGCCAGGCAAAGTGTTTGTACAGAATGTTGGCCGTCCTGACGGGGACAGAGGCTCACTGCTTATACTTCACTATTCTTAATACAATTCTATAAACAATAAAAGTGATTTTTGAAAAGATGTAAGTTTGAAACTGAACACCCCATCCTTGCTTCTTTTGTTTTAAATAATCATATGGTAATTTGAGTTGAAGACTAATTTCTGCCATTCAGAATTATACTAAAAATATTTCCTAAATAATTTAATGACAGTGATCATAATATTTGAAGATTTAGTTCTGATAAAATTATAAATAATCAAAAAGGTTAGCTTGGAGATTCAAAACCTGGTAATATCTGAAAAAGTTGTTATAAAGTGTAACTATAACAAAAACATTAAGACTTATTTGTGAAATAAAACATTTCTTAAACACTTAGGAATACATGCTCATTCTGCTCTCTGGATAATTACTAGTACTTTCTGAAATCTGTTGAGAGATAATTTCTGTAAAAAGAGAGCAGCAATTCCAAAAGCTGGGTATCAAGATTACATAATAAGAAAAAAACAAAACAGCAACTCAGTTTGTCGGCACTGGCTTGACATAAAGTGGCCTTTAAAAAGTATTTTTAAATGCAAATACTGAATTCTGATGCTTCCTTTAAGACATGTACTCTTTCAAACGAATGAAGTATGGTCTTGGATTGTCTTCCATGAGGTATCTGGAGAGTCACGTCTCATTCTGTGAACAGTACTTTGGAAACATCTTCATCTGACATCATGGTGAAGCCTGGTTTCACCACGCACAGAAGCTCACACTGTCAGGCTGGAGTGACTGTTTGAGACTGGTGCTTGGCATGGACACGACTGCCAGGGACCCGCTTTCCACTTAGGTTTGCACCTATTGCCCTCAAGTCTGTGACTGCAGATAAGGCAGCAGGCCCCGACACATAACATCAGGAACTGGAGCTCTGACAATCTGCACAAGTTCTGGTCACTTCTTGCCTGTAGCTCTGAAGCTGAATAGTACATTTATACATGCCGAATGTGTTCAATAACAGATGCTTTGCTTTGGACTGTACTTCTTCCCACCTAGATGAACTTCCAGGAACTGCAATGTCAAGAAAATATTATTACTACTCATTGTACAGACTCATGCGCTAGAGAATAAGACAAAGAGGAAAAACAACCTTAATATACTATACGCATATGTTTCTTAGCTGGATTTTTACCTTCTCCAAGCTATTCTCAGAGAAATAAGTTAGTTTACACATCCAGAATGTCTTCTCGTTATTTCCATCTCTTCAGCCCACTCTCAGAGAAAGACCAGTCAACATCAATTATAAGCCTGTCATTAAAAAAACTCAGGCACTTTAAAAATAAACCCATGCAGGTATTTTGATAAAAGGAATCAATCTGTGAAATGACTTGAAATAAAAAATATAAGAATCTAGTTTTTCTCATGTAGAAGATCATGGTAAATATACTTAATGCCTTTAATCTGAAGGTAAAGATCTATTTGTGACATCTCTTCTCAAAGAAATAAACTGTTCTGCCATCAATAGTGACCTGAAATTAGCTTTTGAAGAGCTTCACTCTTACCTTTTTTAGCAGAAAACTCTTCCAAAACAACAACAACAACAACAACAACAACAACAACAACAACAAAAACAACAACCTCTTCCTACTTTATTGTAAGCTCGGATGTTTAGTTTCTTTTTTTTTCCTTGTGGTACTGGGGATGGAACCCAGGGGCCTTCTATCACCAGGCTACACTCCCAGACCTATTTTATATTTATTTTTTTTGGAAACAGGGTCTCACTAAGCTGTTGAGAGCCTCACTAAGTAGTGGAGGCTGGCTTCGAACCTGTGTGACCCTCCTGCCTCAGCCTCTCGAGCGCTGGGATTACAAGTGTGCCCACCAGGCCTGGCCAGATGTGTAGTCTCAAAGGTGAAAGTCCAGTGGCCCTGGGCAGCCCACATTTACCAAGAGAACGTACTTAGCTGCATGTGAACTATGGCAGTGGGTTTCCCGGAAGTGAGGGACCAGACTTTCAAATCCTCCACAGAATGCACATCCTCTATTCTCATCAAGGCTTCTTTGATGCAATCTACATTCAAATGGCTCGGTACTCCTGTAATCCGGAACGGAGGATTTGTTAGTGAGGTTTACTTTGGAAGAAAAAAGTGTTATGTTACATTCAAAGGAAACAAATGGCTTTGCCACATTCAGTTTAAGAAATACTTCTTAAAGTATTAAAGTACATTCCTATGCACATGTTTCTATAAAATATAGAACGTATACAAGAGGTGAATACATACTTTGTGTGTGTGTGTGATACTGGGGATGGGACCCAGAGGAATTCTACCTGACCTCCACTCAGCCCTATCTTTATATTTTATTTTGAAACCAGGTCTCACTAAGTTGCAGAAGGCCTTGATAAGTTGCTGGGGCTGGCTGCAAAGCTGCGATCCTGTCTCAGCCTCTCAAGTACCAGGATTACAGGTGTGTGCCACCACACTCTGCAATACCTACTTTAAAATTATTCTTTCTCGAGGCCAGGCATGGTGGTGACCGCTTGTAATTCCTGCACTTGGGAGGCGGAGACAGGAGGATCGTGCAGGTTCAAAGCCAGCTGTGCTGGCTTAAGAGACCCTGTTTACAAATAAAAAATATAAAAAAAATAGGTCTGGGAGTGTAGCCTGGAGGTAGAAGGGTTTCCAGGAACCCCAGTACCACCACCACCAAAAAAAAAAAAAAAAAAAAAAAAAAAAAATTGTTCTTTCTCAGCCGGGCGTGTTGGCTCATGCTTGTAATCCCAGTACTTGGGAGGCTGAGACAGGAGGATCACAGGTTCAAAGCCAGCCTCAGAAGCCAGGCATGGTGGCACACGCATGTAATCCCCGCGCTTGGGAGGCTGAGAAAGGAGGATTGCATGGGTTCAAAGCCAGCCTCAGCTACTTAGTGAGGCTCTCAGCAACTTAGTGAGACCCTGTTTCCAAATAAAATGTAATAAAAAAAAGGTCTGGGAGTATAGCCCGGAGGTAGAAAGCCTCTGGGTTCTACCCCCAGTACCACCAAAAAAAAAAAAAAAAAAGCCAGCCTCAGCAGCTGAGGGAGGCTGTCAGCAACTTAGTGAGACCCTGTTTCCAAATAATAAAAAGGGCTGGAGATGTAGCTCAGAGGCAGAATGCCCTTGGGTTTAATCTGTGATAACACACACACACACACACACACACACACACACACACACACACACGAAAAAAAATGTTCTTTCTCACTAAACTAGAATAGTTTAACAGATAAACTAGGATAGACAAAACAAGGAATAGAAAAAAGAAGAATATATGATAGTGATAAATCTCCTGTTGAGAAACTTTTACTTTCATGCTTCAACATATCGGTAAGACAAGGATGTCAGAAATACAACAAAGTCACTCGCAAGTTGAATGGGTACTAGGAATTCAGCATTTAGAATCAAGACCTATCTAGCGCCACGGCTCGTCAGCAGCGAGCCCGTAACCAAGTCACGTTGCTCTGAGCTCACTGTTTGTACGTGGGGACACTTCATCCCATCCTGCCTTACCTACTTTGCCTAGGTATTATAAAGTGGATAAGACGGGAGGTTACACTGACTCTATACACATACGATACTATATATAGTCTAATAAGTATCAGTAAAATGCAAAAGATATAAATTTTACCCAGAGTAGCTCTTTGACTTCCAGTCTATTAGGGAAGAAATGAACCCCACTGGGGATATCAGTGAAGTCTTACCTTCTAGTATTATAACCACTGTGTCCCAGATGATGCGAAATGTCGTGAAAGCCACAAGCAATGAGAATACGTAAGTACAGATGGGATCAGCAATCTTGTACTCTGGCTAAAAGATCAAGGTTGTATGGTTAAATACAGACAGACATGAAACACACTGTGAGCAATAAAATATATGGCCCCTGTCCTGTGGCTTTCTTTAGCAGTAGGGAATTCCTTTACATACGATAATTGAGGTGCTATACTACTATACTATCAGATACTATAACAGAACACCTTCACTCTTGCTTAGATTGTATAAATGACTTTCCTCATGGAACCTATTTCCAGATGTTCAGTCACTTATTCTATTGTTATCTTCTATGTCTTCTCTACATCTTCTACCCAGAATCCTGCACTACTGAAGCTAAAGGGGTTTCAGCTGTCTGGCGTATATCCTCATACTACAGAGGAGGGAGCTCAAGTGTAGAGCTGAAGGATGCGTTCAAGGTTAAAGCAGTGACGACACAGGTGAATACGGACCTCAGCTCTCAGCGTTTCCAGCCCAGGGCATTCTCCTTCCTAGCAGTTCATTTGTCAAGGCTTAAAAATGAGTTCTCCAGTGCCTACTCCGCCCAAGCCAACTACAGGGAAGTCATCTAGTGAGGAGGTAGCATTGTGTTTACTGCTAACAAAAAGAACCAGGCTGATGGACCATTTAGCTTATACCAATGCAGAATAAATACACCTGGCACGGTGTGTAAAACACTGATAAAAGGCAAGCGCTTTCATTTGAATGCCTAAGTTACATTTCTCAGTAGCAAAATCGGGAATCGTGTCACCTTGAATCGTATGATGTACGCGGCTATGAGCACACCAACACTCTGCACCAAGTCCCCCAGGGCGTGCACGAAGGCAGCTCGCACCGCCAGGCTGTCCTGCCCACGGCCGGACCCACCGGGGCCTGCGGGGGGAGAATCTGAAGGCAGGGAATGGGAGTGGGAGTGATGGTGACCAGACTGGTTCAACAGAAACCCCATTCTGTTCAAAAGAAAAGGAAAAATTATTTTCCCTAAAATTACTGAAAAAATTATAAAAATATTTCTACTAGTCAGACACTATAAGGTAAAATGAACCATCTGACTACCTGTTACATATAAAACATCTGAGCACCTGTCTTATATATGTATCAGGTACTGCTGGAAGTGCTGGGGCAAAACAGTGACTTAGACAAACACATCCCTCCCCCTTGGAGCTTTCTGCTAGCAGGGAAGACAGGGCCGCAAACACAGGGCACTGGTAAGGTAGCGGGACATGCTCTCAAGAAGCAGAGGGACAGAGAGCGGTTGCGAGGGAGGTGACGAGAGAAGGCATCTCGCAGACTCCACGGGAGTGCAGAGCTGAAGGAGGCAGGGAGCGAAGGGCGGAGAACTGAAGGCCCAGGATGGAAGTGTGCTCCATGCACCTGAGAGAAGACACCACTGTGGCTAACTAGAGTAGCCAATGTGCTGGCCACGAGCTCGAGAGGCACACGGGAGCTGGCCTGAAGGGCTATGGTAGAGATTTCTGGTTTTATTCTAAGTATGGACAGAAGCCCCTAGGCAGGCTCAGTAAACCCTGGCCAGGAGCCATAGCTGTAGATGACATTTACTGAAGCACAGCCTGCACATTTGTCTACACACTGCACGTGGCTAGTTTGGTTCTGTATTAGCAGAGCTGACTTTTTTTTTTTTTTTTTTTTGTCTTTTTTGGAACCGGGGATCGAACACAGAGCGCCACACCTGCAAAGCAGGCGCTTTGCCACTGAGCTAACATCCCAGCCCCGGTTGAGCTGACTTTTAAAGAGTCTACATAGCTCTCAAAGTCTAAACTATTTACTATGAAACTTTCAGAGAAAAAGTCTGCTAAGCTCTGGTCTAAATGATTCAGTATATAACATAAAAGTTTGGTAGCTTTCAGGGGGAAAATGGCAAGTTAAAAAAAATCTAGTTAACACAAAAATATTGCAAAAGCTGAACAATGTTAATACTTTGTTCTACCTAAATTCCTGTTTGTTAGCCAAACCCCAGTATACCTGAACAAGCTAAAGAGGATTTTATAATGTCCGAAGTTTTATTTAATATTTATAAGGAAAATTAACATACCATATAATTTTCAAAATATGAGAATATCTGAAGCATGTACAATAGTCTCTAAGTTCACAGTACTTGAAAATATCAATATGAAAAAAATACCAAGCTTACATTACATTAATTGCAACCCCAACAGCGGCAGTGATGAGCATGACATCTCCATTGATTTCATAGTTCATGTGGATAGTTCTTTGCACAGCTTCATATAAGAGGAATCCCATAAGTATATACACCAACAGTACACTAATCATAGCTGACAAAACCTCTAGAAGAAAATAAACGAAACAAATGTTTGCAGCAGTTAATACACTTTATGCCAACTAAATACTGCATAATTTTATTTACATTTTGTTTCTCTAATGAGGTAAAATACATTTATCATTTCTGCCATAATCTTTTTCTTTTCTTTTTCCTTCATGGTACTAGGGATTGAACGCAGGGGCATTCTACCTCTGGGGTACATCTCGAGCCCTTTTTATTCTTTGTTTTTGAAACAGGGTCCGACTAGGTTGCTGGGAGTCTCCTACGTTGCCGAGGCTACTCTCCAACCTGTGATCGTCCTGTCTCAGCCTGCCAAGTACTGAGATTACAGGCGTGTGCCACCACACGGGGCTAACATACTTTTTTTCTTTTTTGGTTAGGCATGGTAGCAAAAGCCTTTAACCCCAAAAGTTGGGAGAAAATCAGGCTTGACGCCAGCATTAGCAACTTATCAAAACCCTCAGAAACTTAGTGAGACCCTGTTTAAAAAAATAAAGGGCTGGAGGCATGGCTCAAAAGTAGAATGCTTTTATCTGGGTTTAATCCCACTAACACGCACACATGCATGCGCGCACACATCACACACACAGCATTTAGCATCTGAGTGATCACCTGGACTGGGTGATCTATTAATTTTATCCTATTACTTCCCACTCACTATACCTTTAACATAAAATCACATATATTTATAGGCCATACACAATATAAAAAATGACAAACTGAGAAAAAATGTAACCACAGACTAGTTTCCTAACATTAAAACGTATACTGAAAGTACATGATCCATGAGAAACACTAGGAAGGAACACAAAGAGTAATTTACAGTAAACAAAAATAGCCAAATTCTCGCAAACCTATGGTTATAAAAAAAGAATTCAAATAAGAATAAAATTCCTACCCAGGCGTAGTGGCACACGCTTGTAATCCTAGTATTTGGGAGGCTGAGACAGGAGGATCGCACAGGTCTGAAGCCAGTGTCAGCTACTTAGTGAGGCTCTCAGCAACTTAGTGAGACCCTGTTTCCAAATAAAATATATAAAATAGGTCTGGGAGAATAGCCCAGAGGTAGAAAGCCTCTGGGTTTTATCCCCTGCACCATAAAAATAAATAAATAAAATTCCTTTTTATTTCTACTAAATTGGTGAGAGCTAAAAAAGTTTTAACCTTGAGAGTCAATTAGTAAAACTAATCAAAATTTAAAATGCACATATTCCTTAATGTGGCAATTCTATTTCTAGGAATCTACTAGTAAACACACTTCCACGTGTATAAACACACCACCTACAGGGCTGTTCACTTTAGCATTGTCTCTAGTATAAGAAAACAAAAAACTGGAGACATGTTAAATATCCACCAAAGAAGAACATAATGAACTTAATTATGATATGTTAGTGGGAGAGCAGACAGCCATTTGTTTAAGGAAAAAAAGATCAGGCAAACTGATAATCACAAGAAAGTCCTATGTGAGAGAAGTTAAACCAGAAACTTGGGGGATTTTTCATTTTATTTTTTTGGTAATGTTTAAGATTTTTACTACAAATACATATTAGACTAGAGAAAGGCAGATTATTATTATTATTATTATTATTATTATTATTAATTATTATTATTTTTTGCAGTACTGGGGATGGAACCCAGGGCCATTCTACCTCTAAGCTAGAACCCCAACCCTATTTTTTATTCTTTATTTGGAAACAGGGTCTCACTGATTCACAAAGGGCCTAAGTAGTAGCTGAGGCTGTCCTCCATGCGTGATCCTCCTGCCTCAGCCTCCCAAGTGCTGGGATTACAAGCGTGCCCCACTATGCTCAGCAAGGCAGAAATTTTAATAATGAACTATTTAATACGCTTTACCTAGGCTTTCTCATCTGGGAATGACATAAACATTCAGGCCAACTAAGTTGCACATGCAGAAAATGAGGTACGTTCTAAAGCTACACATCAAGTGTGTATCTAACAGCAAACGACTAGAAACTGCCCAAGCGAGTGGTTAGCGGGGGCCTGCAGCACAGAACGCTGTGCGTGCGAGGACCGAGGAGTGAGCAGGCACGCACATGCAGCCTGGTACGCACAAGGCAAGCATCTGATCCCTAGAGCAGGAAAAAAAGTTAAAAAGTAATACCCAGGACACAGTGCTATATGAGAAAAATGAAAAAGCAAAGTAGTGCAGTCTCTAGAAGGATAATGTAAAGTACAAAACACTGGCTACCTTGGGTGAGGAGCTTGCTAGCTGGGACACAAGAATGACTGCATTATCTGTGCTTTATACCACTTGAACTTTTTGCCATGTGAATATAAAGTAAACATAATTCAGTATCTTTTCAAAATAAAAAAGGGCAGTGTGAAATACATTAAAAAATAGTATTATGTAAAGAAGTTCTGGCACTCAAAACTATAAAAAGAAATACTTAAATAAAAACGAAACTTTTTTATAGAGAAACTTGATGTTGATTCTGTGAACATTAAAAGGTAAAGCAATCTAGAACACTGTTCTCTGTGATGACTCACTGTGTGCAGAGGTTTCGGGTAGTCCAGTGTACTGGACTTTGATACCTTTTCATTACAATTCATAAATTACGGTGCAGAAGAAAGATCGAGCAGTTATAGGCTTTATCCTAGAGACACCAATTAAAGGAGCTAAAGCGTCTATAAAACCACCGGCATCAACAAATGCTGGAATAAGACAAAACCACAACATTCCTATTCCAAATAATCTACTTCTGCCGTGCTAATCTTCATACGTTCAAAGTGTGAAGTAAATAAGAACTGCAGAAGGCAGAGAGGATGAGTTGAAACGTGCACAGGCGGTGGCGAGGGTTCCTCGTGAAGCACAGCGCCTCTTGTTCACGCCCCGCGTGCTGGAGACTCAGCAGAGGCCTGCTGCTGCGCAAGGGCGTCCGTGTTCGAGCGAGATGCTGCTCAGGTACTTACTCACGTGTTTACGAATGGATTTGTAGAGCAAATTTAGTCAAAGGTTGAGCACGGGAAGATGGCAAAAGGCTACCCAGTTAAGAAGTTAAGGATGGCGACCAAGAAAAGCGGGGCTTAAGAGTCCCGCTAACAACCAATCTCCATTACCACAAAAAGAGCGCCTTTATAGCCAGAAAACACCATCACCAGAAAAACAAAAAAAATCACCAGGCTCCAGAGAGAAAGCGGACTGAGAACAGAGCTCAGGGCCACAGAGGAGACACACGAGCCCGAGGACGCGGCAGCAGCGCCATACTGCCCGCGGCAGCGGCGAACTCAACGGCTACAGCAAGCCAGGTGAGCCGCTGCGGAACAGCCAGGCGGGATCTTTCGGCGCAGACAGCATTTAAAGCTCCCAGTGGCTGAGCTCAGCACACGCTGCAGGGATTCAGAGTGGAAATCAAAACCAGAGAAGAAAAAATACGCCAGCCTCATGGCCGAGGGCGTGGCAGAGGCGCCATATTGCCACCGGCGGCGGCAGCAGCTGTGAATTCACCGAGTCCAGTACAGCTACATCTGCGTACTCAAGAACAGTGAGTCAAATTGCGGGCCACAAAGGAGAAATCGCAGTATTGGGCCTCCTGGGACTTGACCCAGTGAGGGAGTGGTGGTGGCAGAGATATCACACCATAGGAGAACGTGCAACCTGGCACCCCCCATAGTTTAAAGCAGCCTCTATCGACTCCCTGGGTCGGAGACTCTGTGATACAACCCAGTAAAGGAGTAGTGGGGTCTGAGATAATACAGACTCGAGATCCAGAGCACCTTAAGTGAAGTCATAGTGACCCAAGGGAAGAACCCAGAGAAGGCACAAACCTCCGAAATCATGGGAAAGAGGAATAACACTGGAGTAATGAATGTGCACAACCCCACCACATCAGAACCTGATAAAACGGAAAATCAGAGATTTCTAGAAGATCAAATCAGGAAAATAACTGTAGAAATAATAGAGGTGCTTCGAGAAGAACTCAGAGAGAGCCAAAAAGAGATAAAGGATGCAATTAATGAAGTAAAGGCCTCAATTCAAAGCACAAACAACCGATTAGAACACATGGAGAACAGAATCTCGCTCTTAGAAGATGAGCAATCCAAAAATGAATGCATAGTTTCTAATCTAGAAAAAAATATCCAACAGCAGGAATCTGACATTGAAGAAATATGGGCCCATCTTAAGAGAGCTAACCTAAGAATAATTGGAATAGAGGAGGGAAAAGAAAGTGATACCAAAGGGATCAACAATCTCTTCAAGGAAGTAATAGCAGAAAATTTTCCAAATATAGAGCAAGAGGTTGATACACAGATCCAGGAAACTTATAGAACTCCCTTTAGACAGGATCGGAGAAGAGGATCCCCACGCCACATAATTGTCAAAATGACCAATGTGGAAGCCAAGCAGAGAATCTTAAAGGCAACAAAAACAAAGGGCCAACTGACATTCAGAGGCAAACCAATTAGAATCACTCCAGACTTCCCAAACCAAGTCATGAGAGCCAGAAGGGCTTGGAGTAACATATTCCAAACTCTGAAAGAAAACAACTTCCAGCCAAAAATTTCCTATCCAGCAAAACTTTCTATCAAATTAGATGGAGAAATAAGAAGCTTCCATGACAAACAGAAACTGAAGGAATTTATGTCTTCAAAACCAGCGCTAGAGAAAATACTCAAAGAGATTAACTACAAAGAAGAAATAGGTAACACTCACCAGAACCAGCGAAACAAGAGTTTCCATCCAACAGACAACTAAGATTGGTTATCTGTGGAGATTCATTATTTATGTTAGTCTTTTACCTATCTCTAAAGGGTATTGTTTGCCTTTATTGTTGTTAATTTTTAGGATTTCTAGTTGGAATATTAATATACCTTCAGATATAGCATTTGGAAATATTTTATCCAATTCTATTAGTAACTTTTAACTCTGTTTACATTGTCTTTGGATATACAATATTTTCTTTTATTTTTTAGGGAGTTTGTATATTCTTCTGTTGCCTGTGCCATTGAAATCATATCCAAGAAATCACTGCCAATTTCAATGTTGTGAGGTTTTATGACCCAGATTTTCTCCTAAAAGTTTATAGTCTTAAGATTTATATTTAGGTCTTTTATCTATTTTGAGTTAATACTTGTATATGGGATTAGGTAAAGGTCCAATTTTATTCTTTTCCATGTAATTATTATTTTTCAACAATATTTAGTTAAAAGATTATTATTTCCACCACCAAATGTTCGTGGAAACCTTGTCAAAAATAACTTGACAATATAGGGAAGAATTTAGCTCTAGGCTTGTATTTAACTCCAATGGTCTATATATCTGCCTTTAGAACACTACTACACTGTTTCAATTATTGTAGCTTTATATGGTTTGAAATCAGAAAATATATATCTGCTAGCTTTGTTCTTTTTCAAGATCGTTTTGGGTATCTAGAATTCATATTCCATATTAGGATAGATTTTTTTCTGAAAAATAAATATATAAATATATGATAGTTTCACCTAAAAAAACAGAAAAAAATATGCTCTAGTAAGAAAGAAAGCAAAAAGAAATATTGAAATGTTATCTTTAAGTTATCAAAAGCTTGGTATCAGACAAATGAAACTGTTATGTGAGATTATCATTTTTAATTTTGGATAAATTGCTATAATACTAGATGTCAACCACTAAGCCAAGCATGGGAAGGAGGGATGGGGAGGGAACGGGGTGGGGATCGGGTGGGGCTGACTGGGCGATGTGTGCATGTATGTCTACAAAAGTTTGTATCCCACTATGATGTATGAATACAGTGCACCAATAAAATAAAATTAAAAAATAAATAAATTAATAAATTAATTAATAAAAAAAAGAAGTTGAACTAAATATGAACAGTAGGTTATGTGTGAAATCCCCAGCAAGAAGCAAATAGGTTAAAAGAGAAGGCATAAGCAAACAGAAGACAGAAAACACGTGGAATATCTTAAGTTAGATCTGCTTACGGTAAAGCACACATACAGAAGTAATACAAAGAAAGAAAAAATAATTTAAAAAACTTACCCTACAAAATCCTTTGTAGTAGTGGTAGTCTCCTACTACTAACTAGCAGGAGAACTTTAATAAAGCAACAAGGCTCAAGCTAGCAACTAGGTTACTATGTATTTTATGGTGCCTTAATTAAACTTTAAATGTAAAAATTAGCCAGGTGTGGTGGCACATGCCTGTAATCCTTGTACTTGGGAGGCTGAGAAAGGAAGACGGCAGGTTCAGGGCATGGCCAGCCTCAGCTACTGAGGAAAACTGATGGACCGGGAGAACATTATGTTACGTGAGATTAGCCAGCAACAGAGAGTGAAGAATCATATGCCTTCTCTTCTATGCAGAAGCTAGGGAGAAATTTTATGTACAGAGAATAGTTTTGAATCGCTAATAAAGGCTAAAAGAAAAAATCAAATGGGATAAAACTTGATTATCAACTTTTGATAGTGCTCTAAAATATGAAAATTTTATTGTATATTTAAATAAAATCAGGTTTTCAAGGTTAATATGAAAAATCATGGAGTCTATTATTCTCCATCAAAGTACCTCATTCTTTGTCTACACAGCACTGACTATAGTTATATTGGTGTTTACATACATATAACACTAAGTGTCTGCCTCCTCTCCTATTCATCCATCCAACAGGCTGGCCGTTGGGCATCCACCCAGAGAATAAATAACAATTTGCCTCAGCTATGTAAACCATACACAACTGAAGCATATATTTTCATGGGTGTTGTTTAAATGTACTGGACTATCATAACTGCTCTTTGCTAATGCTATGATGTTAATAATGAGTATATTTCAATTAAAATATGTAACATTTATCCTCCTCTTGTCTCAAAAAACTATATGCAGTACTGCAAACATCTAAAGACGTGTTTCAGAGGTCTACAAAAGTGAACTGAAAAAGAGAATAGAGATATAATCTTTCTTCCACTTTCTTTTATGCTATTTTTGTTTTCTACCTTCTTCCAATAGAATATAAGAAGAAACTAGAAGGAAAAACAGTGGGCTGTACTGCTTTTGCCTAAGTCTTCCAAACTAGCATTTGTAGTTCTTTTTAAAATTATTTTTAAAATTATTATTATTAATATTATTATTTTTTGTGGTACTGGGGTTGCTGGAAACCCTTCTACCACCGGCTACACTCCCAGACCTATTTTATATTTTTATTTGGAAACAGGGTCTCTTAAGCCAGCGCGGCTGGCTTCGAACCTGCGCGATCCTCCTGTCTCCGCCTCCCAAGCGAGGGGATTACAAGCCTGTGCTACCACACCCAGCTGATTTTTTTGGAGGGGAGGGAACTGGGGATTGAAGCCAGGGTCATTCTACCTCTGAGCTACACCCCTAGTCCTATTTTTTCCCTCCCTCCCTTCCTTTGTACTGGGGATTGACTCTAGAGGCATTCTAACTCTGCGCTAGGCCCCCAGCCTGATTTTATTCCTTTATTTGGAAACAGGATCTCATTAGGTTTCTGAGAGCCTCATTACACTGCTGAGACTGGCTTTGAACCTGCGATCTTCCTGTGTCAGCCTTCCAAGTACTGGGATTACAAGCACACACCACCACACTCGGCTTTATTCTTTATATTGAAACAGGGTCTCACTAAGTAGCTGAGGTTGGCCATGACCCTGGATCTCCCTGTCTCAAGTGTGTTCCATCATGCCTGGCTAAGCATTTGTATTTTAACTCAGCTACAGAGATCCCTCCTAGATCAAGGTAATGACATATATGGTTTCTCCTGTCCCTCTGTCACCACCAGAAAGCCACACTAAACTCCAGAGCTCGCCTTGGGGTCCTCTCCCTTTTATTCTAAGTAATCTCTCCTACGCGGGCCGTCTCACCACTCCCTGTACAGCATACAGGTGCCAGCTTCTCTCAAGCTGACTTACTGCTGTCCCATGCTGACCTCCTCACTCATATCTTCTGGTTCAATAAAAACTTCCATTCCTAGGAAGTTCTAGAACTGTTAGCTCCTTATAAAGGTTATTATGTGATTAAATTCCCAGTAAGATTTGAATTGTTAATGGGCACACCTCTTAGACAACAATAACCAAGAGATGTCGTGTGCACCTACAAACTTATCACTTTGAATTTCACTGTGATGTCTATTATATTGTACCAATTAAACTTTAACCCCCCAAAACAAAAACAAAACAAAACAAATCACAACTAGGGAAAAAAGATTATTATTATTTTTGGCTGCAGGTATAAGAGGTTTTTTTTAGCTGAGTACTGGAAGGTTTTTAGCTGAATACTTTCTGCTCCATTAAGCATCCAGGATAACAGACCAAACTATATAGAATTAGCGCTGTGACACTGTGCTGCTACCTAGTCAGTCTGCCCCAGGTCTTGCTCAGTAAACACTGCCATGGAGGACGCCTGTGAGTCACTTGGCCATTAGCGAGGCTGATGGTTTACATCGCCAAAGCAAGGACACTGCTGCTGATTCCAAATACAAACAATAAAGCCACAGTCCCCTCATGTGAGCAGTGTGTGTGTGTGTGGGCAGAACCCCGGGGCCTTCTACCTCCAAGCTACACCCCCAGATCTATTTTTTCTTTGGAAACAGTGTCTTGATAGGTTATTACAAGCCTCACCGAGTTGCTAAGGCTGGCCGAGAACCTGTGATCCTCCTATCTGGGCCTCCCAAGTACTGGGATTACAAGTGTGTGCCACCACACCGTGATCACAGTCTTTTAACAGTGCAACTGATTCAATCCAAATCTGGAAGTGTGTGCATATATGTATATTATATATACATGAAAAAAGTGTGTCTATATATGTAGTAGTCAATTCGTTTCTATATATAGTATATGGTTTACTAGTTTACATGGTTTATTAGCATTTACATAGTCGTCAATTAGTCTGCAATCCACAAGGGCAGAGGGAAGCGGTAACAAGCCAGGGAAGGCACCCTCTTCAGAATACCATCCCCTCTGCGAGATAATCCTCTTCCTCCTGAGGATTTGTGGCATTTCTCCGAATGTGGTTTCATTAAGTTCTATGAGCGCCAAGAATAAGATGACATACAGTCAGTCAGAGGAAATGAATCCAGGCATTTAAAACTAACCCACGCCCGGACCCTACCCTGCCCTCCCTCCACTCACAAAAGCTCCCCGAAGAAAGAAAAGCAAACGAAAAACCCGAGTGATTTTACACCATCTACGGGCCCCCATGAAGGAAGAAGGAGCGACAGAGTCGGACTGGCGTGTGGGAGGCCGCCGTGCAAATCTGCAATCATCTCCCTCTCAGCAGGAGTGGGGCGAGGCGATGCCACTGTCCTGGGACTGCTCAGTGGCCACTCCCTCCCTTCAGCTCTGAGCTGTGAGGTCAGAAGCTTCTATGCACGTCTGTACTAAGGACTCTCCAGGAGGCGGAACTCTGTCCTGGGTGGGGAAGTACTGCCTCCAGGTCTGGAACAGGGTAGACAGCACGCTGCCTTTGGCATACGAAAGGGCACTGAGGAGAAGAATGTGAACATATATAGGTATTAATTTACATTTTCAAAAGAAAATGCTGATGGGATAGACCAGAAAGTAACTGCAATGGCTTTGAATATGGGAAAGGGGAGAGGGATAGGGCCAAGGGGGAAGAATGAACTCAAGACTCCCCTGAGTAAATGTTTCAAAAATAATTTTTTACTTTTGTAGCATGTTTTACATATTTAGCAAGATAAATAATAACAATAAAAATATCTCGTGGGGCATGGTGGTGCATGCTTGTAATCCCCAAGCTTGGGAGGCGAAGACAGGAGGATCATGCAGGTTTGAAGCCAGCCGCGCTGGCTTAAGAGACCCTATTTCCAAATAAAAATATAAAAAAATGGGTCTGGGAGTGTAGCCCAGAGGTAGAAGGGCTTCCAGGAACCCCAGTACCACCAAAAAAAAAAAAAAATCTCAACCCCTTTCTTATCTTCCATGCCATTAAACAAACTGCAGCCACAGTTACAAGCCAGAAGGTCCTCAGGGGACTTCTGCAGTGTTCTCCAGACCTGAGCCTCAAAGTCTTAGAATCAGAGGGCTCACGGGCTGCCTGCACTGTCCAGCGGTGCCCACGCTGGACACCCCACCCAGAACTCCAGGCGGTTACTCATGGTGCAAAGGGAGTCTGTGCAACTCAGAACTCCAATGGCTTTGATCGAGAGCTTTATTCACCAATCTATACATCCTTGTATCTTCTGAATCTCCCTCCAATCCATACAAGTGTTTTCTCCTATAATCTCCATCATTACTTCAAAGAGTAACATGAGAGAAATAAGATCTCTATAGAGATATATCCTCAAAAACAATACAAAAAAGAACAAAGGTCCCCAAAGTGTTCTTCCAGTGTGAAGCTTGAGTACCTCCTTAGCTCTGGAAAACTCATCTAGCTACATTTTTAATATTCTTTTATTTCTTAGATGGCTTT
Source organism: Muscardinus avellanarius (assembly GCF_963383645.1). Classification (NCBI taxonomy): domain Eukaryota; kingdom Metazoa; phylum Chordata; class Mammalia; order Rodentia; family Gliridae; genus Muscardinus; species Muscardinus avellanarius. Next base: position 12,065,474 of record NC_137798.1, on the reverse strand, counting down.
AAATTGCGATAAATTCATCAAACATAAAGCTCACCATTTTAACCATCTAAAAGTGTACAAGTCAATGGAGTTTAGTACCTGTATGAGCTTACTGCCAACAGTCACCACTACCCAATTCCAGAACACGTTCACCACACCAAGAAATCCTGTACACAGTAAAGTCACCCCTTCGTTCATTCACTCATTCGTTCAACATACTTCCGTGGTCCTGGGGATCGAACCCAGGGCCTCATCCGCACGCTGGGCAAAAATCTCACCACTAAATGGCACCCTCCACCCTTCATTTTTCATTCTGAGAATGGGTCTTGCTGACGTGTCAAGGCAGACTGCAAACTTGTGACCCTCCTGCCTCAGCCTCCTGAGTAGCTGGAATTACAGGTATGTGCCCGATGTCCAATTACCTTTTATTTTTTGAGGTTCTATCTTCTGAGATTCATAATAGCAGGCCTGTAAACTTTGTGGATTGTTTTTATATTTTAATTTTTTTTTTTACCTACTGTTTCTAGCATATTTATATTCTGGGAGACTTTCTCGACTGCATTTTCTCTCTCTCTCTCTCTCTCTCTCTCTCTCCTTTTTTTCTTTTTTTGTGGTACTGAGGAAGGAACCCAGGGGCATTTTACCTCCGAGCTACACTCCCAGCCCTATTTTTTATTTTGAAACAGGGTCTTACTGAATTGCAAAGGAACTCACTAAGTAGTAGCTAAGGCTGTCTGCGAACCTGTAATCCTCCTGTCTCAGCCTCTCAATTGCTGGGATTACGAGCCTGTGTCACCCACAGCTTCGACTATATTTTCTAGTCCTTTAAAAAGAAAAAATTTAAAAGTTTTCAGCAGTAATATTTTAATTTCACAGTTTTTTCTTGTATGATGTTTTTCAGAGCACTCTTAGTATATTAATAAGATAAATTCTGCAGTAGCTGAGAGTGCTGAGGAGTGGAAATGCTAGGTACCTTCCCAACTAGAAGACCCAGATGCTACCTGGACAGCATTATTCACACAGAATGCTAAGTTTTGTAACTAGAAGTGACTAACTAAGACCTAGATGCTAGGCTAAGATTAAGCTAAAAAGTAATAAAAAGAAAAACTGATTTGACATATTAGCCAAGAATTCAGAGTCCGTACAAAATAAAACTACCAGATAGTAATCCTGGCTCTTTGAGGCAGGATCTGTCGGATGTCAAGTGAACGGCAATGTTTGGACTCTATGAAAATGAAATCTGGTTATATGACACTTAATAGTTTAGACAATTATTTTATATGTATTTAAAAATAAGTAAAGATTGTAAAGGCATAGTAAGAAGCAGGGATGAGTAGATAACAGTGTATGATTTAGTCCTTCTTAATTTAAAATTAACTCTGTTCAAAATAGGTAAATAAGAGCCAGGCATGGTGGCGCACGCTTGTAATCCCAGCATTTGGGTGTCTGAGAAAGGAGGATCCAGGTTTAGTGGTCAGCCTCAGCTACTTAGGAGGCCCTTTCAACTCAGTGAGACCCTGTTTCCAAATAAAGAAAAAGGGTGGAGGGAGAGGGCACCAAGCACAGTCTAAATGTATACCATTTTCAATATGTTCCACTTATAAATAAAAGTAAACAAAAAAACAAAAAAAATCATAAAACAAATAAAAAACAAAATAAAGAATAAAAAATAAGGCTGGGGGTGTAGCTTGGAGGTCAAATGCTCCTGGGTTCCTGGGTTCCATCCCCAGTAATACAAAAAAATAAAAAATAAAAAAAGACAAAAACATGAATACCTCTACAGAATTATGACAAATGGCTAAAATATAGGCCAGCCACATGGTATATGTTTTATATGTTTACAATCTCGGCTTCAGTAGCTTTGGTGGAAATCCCTAACGTGAAATGGAAAAACGACTGCTCATCAATGAGCTAAGCTCTAATGGCTTGGTGTGACTCAATAAACTAAACACTTTTCTGACGATACCTTCAGTATGTAGGGGGCAATATCTGAAGATTAATCATCATATAATTGTATATGTCTACGCTATTTAGCTGACTGGGATAAGTGTACCAGAGAAGTCACATTTTTAAGTAATCTTATCTATTTTAATTTGCTTTGTTCAAACAATATATGACTGTGAGGACTTCAGTTAATCAGGGTTATGGTTCTTTGTAGCTTTACTATAAAATATCATACCAAAAGAAACCAAAAGAAACTCCAGTTACCCACCTAGGCGATGAAAGCCAAAGGTGAACCTTCTGGTCGGTGACTTGGAAGACAGCCACAAAGCAAGCAGAGTGAGGACGATGGCACTCAGGTCGGTCAGCATATGAAGCGCATCCGTCATAATTGCGAGGCTATTTGCAATGTATCCCCCTTAGAGAAGGGGAGAGGAAGGAAGTTAATTTAATAAATCTAGCAATATCCTGTAAAACATAAACTATGAACAAAATTTTTATCCTGTTACATTAAAGTATTCCGAAAATCTTATGCAAAATATTAGATGTGTATGTAGGTGCTCTTCAGTATCCATGGGGACTGGTTCCAGGATCCCCCCTTGGATATAATATCTATGCATCATTCTTTAATTTAAAAAAATTTTTTTGTGGTACTGGGGGGGCACCCAGGGGCTTTTCTACCTCCAAGCTATACTCCCAGACCTATTTTATATTTTATTTGGAAACAGGGTCTCACTAAATTGCTGAGCCTCACTCAGTAGCTGAGCCTGGCTTGGAACCTGTGCGATCCTCCTGTCTCAGCCTCCCAAGCGCGGGGATTATAAGCATGCGCCACCACATCCGGCTGCAACATTCTTTATATTAAATGGTATAATATATCCTCCTGTACACTTTAAACCATCTCTGTAATACCTAATACAATGAAAATGCTATGTAAGTACTATATTATTTAGGGACTAATGAAAATAGAAATGTACATATATAATACAGATAAAAAATTTTTAAAGTATTTCTAATTCATGGTTGGTTGAATTCACAGTTGTGGAACCTGTGGCTAGAGAGCCCACATCACAAATTTCTGGCGAGAAAGTTCCTTTCTATTAACAGATTCTCAAATGAGTCCATTACCTTAAAAAAGTTAAATAACTTGGCAGCAAACATAGAAAAGGAAATGTTTTAGCACAACTTTTGCTCAATCTACTAATTCTACTATTAGTGAATTAATATCTGTAACATCTAAATAGCACAACAAATCTGAAACCTTGTTTCAGAGGGTTTGAACATTACATGAAATTGAAGAAACCCACAAAACAGACATTAGTTCAACACAAAGGATAAATTGTTTACTTTGCTATGGATAGCAATTTCTCCAAATAGAGGGGGGAAAGGTAGTATTTAGAAAACATGTTCTGATTGATAGCAATGCATAGGAAAAAAATTGTATAAATGCCCTTTCGTTTGAATGTCCCCACCAAAACACTGGTTGTAATTAAATTCCCACTGTGAGGTATGGAGGCTGGAAACCTAATTTGACCTCTGGGAGGTAATTAAGCTGAAATGAGGCAATAAGGGTGGGGCCCTACTTCAATGGGACTCTGGCTTTATAGCGAGACCAGAGGACACTATCACATGTGTGATGCCTGAATCAGCCTTCAGATTCTGCAGAGGACCTCGCCAGATGTGGCCACTTGACCTTGAATTTCCCAGCCTTCAGAACCATGAGTAGAATGAGTTTTCATCCTTTATAGTCTGTGGGATTGTTATGTTAATAGAAACAGACTAAGACAATATACATTACGGCTTGGTACTATTCGTAGTTTTAGGTTTCCAATGAGGATCTTAGAATATATTCTTCATGGATAAGGGTAGGGGGACTACTGTATCTCAGTTTAGACTATATTTTAATTATTTTTTGCTATTAGCCATCATTTTTACTCTACTCTGAGAGAGTACTTTAATTCATCTATTAACTTTTCTATTTTTTATTAAAGTTCTATTATGTTTTTAATATTCAAAAGCTCTTCTTTAGCCGGGCGTGGTGGTGCAAGCTTGTAATCCCCGCGCTTGGGAGGCGGAGACAGGAGGATCGCGTAGATTCGAAGCCAGCCGGGCTGGCTTAAGAGACCCTGTTTCCAAATAAAAATATAAAATAGGTCTGGGAGTGTAGCTCGGAGGTAGAAGGGCTTCCAGGAACCCAGTACCACCACCAAAAAAAAAAAAAAAAAAGCTCTTCTTTACCCTGATTTTCTTTTTTAAAGCAGCCTGTTCTTGTTCTTGTTTCCTGGATACATGATCTTTGCTTATCTTTAAAGATGCTAATTATATAATTATAACTGTTTCTTAAACAGGTTCTAACCAAATTTCCTTAAGTTAGCGGCCTACTTCATATACTACCAGAAGTACCTGGTACCAATTCTGGGCCTGTCTAGGACTCTCCAGTGCAGTATTTTCAAATGTGGTCCCTGAATTGGAAGCATGAGTACCCCTGGGATTTGTTAGAAACGCAAGCAAATGTTCAGACCCTACCCCAGGCCTTCTTTGCAGGTGGGGCCCAGCGCTCTCTGTCACAAGTTCTCGACGTGATTTTTGATGCACAGGAAAGCCTGAGAACCACGATTTCAGTGTAAACTGGATTGGTTCTCAGCCCTCTCCACTGCCAGCTTTGGAGCAGGCTTGCTAGGTTCTCTTAAGTTAGTTGCCCCTTTATATGTTTCATTCCCAGTTTCCACACATTTTGTTGCCATTTTCTCTTTTCCAGTTTTCTCCATCTATGCTGATGAATACTTGTTTCCAAATCTCTATCATAGTTTAAGAAAGGCTTTGGGATAGAGCAAAATGAGATACACAAGTTCAATTTGCTATCCTTACCTCAGTCTGTATTCTTCAAATGCTTTCATTCCCAATAAAAATGCTATTGTAAAAATAATTAGTAACTATGGTTCCAAATCTGAAAGATGTTTTAGTCCTCATCTAATTAGACCTTTTGACAATTTCAACGTGCTTATTTATACTTTGATATATAGTAGACTCCCTTGTTCTGGAGGGGTAGATTCCAAGATCACCAACAATGTCTGAAACCTTGGGTAGTACCAATCCCTATATGTACTATGTTTTTTTTTAAACATATATACCCTATGATAAGGTTTAATTTATAAGTAAAGCAAAGAGCTGGGCACAGTGGCACATGCTATAAACCTAGCAACTTGGGAGCTAAGGCAGGAGGATCCCAAGTTTGAGACCAAACTGGGCAATTCAGCAAAACCTTGTCTCAAAAATGCAAAGGGCAGGGGATGTAGCTCAGTGGTACAGTACTCCTGGGTTCACTGCCCAGTACCTCAAAAAAAGTAAGACGGAGATTAATAGCAACAACTAATAAGAGAACAATTATAACGATATACTATAATAAAATTTATGTGTGGATACATTAAACAAAGGGATGATTCACATCCGAGGCAGGACCGAGCAGGACCGTGTGAGATTCCATCACAACACTCAGCACAGTAAGCAATTCAACAGTTATGAATTGTTTCTGAAATTTTCCATTTAATATTTTTGGGCCATGGTTGACTACAGTTAAATAAAACTATGGAAAAAAAAAAACAAAAGAAAGTGAAACCGAAGATAAAGTGCGAGGGGGGGGGCAGACTAGTGTACTCTTCTTGGATTGTGGCGTAACCGTTTGCCTCTGCTTGACTTCTGGAGCCAACATTCCTCAGGACTTGGGCTCTCTAGGTAATTTTGCCCATTTTTGTGGCACTGAATACTGCATCTCTATTTTAACCTCTTTTCTGAACCCCAGCCTCATATTTAATAGCCCATTAGAAATCTCGACGTGGCTATTCTACATTCATATGAAATTAATATTTCTAAGACAACCCCTGAGCCCATGCCCAAATCCGTCTCCGCATTCTCTTCCCGTTTCATAAACGACATCTTTCCATACGCTCAGCTCTTTAGGTGAGAAGCTTCAGAATCACTCTTACCCTGCTCTCTCCTCAACTCCCATACCCAAATCATTAGCCAATTTTATCAGCGTTCCTCTAGACTGTCCCCCATCAGTACACTTTTCTACATCTAGTTTAAGCTGTAAGTGCTTCTTGTCTGGAATTCTTCAAATTTATTTGTTCCCATTCTTGGACTTTCCAACCCATTTCCCACAGAACAGCCAGAGCAATCTTTTTAAAAGGCAAGTCCCATCAAGTCACTCCCCTTCGCTGGCTTCCCACTGTGCTCAGAACACACACTCTGTTCATGCAGCGCGGCCCACCGGGGCCTGCTCATCTGGCCCTCTTCCCCACATGCTCACTGCATTCCAGCCATACTGGCCTTCTTCTTGGTTTCTTTTAAAGAACCGAAGGCTTCAGGATCATGCTGTTCTCTTTGCTTAGATAACTCCTGCTTACTGTTTTTTTTTGTTTGTTTGTTTAAGCCTTGTCTCATGCATAAACTATGTCCACTCATTGAAAGTATCGTGTTCTTTTTCTTCATAGCATTTAAGACAATCTGAATTTAAAATTTAATCACGTATTTAATCATGTAATATTTGTCCCCTCCATAAATTAAATGTACAGATAGCAGGAATCACAATAGTTTTGCTCTTCATTATATACCCAGAACATGTAGCACAGCGCCTGACATTCGGTAGGTACTCCAAACACTATGTGCTGAATGGAAAGAAGAATGGACCTTGTCCAATGACTTGGAGCAAGCCAGTGGCCAAACCAAGATTTAAAATCTAATTTTCTCTTCCAGGTTTTTTTCTGAACCAGAGACATCTACCATCAAGACCCATCCCAGCCCTTTTTAAAGATGCTTTCTTTTTCTCCCTCTTTCTTCCTTCCTCCTTTTCTCTCAGACTAAACCCAGAGGCATTCCACCTATGAGCTACACCTGCTCAGCCCTTTTTAAAATCTCTCTATATAATTTTAGTGAGTGTTGCTAGGTTACTGGGAGTCTTGCTAAGCTGCTGGTTCTCCTGTCTCAGCCTCCCAAGTACTGGGATCAAGGCCTGTGCCACCCTCCACCCAGCCTAGGTGCTTGATTCTAAGTACTGTGTACACACTTAAATGCTCCACTATAGTCTAGTTCTATATAGCTTTCTAAGTACTATTGTTAATGTCCATCCTAAGTATTATCATCTCTGTATCACTTAACAAAAGGTTCTCATATCTTAAAAGTCAATATTTGTAAGGCAATTCTTTTTGTGGCTTTCAAGTAACAATTCCCAAATTAGAGATTTTGAAAATGGAAAGTCAGACCAATTATGTATTAATTACTTGGATGAAGTAAACTCTAAATCAAATTTGGGGGGGGAAATTATGATTAATGTGATTGTTTTAACTTCAAGTATTAACTTCAAAAATCACTGACTTTGAATGATTCAATGTTCTAGTTCTGTGAAACCGGGCTAGTTATGAATCTTAGTGTGTTAAGATCATACCCCACCTGAAACAGGTTTCCCCTTCTTTACAGCTTAAGTATTTGTAATTGTTTAACAGGGGAAAAAAAAGTAATTGTACAAAAATTTATTCGTCGAGTGTCTAATTTGTGCCCGTCACTATTTTAGGTGCTGGAGTTCAGCCTATACTTCAATAGAAGAAAAATATTAAACAAGTAAATACACAAGATAATCTCAGATGCCAAGGGCTTTGAAAGTCGGGAGAGGAGAAAGAGGGCAAGAGAGAGTTAGTCATTAGGAAAAGGTCTCTCGGAGGTGTCTTCTGGGATGAGACAAGAAATCAGCCAACAGAAGATTTGAAAAAGGCTATCAATGTAATGCCCTATCCTACTAGTAACCAGGAGATTTGTAGACAACGTTGTAAAATACTAGAGTGCATCAGAAAGATTTTTCTGTTATACATGTATTTATACACATGTATGTATGCATGCATGTATGCCTACACAAGTCACAATGTTAAGTGTATTTCTTCCTGAAGTGAGGGAAAACCCAAACCCACTGAAGTAGAAAAACCAACCAGTATGAAGGCCTTAAGGGCAGGAAAGAACTATGTGGATAGGAAAGAGAAAGAAGATCGTAAGGCTGAAGTAGACACCAGGGAGCTGTGGTATGAAATGAGGAAGGAAACTTATATAATTTTCCTATGTAAAACTTCCAGGAAGCATTCTAAATCTGGACTGCCAATTCTGTTCTCATAATGGTTTATCATAAGAAACATGAGAGAATCATCTCCCTGCTTTAAAGTCACTTTGTAAACTATTTCTTTTCTTTTTTTGTTTTGGTACTGGAGATTGAACCCAGGGACATTGCACCTCTGATCTATACCCTTAGCCCTATTTTATTTTTGTTTTTTATTATTATTCTTTTTTATTTTTTATTTTTTGGTGGCACTGGGGTTCCTGGAAGCCCTTCTACCTCCGGGCTACACTCCCAGACCTATTTTTACATTTTTATTTGGAAACAGGGTCTCCTAAATCAGCGCGCATTGCTGACTTCGAACCTGCGCGATCCTCCTGTCTCTGCCTCCCAAGCGCGGGGATTACAAGCGTGCGCCACCACACCCGGCTTATTTTTGTTTTAAAACAAGGTCTCTCTAGGTTGTTGAGAATCTCACTACATGCTGAGGCTGTCCTTGAATCTGTGTTTACCACGCCTGGCTTTTGTACACTATTTCTAAGAGAGTTGACAGTTATAATCAGCCGTCTGTATCTGCAGGTTCTGTACCTAGGATTCAAAGCACTATGGATGGAAAATGTTTGAGGGAAAAAAAAACTCATAAAGACATTGCATTGCATTTATACTGAACCTGCAGATTTCTTTTTTACTAATCATCCCCCAAAACAACACAGCATAACGACTATTTACATAGCGTTTACATTGTATATGGGATTTTAAGAAACTTGGAGAGATTTAAAGCATACCAAAGGATGTACGGGGATTTTAAGTATAATAATGATGTATAGATGCATCATTTTATATAAGAGACTCGGACATCCTCAGACTTAGACATCTGAAAGGTGGTCCTGGGTATACCTGGATACCAAACATCCTTGGATATAAAAGAATACACCAACATGACGGTGGAAATAATCTCTAACAATTTATCTTATAGTGACAATGTATTATTTGCAATAATTAAAAAGTGAAAGGCACTTAAGTTCTTAAACTGTGGAGAGCTCTGGTTCGTTATAGATTTTCCTTGTAATAAACTTTCGCTGGGCATGGTGGCACACACTTGTAATCCCAGCATCTGGGAAGCTGAGGAGGAGGATCGCGGTTCGCAGACAGCTCAGCTGTAATCTGTCATTGAGTTGGTTTACTTAGTGAGGCCCTCTGCAACTCAGTGAGACCCTATTTCAAAATAAAGAATAAAAACTAGGGCTGGGGTGTCGCTCAGAGGTAAAATGCCTCTGGGTCCTATCCCCAGTACTGCAAAAGAAAAGGTGAATCTGGGCTTTGGGAATCCTTCCATATAAAGAAAAAAAATGAATCAGGTGTTCAATAACTTCCCTTAATTCTATAAACTTATGATCTAAGTAACTTTGGGCTCCTTTATTATGGCAAAAAAAAAAAAAAAACAAACAAAAACAACAACCACATCAACCTGGTGTTTTATCATAATTTTTCAAAAAGTTACACGACACAATGAAGATAAAGCCCTTCGAGTTGGCAGATATCATCGCGGCTTTGAAGAAGCAGAAGACAGAGGAGGGCCAGGTGACCTCGGCCCGCAGTGGACCCCCGCAGTGACCCTGCCACCTCCCGCGGCGACCCCGGCGTCTCCCGCGGTGACCCCGCCGTCCCCCGCGGTGACCCCGCTGTCTCCCGCAGTGACCCCGCCGTCCCCCGCGGTGACCCCGCCATCCCCGCGGTGACCCCCCCATCCCCGCGGTGACCCCGCCATCCCCCTCCATCCCCGCGGTGACCCCCCCATCCCCGCGGTGACCCCGCCGTCCCCCTCCATCCCCGCGGTGACCCCGCCATCCCCGCGGTGACCCCTCCATCCCCGCGGTGACCCCGCCATCCCCCCATCCCCGCCGTCCCCCTCCATCCCCGCGGTGACCCCCCCATCCCCGCGGTGACCCCTCCGTTCCCCCCCGTCCCCGCGGTGACCCCGCCGCCGCCCCCCGCGGCACGCACCCACGAGCTCGCCGGCCATGAAGAGCAGGTAGAGCGCGGCGGCCAGCGCCAGGCGGGCGGACACGCGGCGGCGGCGGCGGGCCTCGCGGCGCAGGCCGCAGGCGGCGCAGGGCTCGGCGCGCGCGCGGGCGGCGGGGCCGGCGTCCAGCAGCGCGTCGTCGCCGGGCTCGTCGTCGGCCACCACCACGCGCAGCTTGCTGAAGCGCGGCGGCTCGTCGGCGCCGTCGTCCGCCGAGTCGAAGGCGCCCGCGTCGCTGAGGAAGAGCGGCGCGTCGTCCCTGCGCAGCAGCGCCCGCAGGCGCCGCCAGCCGCGGGGGCCCGCCATGCCGGCTAGGCCCGCGCGCGCGGGGGGCCGCGGGGCTCGGGGCGCCGGGGCCGCGCGCCGCCCATGGCCGGCTGCTCGGCGGCTCCGCTGCGGGCTCGGCCTGGCCGGCTGCGCGCGCCCGGGGCGGGGCGGGGCGGGGCGGGCGGGGGCGCGCGCGGCGGGCGGCTCGGGCACGCGCACGCACGTCGGCCGCGCGCCCCCGCGGGGGAGGCCCGGGCGGTCCAGCTCGGGAAGGGCCTGGAGGCTCCGCCTGGAAGACCTCGCTGCGGGCGGGGGCTCTTTTTTTTTTTTTTTTTTTTTTTTGCGGGTCTGGGGATAGAACCCAGAGGCATTTGACCTCTGAGCTACACCCCTGCCCTATTTTTTATTCTTTATTTTGAAACAGGATCTCACTGAGTTGTGGAGGGCCTCGCTAAGGAGCAGAGGCTGGTCGCAAACTGTGATCCTCCTGTCTCAGCCTCCCCAATGCTGGGATGACAAGGGTGCGCCACCGCTTTCTTGCTAGGTGGGACCCTCGGGGTCAGCTGGACCGGCCAAGGCGGTGGTCGTCAGCAGTTTATTATTGTTTTTTCAACATATATGTGTTATCCTCTGTGTGATCACCGCCACATCCTGTTTTTCACCAGGTATTCCAATATACACTAACCACCCAGCACAGAAAATCTAGTAGATGTATATTTGGCATTTGGTTTTGTTTAAAACACACACAATAACAAGTTTTTAAAAGTGGCTTCTAAGCCGGGTGTGGTGGCACACGCTTGTAATCCCAGTACTTGGGAGGCTGAGACAGGAGGGTTGTGGTTCGAGGACAGCTTCAGCTACTTAGGGAGGCCCTGATTCAAATAAAGAATAAAAAAAAATAGTGCTGGGGGCATAGCTTGGAGGTAAAATGCCCCCAGGTTTGGTCTAACTTACTGAAAAAAAAAAAAAGTAGCTTCTAACTTAAACCCAAGTTTCAATGACAAAATGGAATGACAGAAATCCCCTCCTCCTCCTCTCAGACATTTCTAATCTTGGTTTTCTTCGATGAGTTTACGGGGTTCCGAGACCCAAAGGTTAAGTAAAAAAGCTTGTGACTGTGTGTATTTTCCTTCACTTTCATTATATCCACAAAGGGTCCAAAGATTTCAAAATTAAAAACAGGCTACCAGGGGAATCCAAATTATAGGTGAAGCCTCTGGCTTTCACTGGGAGTTGGACTGTAAGGCCAAATCCTATTTACCCAGTGTCTATGGATGTTAAATTTTTACAACAGCCTGCATGTCTTCCCAAATTGCAAGTCATATAAAAAAAAACACACACAATAAAAACTCACAGGCGATGTTTTCCTCAAAAGAGTCCGATGACACCTTAGCCCCTTTTCTGTCTTCAAGAGCAGGGACATCAACTGCTCCTGGACTCCAGGCCGTCCCGCACTGCCGAAGGTTCACACTCTTGCCATAGGGCTGAGGCCAGGAGACCAGGCGAGGACACCTAGATGAGACCCAGGACCGCTGAGCCAGGAAGGAGGAGAACTGCTCCGATGTCACTCAGCCCACGGGAGAGTCTGCTTCCCTAATATCAAATATCTTCATCCACCCAGTTTGGGAGCAAGTGGGTTTTTGTTGGGTTTAATTTCACTTTGTTATACAGTCTGAGTTTTTACTGAGAGATCCGAGTGAATAAAGCAAATATTTCAGGAGTGTCACCATGCTCTCTTTAGTATTAATTCTTCAAATAAGATTTCATTTAAGGAAAGAGGATGGGTATTTAAAAAAAAAAAAAGAATTGAGGCAAGGGAATGGGCTGTTCGGGGTATTTCTGGCAGTTTTGTTGAGGTCTACAGTTCTGCATCCCAATTTGTTTTATCTTGTCTCACTGGGTCCTGGGGAAAGGGATGGGAGATCAACTAAACTCTATGATGGTTTTAAGATGTATCCACAGATTGTGTGATAACTCTACCTCTCAAGAAGTAGCGCTTAATTCCCTTCCTAGTAAGTAGCGCTTGCGGGCTCTACTTACCAAGAGCATGTGACCTGTAGGCACCCTAGCATGGCAGAAGTGACTGTGACTTACAGGACTAGGTCATAAAGGCATCGCAGCTGCCTCGGATTCTGGCCCTTGGAGCCCTTGCAGCAGGGGAGCCGGGTATAATGTGGTGAGGATCTCAAGCAGCACTGCAAAGGCCCATGTGAGGGGCAGCTGAGGCTTCCTGCCAGCAGCCATCGGAGTGGACCGCACTGGGGTGGACCCTCCAGCTCTAGCCAAGCTTTCAGATGATTTCTCCTTGGGCATTGGTGACTGAGACCTTATGAGAAATCCTGGGCCAGAATCACCAGCTGAGCTATTTTCAGAGACTGCATGAGACGTTAAAAGTTTGTTGTGTTAAGACAGTAAGTTTTGGGGGCAATTGGTTACATAGCAACCACGAGTAGTATGCTATCTATCAATCTTTTCTATACCAGGAAAGACTCTACTAGATTTTAAATATGTCTATGTATATAAAATCACATAGGCTCTCGTTCCTAGGCCTCCCTTACACTAATGGTGTGAATTTATCGTTGAACTTTAAAATGGGCCAGATAGACTTCTGTAAACAATCTGGGAAGATAACCACCACTTGCAGCCTTATTTCCTGATTTTGGAGTTTGTAACAATAGACAAATGACCTTCTGAAACTTGACCCATTTATAAACCCAGCACTGGCTGAAGCTCTGCTACCTGTCGGTCAGTTGCATTCTCTTGGGAGCGACTTCACGCTTCCTGGCACTCTGAAGAACCCTTCTGTGTGGCTGACAGAAGAGGTCCTGCCATCCTCTTAGTGCCTCTCTCACCAGGTGACCCGTAACATGCAGACTGGCTAAGTATTTGCAGAGGTCCGTGAGTTCAGCTGAAGGACATACCTTGGCACAGTTAACTGGAATAGACAAAATCGGCTTTCTGGCCCAGATATCTCTTTTCGGTGGTGGTGGGGGAACAATGATGCTAAATGTAATAACACAATTAACATTTACTTAAGATTCTTTATGCCAAGAGGAAATGGTGGTTAAAGCACTTGGAGGTCTCGGGGCCATTTGAATCCTGGCTCTACCATTCCCTATCATCTGCTCTCTGGCACTTAATTTCTCTGTGCTTCGTTTGCTTACCTATCAAATGGGAATTATAACAGTACCTGCTGAGAGGTCTACCGTTAAGACCGAAGAAAGCACGTAAAACTTAGGATACGCAGTTCCTAGCACATAGTTCCAATAATGCAAGCCATCGCTTTCTAATAGATGGAGACAGCGTCTCAGGCACGTTAAGTGTTTTGGCCAGGGTCACGGGAATAGCAAAAAGGGCAGGAACTCAAGATCAGTTTAGTTTCAGAGCTCAAAGTCTTAGTCATTTCTACACTGTCGCGCTCAGTTTCTTTCTGCATACAAATGGAACAGGCTACGAGAAAGCCTCTAGACGCCTGCAGGCACACTAGGCGAGGTCTCGGTTTCATATGCAAAGGATTTCCCAGCACCTGGAGACTCCAGCAGCATCCTGGGAAATCCCGCCTGGAAATGAATGAAAAAGTAAAAAAATTAAATATGGGAAGAGGTGTCACGTGTTGATGGGTTCAAATGCTGCTTATTCCTCGTCCTAAGTATGCCTTTCTTGGAGTAGGTGAGTGCAGGAGGTTTCCATAGAATATTTTGGAATGTGTGTATGAATGAGGATTAGCGACGTGGTGCGCAGCTCTGATAAATGTAATGGGTTCTTCCTTTTATGGGTCACTCTGTTAATAGAATTGTCAGAGTTTCAACCCCTCCAACAAGTGAGGAAGGGACCCAGAAAAGATAATCGAGTTGTCCAAGGACGGAAAGCCCCCTTCTAGGACAGGGGATAAAGGAGAGGGTCCTAGCCAAAGAGTTCATCTTTATCAGGCAAACCCATCTGTAGCCAAAACTCTCCATCAAGCTGATGGTTTTCACACCTTGGCATTTGATTTCCTTTAGTTTTGAAAGTAAACATTCTCACAGATTTCTCTAACCATGCCTGCCTGAAATGAGAGGGAACAAAAATCCCAGATGGTGGTGGTGGTGGGGGGGCTGGCTTAGGGAGTATTTTAACCATAGAGCATTCTCCCATAACTTTAAATTTACCTCTAACATACATGTTTCTTTCTTTTCTTTAAAGTTGGTATGTAGAGGTAATTTCTAATCAGTTTTTAGCGGCCAGATCGATGTTCTCCTAATGATTGGTGATTCTTAAATCACTGCTAGTTTATATTTATACTGATCTCTTTCAAAGAACATTATGTCACTTACGAATTAAGTCTGAACAAAGAAGCACCTGCAAACATAGCAGCTCTGTGTGGCCTCTGACACTGGGTGGATTTAAACAGAGCAGGCCATTGTGCGAGCCACTCCTGAGGCTGCTGTGAGGATTACTTAGATTAAAATCTGCGAAGGGCTTTGAGCTATTCCCAGAATTTCTTTAAAAATAAAGGTGACATTATTTTTTTTCCCCAAAAAATATCTTTACATTGCTCCTCCCAGAATCAAATGTAACCAGCTCACCTGCTGTTTAACTGTGTGTTCCTAAAGCAACAAAAGACCCCGAGACGAAGCCAAAACCAAGTGAACTTTAATAGTTTTAAGATGACTCAGAGCCACACGGGACTGAGCAGGACTCGCTGCCCTCATCACAAAGATCTTAGTGTGTGAGTTACCCGACACAATAATGCTTCATAATCACTCTGCCTGGGTAATAATTAGGCAGAAATTACTGTAATTATTACAGCTATTTTATACTGACCAACAAAGTTTTGCTTTCCTCTGTTATTTATATTTTAATAATTTACATTCCACTCACAAATAGGGCTTAAGGCAGCCCTATTAGTTTTCCCTAGCTCCATACAAAGTAAATGCTCAATTTTTTCCTTGTACCAGGAGATACATACAGGCACTAGATTAGAAATGGAAGTTTAGAGCCAGGTGAGGTGGCGCCTGCTTGTTTTCCCAGCATTCGGGAGGCTGAGAAAGGAGTATTGCGGACAGTCTCAGCTACTTAGCCCTTTACAACTTAGTGAGACCCTGTTTCAAAATAAAGAATAAAAGCCGGGTATGATAGTGTACACTTGTAATCCCAGCGCTTGGGAGGCTGAGACAGGAGGATTGCACAGGTTCAAAGCCAGCTCAGCTACTTAGTGAGGCTCTCAGCAACTTAGTGAGACCCTGTTTCCAAATAAAATATAAAATAGGTCTGAGAGTATAGCCCGGAGGTAGAAAGCCCCTGGGTTCTACCCCCAGCACCACCAAAATAAATAGATAAATAAGAATTAAAAATAGGGCTGATAGTATAGCTAGGAGGTAAAATACCCCTGGGTTCCATCCTCAGTACCTCAAAAAAAGGGAAGATATAAAAGCTAAGTTCCTTGAGAAGCCCATCTCCTTGGTGCCTTGCTCTCCTCTGATCCGAATCCTGCCCCCAATGACCCACGCAGCCCCTGTGGTCCTGTCTTCACCCAGAAGCAGTGGCTCCTGAGTAGTGGATAGGCTGGAGGCCTGGGGCAGGCCCCGGGGAGGGTGGGATGGGAAGTCAGTCAGCGAAGCCTATCTAGCAGGCGGGCAGCCAGGTTTGCTTGGGGCTGCCAGGCTGTCCAGGGACTTTGGACTTTGAATTTACTGGGATGCCTTAAGCTGGCAATAGGAATAGATTCTGGAACTTTGAAACTGGCTGTCTTTGCTGGGCGGGGGAGAGAACCTGACCTGGGAAGGATAGCTGGACAAGGCTTCTGTAGGGCTCAGCGGCACACTGGGCTGGGCGTCCTCGGGGAACTCTGGACGTGAGCCCTATTGCACTGAAATGCAAGAGGTCACAGTGTCACAGAGGGGGCAGCCACCCGTGGGCAGGGTACCCATGGCGCCTGGGCCCTGGGGGGGCATGAAGTGCCAGGTCAGATATGTGACTTTGCAGGTCTGTGAGTGGCACTTGCAGACCGGGCTGGGAAGACAACGTATGCTAAGCACCCATCTGCAGAAACGGAGGCGACCACTGTGGGTGGCTGTCTTCATATCTTGAGGGATATGCTCCTTCTACTTCCCTGGAAACCACCTTCCGGGAACAAGGGTTAGGAGAAGCGAGTTCCCTCAGAGCTGGAGTGAAGGTAAACAGTTTTAAAGGACACAGCTTCCGGCTGCACCAGTTTCCCTGTGGGGGTCACTCGGAGCCACCCTCAGCTTCTGGCGATCTCCTCTTTGGCCACCCTGGGGGGTTCTGCTCCTTCCCCTCCATCCCTCCATCCCTCCCTCCCTTCCTTCCCTCATTCCTTCTTTCCTTTTCTCTCCTCCTACCTCTTCTTTCTTTCTTTCTTTTTTCCTTTCTTTCTTTCTGCGGTGCTGGGGATTCTCTGAGCCACATCCCAACCCTACTATTTATTTATTTATTTATTTATTTATTTATTTATTTTTGCGGTACTGGAGATGAAACCCAAGGGCATTTTATCTCCAAACTATACCACCAGCCCTATTTTTATTCATTTTGAAACAGGGTCTGAGTTTCAAAGGGCCTCACTAAATAGCCGAGGCTGTCCGCGAACTGCGATCCTCCTGTCTCAGCCTCCCAAACAACTAATATATTTGAATGCCTACTGCAGCTGAGGAGAGCCCACGAGGTCCTGTTCTGAGTGTTCTGAGTTACTCCCTGTTGCACAGGCAGCGTTCAGGCTGTGCCTAGCAGCGCTTGCCCTGAGCTGCTCCACTTTGAATACAAGCGCGAAGGCAGAATGACTGGGTAACGCGCTCCTTGGGACAGAGAGATAACCACCAGGTTGTTGGGCAAACAGACCATGGACAAGAATAACCCCCAACTGTGCAGCACAGTCGTAAGGCACAAATCAATAAATAATTAATAGAAAATGCCGCCTGTGAGCTTATCACATTCGATCAGAAGCACAGGGATTCGGTCCCTGGGAGTGTCAGCCCCCCTGGCGGGGAAAGTGGGGCTGTGAGCTTATCAGACAGACCAGACCACTGCGTGATGCAGCCTCCTCCTCACCAGGACGGGGAGGGAGAGGTGCAGCGGCACACACTGACCCTGCCGGCCTGCCCTCTGAGCACAACACTGGACAAGCTCCGGGCTCGGGGTGGCCAGGTCAGCTCACTCAGCTCCCTGCTGAGGTGGTCCACTTGGAAGCTTTCTAGACCCACCCCGTAACAAGCCCTGGGCCCAGAACAGCTCCTCTGATCACCTGCCGCGGCGCCTTTGCAGCTCTGTCTGCTCCCTGCCCTTCTCTGGTGGGCAACTGGGAACCCCTGGGCCTCTCAGCCATTCTGGGACCTGCGTGTCAGCGCGTAGTGGGATGTGTGGCGTCAGTGTTACAGATATTAGTAATTAAGACTGGAGTGGATTGAAAGAATTTGCGATCGCCTTGGTGACGACAGCACGGAAACCCAGAGTATTTTGTATTTTGGTGAATTAAAGCAGATGAAAAGGAGCTAGTTTGTGAGTTTATTATTATTTCGTAAACTCTGACGTTGTGGAAACACACAAACGTGTCCTGTCTGTGTTAACAGCTGGCTCATGGCAATACGTCCTCGTGGAATGGAGCAGTGGAGATGCACAGAGTACCAGGAAGCAGAGGTGGCGCCTCGTTCTCTGGTAGCCCCAAATATGCATCACAAATTCTAATTATTATTTTTTTTACAGTATTGGAGATTGAGCCCAGGGACATCCTACTTCTAAGGTACACCCTCAGCCCTATTTTTCTTTATTTTGAAACAGGGTCTCACTAAGTTGCGGAGGGCCCCGCTAACTAGCCCAAGGCTGGCCACGAACCCTGGATCCTCCTGTCTCAGCCTCCCAAGCACTGAGATTAAAAGTGTGTGCCACCACGCCAAGCTCATGGTCAGATTTCTAGGCTCTTCTGATTATTTAGCTTAGGGATTGGCAAACTTCTGTAAAAGGCCAGAAAATGAGTCATTCCTGGTGACTGTGACTGTGCCGTTGCAGTGTGAAAGCAGAGAAGAAGGAAAACCGATGAGAGTCACTGGATTCCAATAAAACCTTATTTATAGAAACTGGTTTGTGGATTTCATACAGTTTTTACTTTTTTTTTTTTTTTTTGCGGGTCTGGGGATGGAACACAGGGGCATTCGACCTCCGAGCTACACCCCCTGCTCTATTTTTTATTCTTTATTTTTGAAACAGGGTCTCACTAAGTAGCGGAGGCTGTCCTGGAACCGCGATCCTCCTGTCTCAGCCTCCCAAATGCTGGGATTACAAGTGTGCGCCACCACGCCTGGCCAGGTTTACTTTACATAAAATATTCTTTTCCTATTTTCCCCAACCATATAAAAAGGTTAAAATGCCTCCTAGCTTGCAGGCCATATAGAAACAGGCAGAGGCTGGATTTGGATTTGGCGCCAGAGCTGGTTTTTTTCCAGCACTGATCTAGACCCATCACTATTTTTTTTTTTTTTTTTCAGTACTGGGGATGGAATTTGGAATTCAGGGGCATTCTACCTCTGAGTTACACCAGCCCTATATATATTTTTTTTTAAACAAATTTTTTATTGAACATAAATGGTATACATTTTAACTATATTTGGTGCTCTCCCCCCCACTTTCCCTTCCCCCCTCCCGCCAATGGTTGTCTAGGTTAACCATGTCATATTCATAATTTTACACATATTCAGATGTAGACCCTCATTAATCAAGATCAGCCTTCCTCCTCTCCTATCTTACCATTCAAACTTTGCTGATATTTCCCCTCCACTGGTATCCTCTGTGTTCCCTAGTTTGGGCATATTAGAAGAAACATATGTACCTTCTCCTTCTGTGCTTGGCTGATCTCACTTAACATAATGCTCTCCAGGACTTTCCATCTTCTTGCAAATGATACCAGCCCTATATTTTATTCTTGAAACAGAGTCTCACCAAGTTGCAAAGGGCCCCACTAAGTAGCTGAGGCTATCGGGAACCAGATTCTCCTGTCTCAGCCTCCCGAATGCTGGGATTACAAGCGTGCCCACCTCACCCATCACTATTCAGAAGTGCTGTTAAGCACTTTTATTGCTTAGCCTCCCCTCCAGATCATTGACACCTGTGTGGGTGAACGCCTTACTATCTCAGATGTTTGGGGATTCAGGCTCCACTTGGTTCCATTAATCCCTACTTCCCCCAATACGATCCAGTCTACAATGTTACATCCCCCAACTGTTTCCTCCATTTGGGTGGAATTATGACTGCGGAGCCCTCCCTGAGTGCTCTGCATGTGGCTTCCCTGGTAAGATACCTTGGACCTTTCAAAATGGAAATGCCTGTGCTCCACCCTCAGCCCAGGCACCCGCCTCTGCCCGGCGAGCTGTAGCCCTAGGATCTCATGCTGACCTTTCAAGTTAACCACAGTTCATTATTTGGAATGCTGCATCACCACTCCTTCAACTACTGAACTCTGGCACATTCCAGCTGCTCTTCCCACGACCCCCATCCTGCTCCAAGGCTAGGTGATCCCTGGGTTACACGCATGCATTCGCGTCTCACTTGGTGATTTACTCTTCATTAGTGGCATTATTAGGCGAATGGTGTCTCTGATTCCCCTGCTGGTCTCTAAGCTCCACAGGAGAGCAGGGGATTATCTGTCTTTGCTCACCAGTTATCTCCTGCATCTGGCACAGGGCCTGGCGCAGAGCAGGTGCGCCAAGAGCACCCAGTAGGCCTCAGCCTATTGGCTGGGATTGGAGCTCCTGAGCACCCAGTAGGCCTCAGCCTATTGGCTGAGATTGGAGCTCCGTGAGCACCCAGTAGGCCTCAGCCTATTGGCTGGGATTGGAGCTCCGTGAGCACCCAGTAGGCCTCAGCCTATTGCCTGAGAATTGACTTCCGTGAGCGCCCAGTAGGCCTCAGCCTATTGGCTGGGATTGGTGCTCATGATAGCTCCTCTCCTTACTAGCAGGCTGAGTTTGGATGAATTACAAGAACCCTTCAAATCCATTTCCTTCTATGTCAAACAGAGGTAATGACTAGTGTCATGTGGTTGTGGTGATTTAAATGAGATAAGTGCCTGGCCAGGCCCTGACCCAGCCATGCTGGAGTGACGTTAGTCCCCACCTCCCCCCACTTCCTCTCATTGAAGGCAATTTTATGGTTCCCTGATGCCCGAGTACCACTTGCGCACATTCCCCAAGCACACAGGACCCCACCTTCCCGATGAGAATTTCACTGACTTGGTCCAGAAATGCAGAATTAGAAATGTGACTGCCGCATGCTCACCATCTGTTACCTTCCCGGGAGCTGCCACTTGGGTCCCCTCGTCCCTTAGTCGTCAATAGGCCCACCCATTGCTTTTTGCTTCTGAGCTAGTTCCTTATTGCGTCTGGAAATATTCCAATCTCATGCGTTTTTATTGCTAGCCTCTCCTTTGTAAACCTGTCAAAGGTTTCTTGTGTCTCTAGGAAGATAACATTAAGCAGTTCTTTATCTATATACTACTTACTTCCTCAACAACAATTTGTGGAATCTACTCCTTAAGGAGACCATCATTCTCTGAAATTAATTTTATCAAAGTGGTCAGCCTGCATATTTCACAAGTGAACTATGGCTTCCCAGTTCCCTTTAGATCTTTTAAAAATAATAATAAATATTGTCATGTAATAAAAATCATAATAGTTTGAACTCACTGTGCTAGGAAACTTACATACATTATTTAACTTGCATCTTACAGCAATCCTGAAGAATAGACACTCTTATTAGCATTTTGTATATGGGACAAATGAAATTTTATAAATTTGTTCAAAGTGACCCACTAGGGAACATGTGAATCAAGATTTGTGTCAGGTTTGGCTGAGCCCAGTGCCTATCGTCTCTGCACGCTGACAGTGTAATCCGTTCTTAAGTCTGGTGTAGGGGGGATTTGTGTGTTTTATTTCCACTTTCTACTCCGGGTGAGCAGCCAGTTATGACTGCTTACCCATTTTAGCCAACGGTCTCTCAATGTCGTGTTGGATTCCCAAGAGAACTCAGGTCTTGTATTTAAAAAGTCATCATCCATCCATCCATCTATCCATCCATCCATCTATCCACCCAATATTCAAGTGTCGGCATACCAGACATTGTCTATGAGTTAGGCCAAAGAAACATATCCTTAGTTTTTGAAAATAAGACATTGGGGAGTTAATGTTCATTTTGTGTTAAGCTTAACTAATTTTAGCCAGACATTTCTAATTTTTCTTTCTGATGAGTCATAGATAATATCTATTAAAGGTAATAAAATCAAGAAGAGTTATAAATATATATCAGATTTGATGGTAATAAACCTAGAACTTGAAAATGAAAATTGCTACTATGATGTATGAATACATTGCACCAATAAAAAATAAATTAAAAAAAAAAGAAAATGAAAATTGCTAATAAAATTTCTTGGTAGGAGCAGAGGTGTAGCTCAGTAAAGGGTGCTTGCCTAACAGGAGAAAGGCCCTGGGTTTAATCCCCAGAACCACAGAAAACAACACCCCCCAAACAACAGCAACTCGGGGTACTGGAGGTAGAAGTGGTGGGGATGGAGAGAGGTAGTGAGAGATTTTTTTGTTTTTCATTTTACCAACCTTGGTACAGTCTGGGGTGTGTGTGTGTGTGTGTGTGTGTGTGTGTGTGTGTGTGTGTGTAAGACACAGTTTTGCTATGTATTCCTGAAGTTTGGTGTACAAGTTGACAGACAGACAGACACCCCCACACCCACACCCACACACATTGGGGATTGAACCCAGGGGCATTCTACCTCCAAGCTACAACCCCAACCCTTTTTATTTTTTTGTTTGGAAACAGGGTCTCGCCAGTTTGCTGATTCTCCCTCTATTGCTGAGGCTGTCCTTGAACCTGGAATCCTCCTGTTTCAGCCTCGCAAGTATCAGGATTATGGGTGTGTACCACTATGCCTGGCTCAGTATGGATTTTAAAAACATGTGCAGATATTATTTCTAAAAGTTAAATATAGAAAAAAGAAATTACATGAAAGTAAAACCATCCTGCCAATGAATAATTGCTCAGCTATATGTAATGTTATGTAGTGATACAGATTTTTAAAAAAGCAAACTGTGGAATGATATTATTAGGATAATATGATTTATTTCAAGTACATGAGTGTGTGAGTGTGTGTGTATAAACTTGTACACAAAACTTCAGGGATACACAGCAAAGTATAGGGATGAGGGGTGCGGAGGAGAGAAAAACTAGTTTCTATACCTTTGTATATTACTTGAGTATTTTTAAGGCATGTGCATTGAATATAAAGAATATAGAGTATTTTTTATGTTCAAAACTAAAATGCTTATGAGTGCTGCGTTTCCCCTTCCTCCCTTCCTTCCTTCCTTTCTTTTTGTCATGAAGGAGAATGTAATTGTGTTGTGTTATATTTGAGAGGTCAGTATCTTACAGTGACTCATAGTGAGGAAAGTCCCTGCTTCTCTGCCTCATGATATTGTTGCTAAGGAGAAATTTGTAAACTGAATTATTCAATTCTTGTGTCTTAATGTTTCCACAGAGCAGACCAAAAGTTTGATTCATGTTTGTTGTTGTTGTTGTTGTTGTTGTTGTTGTTGTTGTTGTTATGATGATGATGACGATGATGATGCAGGTCTTGGGATGGACCCCAGGGGCATGCGACCTCCGAGATACACCTCCTCCCCTATTTTTTATTCTTTATTTTGAAAAAGGGTCTTAGAGTTGCGGAGGGCCTCAGTAGCTGAGGCTGGCCACGAACCACGATCCTCCAGTCTCAGTCTCCCAAATGCTGGGATTATAAATGTGCGCCACCACGCCCGGCTTTATTGTTATTTTTTGGTACTGGAGATTGAATACTCTTAACACTGAACTCTACCCCCAGCCCCATTTTATTTTTTAATTTTGAAGTAGGGTCTCACTAAGTTGCTGAGGCTGACCTTGAACCTGTGATCTTCCTATCTTAGCCTCCAATTACTGGGATTACAGGGGTGCTCCACCATCCTCTACAGATTCATATTTCTTTTTATATTGTTAAATTTCCTTTTTCTGCTTGATTTTTGAGCACATGTCACCAAGAGTGCATGGGAATTAAAATGATGATTGTAATAAGATATCTGTCCTACACTTTGGAGTCCTGGACTTAGGGTTTTAACTAGCCCTGATATCTGTTAGAATCCTTTTTAACCTTGGCAATTAAGTCACTGACTTTGAGGATCACTCTTCACCTGTATGGTGGGGACACTCAGAATCATCCCACAGGATTATTTATCAAGATTAAACGAGACAAACTTTATGAAAGCTTTTCAAAATGATAAGCACTCTATGAATAGATATAAAAGATGATTATTTCATTAGTCTCAATAACAAAAAGACACTTCCTGTCTACTGACCACAGGCGGCCTTACTTCCTCTTTCAATTCCATGCAAGCCACTACTGCACAGCCTCCCACCACCCCCAAAACTCCATGGCAAGACAATTTTTTTTTGGTGGTACTGGGGTTCCTGGAAGCCCTTTACCTCTGGGCTATACTCCCAGACCGATTTTTACATTTTTATTTGGAAACAGGGTCTCCTAACAGGGCTGGCTTCGAACCTGCGTGATCCTCCTGTCTCTGTAATTTTAATCTTGTAATTGTAATCTTGTAATTGTAATCCCCAGACATGGGGATTACAAGCGTGCACCACCACGCCCGGCTACGACAATTTTGATTGTTTAGTTTTCAGCGTGGCTCATCAGCAAGTCTAGGAACTTGTAGCAAATATATCCCTTTTCTACTTCCAGTTCAGCTGTGTCCCCAGCACTAGCAGGTCATTTGCACTTTCTTCTTTTATGCATGGTCTTTCTGAGAGCCAGGGCCCAGGACCTGTACTATGTTTATTAAAGGGTCTTCCAATAGGGCTATAAAAATATTACAAAACTTTTGACATTTTTCATGAGAGTGGGGTAAAAATTCCCTCCTTTTGAAACTGGGATGGACTCTTGACTGCTTTGACCGGTAGAGTATCTAAGAAGTGTTGCTGTGTGAATTTCAAGGCTAAATCACAGAAGACCATGCAGCCTCCGTCCTGTTCACCAGGACATTTGTCCCATGGAGCCCTGTTGCCATGTATGACTAGCTGTCCTGAGCTACAGTGCTAGAGAGGCCATGTCCCTGTTCAGCTGAGTCTTCTGGCCAAGATACCAGAAATATGAAGGAAGACATCTTGTACCCTCTAGAACACCCCACCTGCCAGATGAACGCTAGAAGTCTTTCACTAATTCGTTGTGGATTGGGATTCTCAAGCCCAGCCCTGCTTAAATACATGACCCACAGGTGCAGTTGGCGTACTTTTCTGTACAGTATTTGGTAACTGGAGCAGAGACCACTACCTCTGTTATCACCATTTCAGCTAAACTTTTGGGCAGATTAAACATGAGTATGGGGGGGGGTCACAATTTATCTTTCTTTTTTCTTCTTACTGAAGTTAAATAAAGAAAGAGTTAGGGTCTCTTTCATTTTCTCTAGTTCTGATTCATTTATATCTATTTCTTCTCCTTTGTAATTTAATTTTATTGGTATCTTCATTAGACCAGTAGTTATCCAGTCTGTGTTAAATAGCAGTATCATATTCAAGATGTCACAATGGGCTTTAAAGTTTTTTCCTCTCCTTTAGGGTGTGGCTTCGTAGGCTGCTCTGCCAGAGCCAGCCGGCAAAAGTACGGGTTCTGAAGAGAGGAGTGAGGATGAAAGAATTCAATTCTAAGAATTTAATTCAAAGAATTTTAATTCAAGCATGGAAGGATGGCCAGTCTACTCCCGGGTCGATATCTCTACTGGCCGATCCTGGGTTTATTTCTCTTGTCGTATTTATAAAGTTTCAGGTCAATCAATCCCTCATGCCATCACCACCTGAGCGCATACATCGCAGGCAGGTCAACCAATCCCTCGTGCCATCACCACCTGATCTTCTTTCATGCCTTGATTACTTTGAACCTTCCATGACCCCAAACCTTGTGGACTCTGGGCAAAGGACAGTCAGAAGATTCTTTTAGGGGAAAACCTTAATGGCTCCCCACCGCTGCTCATTCTTGCCAATATTCATGTCTCTTCTTCCTTGAAGCTTTCTTCCTGCAGTTAGATAAGGTCTTCTGGCTGAATTCTGCTCGTAAACATATGCAGTGTGTATCACTTACAGACTTGCTCTATAAAAAGGAGAAGTGATTCCCCTTTCTTTCCAAGTCTACCAGGTAAATGGAGAGAACTCTGAGGATTCAGAGGAAGGCACTGCCCCACTAGAGAACAAAGCTGGGCCACTGACTGTATGGAGCAGAGAGATCTACGCAGGAATGTGACTGAGAGATAATAAGCATCTGTGTGGACTGCAGGGTGCATCTGTTACAGCAGCAGCCTTTACTGACATCACCTGACAGGAGTGTGTGTGTGTGTGTGTGTGTGTGCGCGCGTAACCCAGGGGCTTTCTACCTCCAGGCTATATTCCAAGACATATTTTATATTTATTTGGAAACAGGGTCTCACTAAGTTGCTGAGAGCCTCACTCAGTAGCTGAGGCTGGCTTCGAACCTGTGTGATCCTCCTAACAGGAGTATTTTGAATGTTTCTACTACCATCAGAGGCATTTTTACCCAGCGGAAAATAGCATGATAATTACTACCGACTCCTCTGGTAATTATAACATTTTTGTTTGTTTTGTTTTCGGTAAATTAATTTTAGAGATGCTAACATTTTGGAATTTTGAAAAAAAATTCACTGGCTTCTTAGAGCTAGAGCTGTATAGTGTCTATAAATCAAAAATCTGGAATTATATTAGCTTGTATCTTAAAAATAGGGTGATAAGTTGGTATAGAACATTCATATTTTGCATCCTGTGAGGCTGGACAGTCAAGTGTTTCTACCATTAATATTTAGTTCATTATTATTTAGTTCATTATTCATTTATACATTCCAATTATGCTAGACATTGAAAACCAAAAATAATAAAGTGACTCCCAGACCTATTTTATATTTTATTTGGAAACAGGGTCTCACTAAGTTGCTGAGAGCCTCACTAAGTAGCTGAGGCTGGCTTAGAACCTGTGCGATCCTCCTGTCTCAGCCTCCCAAGTGCAGGGATTAAAAGCGTGCACCACCACGCCCAGCTTCATTTTTATAGTTTTAGATCTCCAGTGTTGGACCTCAAACCTTTTATTTCTTTTTTTAAAAAATATTCTTGTAGTTGCTTTATATAGTTACTGGAAGGCTGTACCAAAGTAAAGGGTTACTTTCCTTTCCTTTTTCTATTTTTTTCAGTACTGGGGATGGAGCCCAGGGGCATTCTACCTCTGAACTACACCCCCAGCCCTATTTTTTAATTCTTCATTTTGAAACAGGGTCTCACTGAGTTGCAAAGGGCTTCACAAAGTAGCTGCAGCTGGCTGTGAACCATGATCTTCCTGTCTCAGGATTCAGAATGCTGGGATTACAATTGTGAGCCACCACGCCCGGCTTTTTTTTTTTTTAAACTCTTATACATTGCTATCTTTTTATTGGCTGGCTTAAGTGCACATTTTTTCCCCAAATATCCCATTTATTTCAATTCTAAATTATATTCTTGCTCTTGGGTAATTAAAACATAGAGTTAGAATACGTACTAATTTCTGAAAAATTTGCCAGAATTATTCACAGTATTTGGGAAAGTGCTCAAGACACACAAAAATTTCCCATTCCTTCTCTAGTGTTTACCTATCTAGTACATTTGACTTTGTAGATAAATCTGGAAGCACTGGTTGCAAACATATGCACCGTCTCTCTAGCTACAAGAAAGAATAGAAATGCACAAAGAAGCCAAACCAGACCTATTGTGGTGGCGCACGCTTGTAATCCCAGCATTCAGGAGGCTGAGACCGGAGGATTGCTTTTTTGCGAACAGCCTCAGCTACTTAGTGAGGCCCTCTGCAACTTAGTGAGATCCTGTTTCAAAAGATAAAAAGACTCAAAAATAGGGCTAGCTCAGAGGCACAATGCCCCTGGGTTCCATCCCCAGTACTGAAAAAAAAAAAAGAAGAAGCCAAAGTGAGCTTTTGTTGTTCTGAACACTAACTTTCCTACAATGTGCAAATGTCACTTAAAAGTCAACGCTCTCTCCCCTCAACCCATCCCCACTGCCAGTAACTAACGCTGCTGAAGAGTCTCCACCCTGTCCACTTTTACTCTGAACTGTCAGTTTTCTTCGGCTCCTGTCTTCTCTGTCTTCTCTCTCCTCCCCCCTTTTAAGACGTGCCTTGGGTGAAACTGCTAAATCAGCATCCCTCCTAAGCATCCCTTTGCTGCTGAAATTTCTTCCTTTACTCCTCTGTGCAAGCGTCCATGCTCCATGCCCAACTCCCACCTTCAGTTCAACCAGAAAAAAATGGAACCAGCAGGAGATATTGTTTCAATTTATTGCATAGAATTGGTACATGTCATTGTGGCAGCTGGCAAGGCTCACTGGAAGAGCAGGTTTGGACTCTTCGACATGACACAAGCTGAGGCTGTTATTCACAGAACTTCTGTAGGGCTCCTTCAGTACCTTTCTTTTTTCTTTTCTTTTCTTTTTTCTCTCTCTCCCTTTTCTTTCTTTCTTTCTTTCTTTCTTTCTTTCTTTCTTTCTTTCTTTCTTTCTTTCTTTCTTTCTTTCTTTCTTTTCTTTCTTTCTTTCTTTTTTGTGATACTGGGGACGGAGCCCAGGGGCATTCTACCTCCGAGCTACACCTCCAACCTATTTTTTTATTCTTTATTTTGGAACAAGGTCTCACTGAGTTGCAGAGGGCCTCACTAAGTAGCTGAGGCTGTCCTGATCCTCCTGTCTCTGCCTCCCAATGCTGGGGTGACAAGCGTGTGCCACCATGACCAGCTCTGCTCTTACCTTTCAACAGATTGAGTCAACCCACCAGATTTTCTAGCACAATCTCCTTTAAATCAACTGGTTATGAACTTGATTCACATGTACAAAACACCCCACTGCAACACCTAAATTAGTACTGAATGAATATCTGGGGCTATGGCCTAGCTAAATTGACACAGTAAAACTAACCATCACACTCTTTGCTAGAGGCTTTTGCTTTCACATATGGTTTAACTGGTAAGTAAAATATAATTGATAGGATCTAAATGCTTCCCTAGGGCATTTTCATTTTATGAAAAAATTTTTTGTGGTATTGGGGAATAAACCCAGGGGCATTCTACCTCCGAGCTACATCCCACCCTATTTTTATTTCTTAATTTTGAAACAGGGTCTCACTAGGTTGAGGAAAGCCTCACTACTTGCTGAGGCTGTCCTCCTTTCTCAGCCTCCCGATGACTAGGATTACAGATGTGCACCATGACACCCAGCTACGAAAAATCTTAAGAACTAAACAGTGAAAGAAAAATGAAATCAAAGAGTGTGTGAGTTGGGGTGGGGTTGGCACTGAAACCTACTGCCTGTTCAGAAGGTTAACACTGTCCACTGGCAGGGCATTCCATCTCATTATCCCTTTCATCTCACAAGACACCAGCCACTCCCTGTCCTCTGTTTTATCTCCACATATCCCTCCACTGCCTCACTAGCACACCTGTCCACCAGCACCTCCAGGTTTCCTTCTGTGAACAGACACTGAGCTCTCTTCCTCACACATCTTCTGTGGGCCTTCCTTACTCCTGACAGCCCTTGGCATGTATTCAGGGACCACACTTTTCTCTCGTGTTTAATCTGTCTCCTATAAAGTGCTTTATGAGGATACAATTATTCATTTAGTCACCCATAAAATATTTATGCAAGGTATTGGCAGGTGGCATATAAAATATTTAATTCCTAGTCTAAAGATCTTAACGCAGAGTGAGAGAGTGTGTCAGACTGGGGTCGTGAAGGCTAAAAAGGATTTTGATGGATGGGAAAGAGGGTTTCAGGTTAACCGAACTCGACAAACAAGCGCATGGAGCCTGGAAGGTAAAGGGATCACTCAGAGACGGCCTGTGGGTTGGATGTAGGGTGCAGACGGTGAGTTACATTGGGTCACCAGGTTGTCACTTTCATTTAAGTGAGGTTGAGACCTACTGCTTCTTAGAAGAGAGTAAGGCTTAGGGCGGCCTCAAAAGAAACAGTTCAAAAGGTAAAAGAAAATCAGAGAACACAATGTCCAAAAATCAGAGGAGAATATTAGAAATTAAGTTGGTCCCATAGACAGAGACATATGGTCTGTGACCTGGTGTTCATCTCTGTCTTTTAAGGTACCCTTTTCTAAGCCCTTTGGCCAAGGAGAGGAGGCATTTCTTGTTTTTTTTTTTTAATTATTATTATTTTTTGGCCTGTGCCCATTGGCAAAGCCTTCTCCAGTACATAGTCTATGGTATCTTTTTAAAGTTTTAAATCAATTTATTAAGGTATGGCTTACAAACAGTAAAATGTACTCATTTCAAGTATGCCATTCTATGAATTTTGAAAAGTACATGCAATCATGTAGCTTTCAGCACAATACATAGAATCCTTCTATTATCAAAATTTTCTTTATTTAAAATGTTAACACCACCCAAAGTTATCTACAGATTCAATATGATGGCTATCACAATATAGCCACATTTTTTACAGAAATAAAAAAAAAACTTAAAATTCATAAGAAATCTCAAGGGACCCCCCCCCCCCCTAATATCCAAACACAAAGAAAAGTTTCCTTGTGCCTGTGACCAGCAGCCCTCTTTCTCCAAGCCCTGGAAAGCGCCGGTCTGCTTTCTGTCACTACAGATTGCTTTTGTCAGGTCTGGAGCAGAATTTCGCTTTCGTTGCCTGTCTTCTTTTGTGAAGCATAATGAATGTGAGCATTTTCCATGTTCTGTTTACTGGCTGGTCCTTTATGTGCTGTGTCGAGCCACTGTGTGAATAGGCGTCTTAGGTTTATTTGTTCTCCTCTTGGTGGATACGAGGTTGTTTCCAGTTTTGAAATATGCCTCCTTTTAGGAAATATGTTTACCTGCTATAACAGGGATACCAACTGCTTGACAGCACAGTAAAGGTAGAAGAAAGAGTACAAAGAGGGAGAACAAATTATGGAAGAGACTCTGAGAAATCTAGCCTCAAAAACTAGAAAGAATGTGGTATAAGCAGGGAGTACTACCAGTTTCTCCATCTGTTGATTCTGTGGTTCACTGTCCCGTTCCATGACCTCTTCCTCCCTTAAATAGAAGGGGAAAACAGATACTCTGCAAGGTTTTGGGAAAGAGAGAGAACTCTAAACAGATGAGCTGCCTAGTTACTTCTAATTACTGGCGGTGACAACCCTCAATCCTGAGTTATTTTTTTCTTTCCTTTCTCTCTCCCTTTTCCTTCCCTCCCTCCATTTCTTCCTTCCTTCCTTTCTGTTTTCTGGTACTAGGAATTGAACCCAGAGGCATTCTACCTCCAAGCTACACCCCCAGTCCTATTTTATTTTTTTATTCTGAAACAGGTTGTCACTAAATTGGGGAGGGCCTCACTATGTGGCTGAGGCTGGCCTTGAACCTGCAATTCTCCTGTCTTAGCCTCCCAAGTACTAGGAGCGATAGGTGTGCACCACCATACCTTGCTATTTCCTGTTTCTGAAACAAGTCTGAAATATGAATCGTGTTGTGAGGCCAAGTGACTTTGAAGGGGTCATTTCTGGGAAAGGCCATCCCTTGGGAGAGACCTGGACCCCATCCAGTAAGGGCATCGGTGATAATGCCAACTGAGCAGGGAGGCATACTGATTTCCTTTTTACCATTTCTCTCATTCTCTCTTTTCTCTTTCCCACTCAGCAATTATTTTGTTCCAACTGTGCCAACTTTTTTTCTTTATCACCTTGTCTCTTTCCCAATCCGCTAGCATACTTCTGTGAGTGAAGTCAATGCTCATATTTTTATTTTTTTCCTCTGTTGTTTTTTTTTTTGGTGTTGTTCATTTTTTAAATTCAAATTTTATTTTATTTTTTGTGGTACTGGGGATGGAACCCAGGGGCATTCTATCCCTTAGCTATACCCCCAGCCCTATTTTTTTTATTCTTTACTTTGAAACAGGGTTTTGGTGAGTTACAAAGATCTTCACTAAGTAGCTGAGGCTGTTCGAGAATCAGGATCCTTCTGTCTCAGCCTTCCAAATGCTGGGATTACAAGTGTGCGCCACCACGCCTGTCTTAAATGCAAAATTTAAAAGCAAGCAGCCATTGGTTTTTTAATAAAACTGCTAGTTGCTTTACAACATCCATTTCCCTCTTCTTACCAGTGTTTTCCCTGTGCCCATGGATTTAAATTCTGATCTAGCCGGGCTTGGCGACACACGCTTGTAATCCCAGTACTTGGGAGGCTGAGACAGGAGGATCCCAGGTTCATAGCCAGCTACTTAGGCCCTTTGCAACACAGCGAGACCCTGTTTCAAAATAAAAAATAAAAAATAGGGCTGGGGGTGTATCTTGGAGGTAGAATGCCCCTGGGTGCAATCCCAGTAACACACACACACACACACACACACACACACACACACCCCACATGATCCGGCCTGTGCTGCAGCTAAGCGTGGCATATGATGATGACGAGGTCCAGCCAGTCGAGTGGAAGTAACCTGCACAGTGGCACAGAAACGGGGTGTCCTGTGCATCCAGCCTCCTCCTCCATTCTGCTGCCTGATATGAGGACCTGCGGGGACCCTCTGGGACCTAGACAGACGAGGCCAACACCCCGGGCCTGACAAAGAGGCAAAGCACAAGAAGCCTATGTCTCTCCACAGAGAGACATAGGCTTCTATTTTGTTTGAGCCGCGATTACTTTGGTCTTTGTTACAGAAGTTAAATATAAGCCACAAGTAATCAAGTCCTACCATGGGCAAGAGACTGAGCAGGCAGTAGACGTCTAAGAGGAGTGGGAGCGCTTAGTGCAGATCCGGAGAGAATTCATAATCGAGTGGGGAATTGACGTAAGCTCAGTAACTTGCACAGAGCAGACGATGGTAACTGCTTTGAGCACAAACAAATCTTGGAGGAAGAGAGATATCGTGGAAGAGACTCTTATTTTTTGGTACCGGGGATTGAGCCCAGAAGCATTCTACTTCAGAACACCCTCAGGCCTGTTTGTTTGTTTATTATACTGAGAAGGGTATTATACCTCTGACCTCCACCTCCAGTCTTATTTTATTTACTTTTATTTTGAAACAGAGTCTCACTAAGTTGCAGAGGGCCTTGCTAAGTTATTGAGGCTGGCCTTGAAACTGCAGTTCTCCTGTCTCAGCCTCCTAAGTACCGAGATTAAAAGTGTGTAGCCATCCCAGCTGGAGAAGATTAATTTTGATTGTGGTTCTAGGACAAACTTCCTAAATAAGGTGGTGTGTAACCAGGGACTTGCATAATGAATTGAATTCTGCTAATCAGAGGTGGATAAATAGGGCATTCCAGGCAGATGGACTGGAATATGTGAAGGCATAAGGACGTAGAGGTGCGCTCTGTATCAGGCGTGGTGGTGGTGCCTGTGATCCCAGTACTTGGGAGGCTGAGACGGGAGGATCACAAGTTCAAGGACAGCTTCAGTGACACAGTCAGACTCTCAGCAATCTAGGGAGACCTTAGCAAAACAAAACAAACGAACAAACAAACAAAAAAGGGTTGAAGTTATAGCTCAGAGGTAGAATGCTCAGTAACACCCCTCAACACACACACGCACACGCACACACACCAAAAGAAAATGATAAGAAATGCACATTGTATTCAGAAAATAACCATCAGATGAAGCGAACGCCAGTGAATGTAGAGGAAGGACACTTCCTGAGGTTAGGATCAGACTGTCATGGCCCTTGAATGTGTATCGAGGATTCGGGTTTGGGTGAGTCATATGTGCAGCCTGTCTGGTAAGGGCTGTCGGCCTGCGGTGGGAAGGCAGACCGTGGAGCTCAGAAGTGCTGAGCTTGGAGCCAGGCGAGTGCTGGAGATGCAGGTCTGTGGTCAGTCATATCTAGGGGACAAAGTGAGATGGGCAAGGAAGAAAGTGCAGAGCCAGCAGAGAGCCGAGGAGGAGACACAGGTCACCTCTTCCGGGGTGTGAAAAGTGGACGGAAAACAAGTCCAAAGGAGCCCGGGAAGGGATCGAACAGGTGGGGAGAGACTCGGAGAGCGGTGGTCACGAAGTCAGGAAAATCACAAATGGCTTCAGTTTACTTCCTTGTAATGCCCAGCTGTTCTTTCAAAACTAGCCTATCTTTTCCCCCCCAGCATTTCTGTTTTAGAAGCAAGTCACTTTAAGAACACACGTTATGCAATCCCTTTTGGACTGCTTCATCATATCTCTTTCCTCTTGGCTCGTGAATCTGGTTTATTGACTGAGCTAGAATCTGGAGGGTGTGAGCAGAAACCAGCCACAGCAGATGCTGGGTGTTTTGCTCAGATCCTTGCTTCAGGACAGAGACGGTCATTTTCCTAAGCTGCTGGGCCTATTTGCTGCTGATAGAGCATGCAGCTGAGTTCCTTTCTGAAGGGTGTGAACTTGCCCACTTTATACCTCTCCCCATTGCACGCCTTGACTATTTGGTGCATGTGTACCAGGCTGAGCCCTTCCTTCTCTCTGAGACAACTTAAAGGGTCTTGGTAGCTCCAGAACTCTTCATAGGATCAGTCAACACCTCTGAACAACTCCTAAGCAGTTCAACTACCCAGTTCCTACTTCCTTCACTTTTTTATAGGTATAGTTTCTTTCTTTCCTTCCTTCCTTCCTTCCTTCCTTCCTTCCTTCCTTCCTTCCTTCCTTCCTTCCTTCCTTTTTTGGTGGTACTGGAGTTCCTGGAAGCCCTTCTACCTCTGGGCTACACTACCAGACCTATTTTTTAAAAATATTTTTTATTTGGAAACAGGGTCTCTTAAGTCAGTGCAGCTGGCTTTGAACCTGTGCGATTCTCCTGTCTCTGCTTCCCAAGCACGGAGATTACAAGCCTGCGCCACCACACCCGGCTATAGGTATAGTTTCTGAAAGTACCTTTCAGTAAACCTTCTGCATGCAAATACCTGCCTCACAAGCTGTTTCCTGAGGAATCCTATCTAGGACAGGTGGTTCTATGCTAGCAATATTCACAGGTATAAGGTGGAATATTAATAATGCATGGGGTACTGCAGCTGAGCAATTATTACAACATTCACTGGTGGTAAACTGGAGTAGGGCACCAGTGGGAGGAAATGGTGCAATAACTCAGGTCTCTGAGATTTTTGGAAGAGAAGTAATTATAAATACTAGAGAATTGAATAGCTCTTTCTGTATGCTACTAAAACACTGGAGAAAAAATAATGAATGACAGAGAATGATTAACTTCCAATTAAAGATGAGAACCAGGGGGTGTCCTTGGCAGCAGATAAGCAGACTTTCAAAGCCTCCAGCCAGATGGTAACAGGAGTAATAGGAATTGAAGGTTGGGCCCACGACTATAGCAAAGCTACTGAGAATAGTGAGTGCCTAGCCATGCCAAATCTGTTGCAGCAAGATTGGAGTCTTGAGTCTTGACTGGGGTGGAATAGGACCCTGAGACTTTTTTTTTTTTTGGTGGTACTGGTGCTCCTGGAAGCCCTTCTACCTCCGGGCTACACTCCCAGACCTATTTTATATTTTTGAAACAGGGTCTCTTACACCAGCGCGGCTGGCTTGGAACCTGCGCGATCCTCCTGTCTCCGCCTCCCAAGCGCGGGGATTACAAGCGTGCACCACCACGCCCAGCCTAGGACCCTGAGACTTTAGATGGGAAACTCTGGGTCAGTAAACTTAAAAAAACAGAATTGCCAGATTCCCTTGTCCCTCTGGGCCTGAAGAAGAATCCCAATCCTTTCTGTTAAAGGTCAAAGATCTTACTTAAAGTTGATGTAGAACCTTTGGCTTGTGAGAAGTCATGCACCACTCCCCACCGTCAACCCTGTCTCTCCACCTGGCCACCAAGCGACTCAGATCAGGGAAGTGTATCATACAGCACTTCCCTCTAACAGGGGAAATGGAGCACATGCAGAGGAACTCCAGGACTTAGCCAAAATGTACTGGCAGGAGCTGGAGACAGTACATGGGACTAGATCCTACGGATGCTGGACCGGTGGGGGTGAGAGAGAAAGCTGAATGGAGATGAATTTATGAATAAGGGAGCACTTCCCCGGGATGCAGGATTTAACATCCCGGAAAACAGCACGGACTTGCTGGAGCATGACTTTGAGGAAATGTTGAGAGTGAAATAGAAAACTCAGACTGCTTTGGAAAATAGTAAAGGATTAAGAGGCGCAGAGACTTGTGCTTTCTGGAGTAGATATGTTACATAAGTGTACAAAAATAACTAACGATTATGTTCTGCAGAAGACTCCAAATGATATTCTTATTTACTAAACTCATAAGGAATGTACTGGTAAAATGAGCACCCAGATAATTCGGAAACTCAGTGGTGACTGTCTTTTGTCAGCTAGAGCCACAAAAGTAAGACGTGTGGTTATAAAACTGAGCTGTCTTGGTGGCCCCCCGCCCCCTCCGTGCTCCCTCCCCCATACAGAGTACTGTGTGCATGTATGTCTCTGTCAACACGAGTTACCTTATGAGATGATAATGCACCAGTGAAAGCATGTTGCTGTCAACACGATTTGCATTATGATGTGAGACTACAGTGTACCAATAAAAGTATATTTTAAAAAAGAATCGCTACTTATATTAACTAAAACAAAAATGTAAAGGTTTCATAAAGAGCAGTAAAAATGAATGCATCTCAAAAACAAAAGCAACCTTCCCCCCCAAACTGAGCTCACTGGTTCCCATGGGGATGACGGGATCCTAAGGTAACAAAGGTCAGGTTGCAGCACTTTAATCATTAAAAGCAGAGCAGTACAATTACCATAATAAGCAGAAAGGACAGAGTGTTCTCCAGTGAGTTCTAACACAGAGAGAGCTATCACGGGTTTAGGGGTGAGATGGCTGGGAAACTAATAAGGGCTTTGATGATCGCTCAGTCTGTAAGATTAAAAAAGAAACCCAGAATCAGTGATTAGGAGTCTGAAAGCAGCTGTCCACAGAGGGTCCTGGGTCTTTGCTCAGCTTCTGCGGATAGAATCAGTTTTCAGATCTATAGTCCAGTGGGAAAAGTCTGCTATGTCAAATGTATTCTTTCTTGTGTGTGTGGTACTGGGTGTTGAACTCAGGTATTCTACCTCTGAGCTCCATCCCCAGTCCCATTTTATTCTTTATTTTGAAACACAGTCTCACATCTCACTAAGTTATGAAGAGCCTCACAAGTTCCTGAGGCTGGATGTGAACCTGCGATCCTCCTTTTTCAGCCTTCCAAGTACTGGGATTACAAGTGTGCACCACCATGTCTGGCTTCAGATCCTTGCCCAAGGGGCTTTCTACCTTTGGGTTACACTCCCAGACCTATTTTTTTTATATATTTTATTTGGAAACAGGGTCTCACTAAGTTGCTAAGAGCCTCACTAAGTAGCTAAAGCTGGCTTGGAACCTGCGTGATCCTCCCATCTCAGCCTCCCAAGTACTGGGATTACAAACATGTACCATACACCCAGCTTGACTTTTTTCAATAGAAAAAAAGAATTGGATCAATGGAGCAGAATAGAAGACTCAGAAACAAATTTACACACTTACGGCCAATTGATTTTTGACAAAGGGGCCAAAAACATACACTGGAAAAAAGATAGCCTGTTCAACAAATGGTGTTGGCAAAACTGATTAACCATATGCAGAAAAATGGAAATAAACCCCACTTTCTCACCCTGCACAAGAGTCAATTCAAGATGGATCAAAGATTGATGTTCATTCACAAAGACTGACATATCAATGTCAGTCACTAAGTCAAATATGAGAAGAAGGAAGAGGGGTGAGAATGGGGAAGGAACTGGGGAAGGGCTACATGAGTGATGTGTGCATGTGTGCCTCTGCCATCTTGTACCCCATTAAGATGTAGGACTACAGTGCACCAATGAAAAATTAAAAAAAAAAAAAGAATTGGAGACTCAGAACTCTTAGCCTTATTGGCCTCATCATATAATAAAGAGATTGAAACTTATATGTTCTCATAAAGCTGATAAATAGGTTAACTTATTCTTAGCACTACCACATCTGTTTTTCATGGTTTCTGTTTAGTCTAACTCCCAATTAACCAACAAAGTCAGCCTTGAGCCGGGCGTGGTGGCCCACGCTTGTAATCCCAGCGCTTGGGAGGCTGAGACAAGAGGATCGCGCAGGTTCGAAGCCAGCCTCAGCTACTTAGTGAGGCTCTCAGCAATTTAGTGAGACCCTGTTTCCAAATAAAATATAAAATGGGTCTGGGAATATAGCCCGGAGGTAAAAAGCCTCTGGGTTCCACCCCTAGTACTACCAAAAAAAAAAAAAAAAAAAAAAAAGTCAGCCTTGAAAAGAATAATAAGAGGAAACATGAAGAACAATGGCAGACACAGAACCTCCTAATTATTAACCTTTCTTTAGAAGTTAGAGGGCCAGGCACTCCTGGATGCCTGATGACCTTGGGGACGGCATCAGAACCACGTCAAGAGGCCTGATTACTACAAGAATGAGTGGCCCTTGCAGTGCCCGCTGGGCCATGGCTGAAGCGAGACCCCCGGGACTTCATATCAGCTCTTGAGCCCGCCACCCCTGGCAAGATGGAATTTGGTGGGAGCCTTCCAACTTCCACTGCTGGCTTTTGGCCCATAAAGCTCTCTCTTCTCCCACCACGGTCTCTTGAATCACTGGCTTCATCGGGTGCCGCGGACCTACCGCAGACTGGGCAATAATACTGGGATGAGTCCCCATGGCCACGGGGGCATCCGCCCCAGGGATTGTCCCTGGTTTTTCCTACCCCGAGGCTGGTTGCCTCTTAGCTGTTTGTGATGGGCTGAAGAAATGGCTCCCGGATAAGTCAACAGCCACCCCGAGGTGAGGCGCACGCTGGAGAAGACTCATCCCCTCCGGGTTTCTTTCTCCTCTTCCTAAGGAAAGGAGCCAGGACGTGGGCCGAGCGTGAGGATGTGGGCCGAGCGCGCCTCGGGAGCGGAAGAGCTGCAGGAATCTGATTGTGATCTCCACCCCTTGTTTCATTTCTGTTGTTTGCTCTGTGTCCCTCTTGGCTGCACTATGGAAAATGTCCATCAGTTCTCAACAAGAGCTCTCTGTGTTTAATTCCAAACAAGTAGGCTGACTATATCTACAGTTTCATGACAAAGAAAAGATGATTTCTTTTTTTGTGGTACTGAAGATGGAACCCAGGGGCCTTCTACCTCTGGGCTATACCCTCAGACCTATTTTTTTTAAATTTGGAAATACCATTTCACTAAGTTGTTGAGAGCCTCACTAAGTAGCTGAGGCTGGCCTTAAACCTATGATCCTCCTGTCTCAGCCTCCCAAGTATTGGGATTACAAGCCACCATGCCCGGCTTATGAATTTCTTTTAACTGCGATACTGCCTGGCCTCAATATGTCTTGGGGCCAAGAATGGCACCAAGGAAAGGCCAGTAAATAAATCCCCCAGCTATGTAGAGGAAAGGCCGGTAAATGGCCCCCTTAACTATTTTTTGGGAAGGGATAGTAGGAATTGAACACAGGGGCACTCTACCTCTGAACTACATACTCAGACCTTTTTTATTTTTTTATTTGGAAAGAGGGCCTTGCTAAGTTGCTGAGGTCTTGCTAGGTTGCTGGGCTGGCCTTGATTCTGCCAGCATCCTGTTTCAGCCTCCAAGTACTGAGATTACAAGTGCATGCCAGTGTGCCAGGGTCCCCTTAACTATTATACCATTTTGCCGTTAGATCTATTCTGCAAAAAGGAAGGAAGGATTATGTCTCTTAGCTTCCATGCTAGGAGAAAGGGATATGCAGAATTTTTGTTACTGTTCAAAGAACAAAACAGGAAAAACCGGTACTACCTGCTAGTAAAGCAGACAATGAGGAAGAAGATGGATACTGCGTTAGTCCTTGAACTCTCACCCTGTGGGAGGCCTTTACCTTGACCTCTCCAAGACTGCCACAGGTTACAGGGCATTGGCTCTGCTCCCCAGAGCTTCAAAAATATTATACCACTAGGCGTGGTGGCGCACGCTTGTAATCCCGGCATTTGGGAGGCTGAGACAGGAGGATCGCGGTTCGCAGACAGCCTCAGATACTTAGTGAGGCCCTCTGCAACTCAATAAGACCCTGTTTACAAATAATAATGAATCACAGGGCTGGGGATGTAGCTTGAAGGTAGGATGCCCCTGGTACATCCCCAGCAATGAAAAAAAAAAGTATTATACCACAGGAAACATGGAACAGGATCTAAAATGCACTCTGAGGTCACGGGAACACCGGAGGGGATTTCTCCCTCTGGGATCCAACAAGGAGCACAATTCTGACAAGAAGCTGCACCTGGAACAGGGCAGGTCCCATTATGCCAGTGTCCTAGATGAGCAAGTGCCCAGGGGTAAACAGCTGGCTATATTTGGATCCATTTTCTACTTCTGAATGTTTAACCGGAAAAGCCATGATCTCTCACACTGAAAGGATCCCGCATGAATGAGCTCTTCATTGGTCTTGCTTCACACCACCTGTCCCGGGCTGATGTCCACGCCGTAGTGACTTCATCGCGGGATGAAGAAGGGATGGTAAGAGATATGGCCGTAGAGGAGGCTCAAAACTTCATCTGGAGGACTCACTGATACCTTGGCAGCAACGAGGCAGTCCCCACCACTGAGCCTGCGTGGAACCCCAAAGACGCGGAGCTCCAGCCTGCTTAGAGCGCTATTGCCAGTGCATTTTGACAGGACCAGGAATGGGAGTCCTTGGGCAAGAGAGCCTCACCAAGTACAGGAGGTTCAACAGAAACCCGATGAGGAAGGACCCATGAGAATTGATTGAGAGCATAGGAACACAGGTGCTATATAGACACAGACCATGAAGACTGGAAATTCATGAATGATCAACTCGATACTCATAGGAAAAGGCATTCCAGACATTAAAAATATAAGCCAGAGCCAGGCGTGGTGGGCACACTTGTAATCCCTGCGCATGGGAGGCTGAGACAGGAGGATCGCACAGGTTCAAAGCCAGCCTCAGCTGCTTAGTGAGGCTTTCAGCAACTTAGCGAGACCCTGTTCCCAAATAAAATATAAAAAAGGTCTGGGAGTATAGCCCGGAAGTAGAAAGCCTCTAGGTTCCATCCCTAGTACCACACACACACAAAAAAAAGCCAGATGTGGTGGCGAATGCTTGTAATCCCAGTACTTGGGAGGCTGAGACGGGAGAAGCAGGTTCATGGCAGGCCTCAGCTACCTAGCGAGGCCCTCCGTAACTTAGTGAGACCCTGTCTTAAAACAAAGAATTAAAAACAGGGCTGGGGCCGGGCGTGGTGGCCCGTACTTGTAATCCCCGTGCTTGGGAGGCGGAGACAGGAGGATCATGCAGGTTCGAAGCCACCCTGTTTCCAAATTAATTTAAAAAAGTATAAAATAGGTCTGGGAGCATAGCCCGGAGGTAGAAGGGCTTCCAGGAATCCCAGTACCACACACACACACACACACACACACACACACACACACACACACAAATAGGGCTGGGGTGTAGATTGGAGGTAGAATGTCCCTGGGTTCAATCCCCAGGACTGCAAAACAATCTGGAAGGGGCTATGGTATGAATCCCTCTCAGCTTGCATATTTTAAGGTTTACAATCACAGGGAGTAGCTCACGAAGACAAAAAGATGCCTATCAAAATGCTGCTCCTCTGCTATGGGCTTGGCAGGCGGAGCAGGCACACAGGAGAAGGGACCACCTGGAATGGCAAGCGTGCTCTGGGGAGAAATCAGTGTGCCTGCTGCAGGAAGGAAGGCTACGGAAAAACAGAGACAGAGAGGAAAAGAAAGAGAAAGGAAAAAAGGGGATGTGTTATGAACAGATACAGAATGTCCCCTGAAAAGTTCAGGTATTAAAGCTCAGAGTTGATTTAATCAAATATGAGGGCTGTAATCTCACCTGTAGATAATCCACTGTGATGGATCTTCCCGGGCCTGGGTGGTGACCTGGGCTGCTGAGGTGTGGGTGAGGAGGTGGGGCGATGCGGGTGCGGCCCTGTGGCAGTGCTGTGGCCTTTGACTCCCCTGGCTTGTTGCCGGCTGCTTCCGGCCTCCATGATGTGAGGAGCACAGCCCAGGCTCTCCTTTTCTCTGCTTCCCAACACTATGCCCTCAGCTTGGGAGACCTGGCCTGACATAGGCTGGACTCTAGAATCTAAACAACAACCGCAGCAACAACAAAAACTGTGAGCAAATAAATCTCTGTCCTCTAGCTGTGTGGTCAGGTTTTTTGGATTAGGGCATGAGGATTTGACAGAGACAGAATATAAGGAAACTGGCTCTCCAGGTGAATGCGCTGGTGGGGACTGAAGAGGCGGGGCGCTCTGATGGGTCTCAGACCACTTAGCTGTAGCCCCCAACACAGCGGACACTGGGATCGGCTTACTGACTGTCATGTGGACTCCTAACACCAGGCTGCCTAATCGGTGCTAAAAACAACCCAAAGAGCACCATGCAGTCTCCAATGGTGGAATTTAATACCAAGGAGATGCTACAAAGGGCTGGAAGACAGACTTCAGACAAATGCCCAGATCCTCAACTACTGTGTTGGTGGGTCTTTTCTCTGGGTGGGTGGAGGCCTTCCTTACTAGACCCAAAAAAGAAACAAGTGTCCTGGATTTTGCTTAAAAATATAATACCAAGAAATGGATTCCCCAAATCATACATAATGATTACATTCCCACTTTTATTTCACAAGTCATAGAACAGGTCTCCAAGGCCTGGGATCACATGGGAATTTTACTCAACTTGGTCACAATCAACTTGGTCACCATCAGTTGGAAAAACAAAGAAACAAATAAAAACCAAGAGATCTCATTTTAAAAAGATGCTAAATTATATTAAGAAGCACATCTGCTGGGCGTGGTGGTGCACATTTGTAATCCCAGCATTCGGGAGGTTGAAACAGGAGAATCACGGTTCTCGGACAGACTCAGCTACTTAGTGAGGCCCTCTGCAACTCAATGAGACTCTGTTTCAAAATAAAGAATAAAATAAAAAATAGAGCTGGGGGTATAGCTTGGAGGTAGAATGCTCTTGGGTTCTATTCTCAGTACAGCAACAACAACAACAACAACAACAACAACAACAACAACAACAACACCCCACACATCTGACATAGGATAAAGTTCTGCCTATTGTCCT
This sequence comes from Muscardinus avellanarius, assembly GCF_963383645.1. NCBI lineage: Eukaryota > Metazoa > Chordata > Mammalia > Rodentia > Gliridae > Muscardinus > Muscardinus avellanarius. The sequence goes on along the minus strand of NC_137798.1, from coordinate 12,022,997 downwards.
GGTATAGTAATGTATGGCTCCCTGAAGTAAAATCAAATTAAGTCCTTTTAAAATTTTGTGTGGTAGACCATTTCAGGCTTCATCAATGGGTCAAATGTTAGATTTTGCTTTAAAGGAACAACTTATCAAAATCTTTTTTTTTTTTTGTGTGTGTGTGTGTGTGTGTGTGTGTGTGTTTGTGGTACTGGGTGGGAAGCCTGGGGCCTTCTACATCTGGGATATACCACCAGCCCTATTTTATTTATTTTACTTGGAAACAGAGTCTTGCTAAGTTTCTGAGAGCCTCACTAAGTTGCTGAGGCTGTCCTTGAACCTGTCATCCTCCAATCTCAGCCTCCCAAGTAGAGATCGCAGGCATGCAGCACCATGCCCAGCTCCTACCTCTAATCTTGCAGTACAGCACTAACCTCTCACAGGTTGCCATATCCATCAGATGACCCACCCCATCATTTCCAGCCTGGAGACCAAGCACTTCTGAAGACTTGGAAAGGAAAGACCCCAATAAATGGACAAGGCTTTATGACATCCTACTAACTACTCATTCTTCTATTAAAATGCAGGAGATAAGCCCTGGATACATCCCACAGGGGTCAAGGCAGCACCTGAGAGGCCCTTCAAGCTCTTGATTCCGCAGACCCAGAGGCCAGAGTAAAGCAAGTCCCTGAATTGAGAGCTGAGGCGAAGGCTGTCACAAACAACTCACAACACTATTGTGAACAGATTAGCAACCGTAAGCTGCTATTCAAAGAGAAAAAACCTTAAACAATAGGTAGATTCTTTCAAATGACAAAACAATTTTATTAGCATTTCTTATTATTACCTTGTGAGGTCTGACACAGGGGAAGTAAGTTTGTTTTTAGACCGGGTACAGCACTATGCTAGCAGCTCACGTCAGGATGCTTGTTAGATATGTGGATTACTACAATTTCCAGCACCTCAGGGATACCATGGTGAGTGCTTCCCCTATGGGGAAATGACTGGACAAAATTAGTCATCAATACAGAACCAAAAAGGGATATGCATTTGTTACAAGACATCCTTCATGCTGACCTTACTCAACGGCCCATAAGGGAGACTCCAAAAACAATGTGGTCATGGAAAATATTTTTTTCTTAGAGCAGATCAAAACTCAGGTTTGGTCTGTTCAATTAGATTAATTTACACCATATTTCTCAGCTGTTTTAGCAAGCGATCATAGAAACAAAGATTATTTCCAAATCGAGGATGAATTTATCTTGTTTATACCTACCATAGGATATCTACATCAGAAGGCCCCACTCTGTTGGGAACAATTTAAGCACTCAGAGAAGTGGCCCAATTCCACTTGGGAGTTAGGATGGGTCCCTGATTATCAGTGCCATCATGCTGTGATTTTATAGACCCATGACTGGTTTGGGACTGATTGGATACCCAGGTCAAGAATTAGATGGTTAGGCCAGGCGTGCTGGCACATGCTTGTAATACCAGTACTTGGGAGACTGAGACATCAGGATCACACAAGTTCATGGCCAGCCTCAGCTACTTAGTGAGGATACTTTGCCAACTTACTGAGACCCTGTTTCAAAAATAAAGAATAAAAATAGGGCTGGGAGTGTAGCTTGGAGGTAGAATGCCCCTGGGTTCCATCCCCAGTGCCCTCCCCACCAAAGAATTAGATGGTTAGCACCCAGTGATACTCAATGGCTATGTGAGACAAATTTGTGGTCCTGGCTTTCCAAGGTTGGTTGGGGAGATGCACCATGGGATACCCTGCGGAGAAAGGGAGATGGATAAAGGAAATATAGTCCCACAAATCTTCCCAACTTCCTACATATGTGTACACAACCCACCGTTTACTGATAAGATCATCTAGCATCAATACTTGACCCTTAGATAGAAAGATGTAATATGGCCCATGGAAACTCTAATTCCACCAAGAAAACTCTAAACGACAGCAGAAGATGTCTACATCAGAAGGCCCCACTCTGTTGGGAACAATTTAAGGACTCAGAGAAGTGGCCCAATTCCACTTGGGAGTTAGGATGGGTCCCTGATTATCAGTGCCATCATGCTGTGATTTTATAGACCCATGACTGGTTTGTGACTGATTGGATACCCAGGATACTCAGTACAGAAACTGGCCCAATGAGAAAAGCTGTTCTCTAAAATCAAATGGCATTAGATGTTTTAACTGCAGCTCAGGGAGGGCTATGCATGACTATAAGAGATGAATGCTATGTGTATATTCCAGACAGCTCAGGAAATGCCTCTTCTTTTCTTGCAGGACACCCATGTCACAACTAAGGCAATGACTGATGTTTCTTCTTCTAATCTAAGTGGAGGGTTTGCATCGTTATTCTGGGGAAGCTTTTGTGGCATAAAATAATGGGTCTGGGAGGAATCATTTTCACAGTACTGATGGACTAGGGAGGTTGTAGCTGTGGGCTGATGTCCCACCGACAGGACAAAGTTCTATGAAGGACTACACCAGAGCCCTACGTTCTGAGATATTAGAACAGAAAACTTCATCCCCTAATCAAGGACCAAAAGGGAGAACTTTATTTTTTTAACAGCAGATCTCTTTGTTCCATATATACACTGTCATCCCTCACTGCATTCCTGTCCAGGAAGAATCCCGACTGAGTTGACCCACCTCATCCCTTACTTCACAGAGGATTATGTGATGGAACAAACTGGCACTGAGAAATGGAAGCCCCTGGACGGGTTAACTGCTCTTAGCACTAGCAAGACTGATCTCCATTGTTTCTGTTTCACCCACTCCCCTCTGCCTAGCTCCCCAAACAATTAACCAATAAAGTCAGCCTTGCCTGAAAAGAATAGGAGAGATGTCAGGAACGATACAGTCATGACCTCCCACTCAGTAAACTTTCTTTAGGTTTACAAGGGCCAGGGCTTCCTGGAATGCCTGGTGACATCAAAACCACGTCAAGAGAACGGATTACTACAAGAATAGTCACCACTCCAGTGCCCACCTGGCTATGGATAAAATTAGACTCCCCAGAAGGTCCTGACAGCGGCTGCATCTGTAGCCCTGGCAAGATGACTTTGGGTGAAAGCCCTCCATTTTACACCTGCTGGCCTTGGTCCACAAAGCTCTTTCATCTGTCACTGTCTCTTGACTCGCTGGCTTTTCCAGGGAGCAATGAAACTGGACTTTTTATGACTATAATCTCACCCTTTAGTCTGAAAGATATTTGGAAATTATTCCTATTTAGTAACTAAAACATTTTTTTTGGTGGTACTGGGGTTTCTGGAAACCCTTCTACCTCTGGGCTACACTCCCAGATACCTATTTTTTATATTTTTATTTGGAAACAGGGTCTCTTAAGCCAGCGCGGCTGGCTTCGAACCTGTGTGATCCTCCTGTCTCCGCCTCCCGAGTGCGGGGATTACAAGCATGTGCCACCATGCCTGGTGTAACTAAAACATTTTAAAGAGAACATTTCAAGCAAGAAAAAAGGATTATTTTGCATAAATGCAAGTACCACTGTTAGAAATTTTAAATGAAGCCAGGCATGTGGGTACACGCTTGTAATCCCAGTACTTGGAAGGCTGAGACAGGAGGATGGCAGGTTTGTGGCCAGCCTCAACAACTTAAGAGAGGCCCTCCACAAGCTGTTTCCAAATAAGAAGTAAAATCGGGCTGGGGCTTTAGCTTAGAGGTAAAATGCTTCTGGGTTCAATCCCCAGTGTCACAGACAAAAAAAGAAATTTTAATGAAGTATGATTAATATGTTCTAACTAACTTAAATACATCCTAAAAGGAAAGCTCATAATGTATAAGGCCTATAGTTATTTTAAAAAATCATACTTTCTATATAACATAGAAAGAGAAAAAATCAGTAACAATGAGTGGCTATTGTGTTGATACTTACACATAGTGTTTTTTCTTTTTAATATGTTGTAAGGATATTACTAAATTGCTGCAGATCTCCACTGGCCTCGATCCTCCTGTTTCAGCCTTCCAAGAGCTAGGGCCACAGGCGTGTGCTCCCTGACACACCTGGCCCACACATATGATTAACACACAAATGAAGTTAGATTTGTTGGCACACACCTGTAATCCCAGAACTTGGAATGCTTGGAATGCCATCTTGGTGACGGACATGGTAACACACACACACACACACAAAGAAGGAAAGGAAGGAAGAAAGAAAAGAATGAAGGAGAGAAAAAAGAGAAAAAGAAGAAGAAAAGAGCACAGAAGAACACAAGACCTCCTGCTCTCCCAATAGCAGCAGCGCGGTGAAAGTGGTCGATGGTAAGGAAGGTCTCGGGTCATGATGCTCTCATCCTTCATGACTCATCTTCTGACTCTGCCGGTTTGGAACCGCAGTTTCTGTCTTAGCCAATGGAGACTTTCCTCCCAAATGGACTTATTGTGTGTGACTAATTTGTACAAAAGAAGTAAACGTGTAGAAAAATTTCCAAGTCCTCTGCTATTCGTTTAAACCATTTTAGACTCTCTTATTCCAACAGGGACGTCTACGCCAAGACACCGAGTCAAGATTGAAAGTTTACTTAAGAGATGGAGAGTCTACTCAGGGAATCACGTTAAGGTTGGTAAGAAAATGTAACCAAAACATTAACAACAGGAAGACTACTTCTTCTGGCACATAATAAATAAGTGCCCATTTAGGGACTTTTCTTATTTGCAACAGTGCTTTACGGTTTATAGATCTTTCCCGTATGCTTTACTGGGTGCTTGATTCTTACAAGAACTACAGGAAGTAATAGGTCTGGTATTAGCATTACCATGCTTCCTTTACCAATCCCCAATCAGAGGCTCAGAGAGAGTGAGCGACCTGCTAAAATCTCGTAACTGATAGAGTAGACAGCTGCTGTTGGGTCGGCCAATTTCCTTCCTCCTCTTGGTAGCAGGACTCGGATTTTCCTTTAGAAAAGGAACAATAACATGTGCCCCCACCCTGCCCGCAGCCTTTCCCTAACTCCCAGCAGGAGTATCTATTGTGTGTGGGCCACACTGAACCGGCAGGCTCTTCCTGTTCCTCTGGAGGTTGAGATGCAGACTGGTATATGGGTGAGTATGTGATCCAAGGAATTTGTTTCTTTTAAAGAATCAAATGCTAGAAGTGAGCTGGCCTGTTGGGAGCTCTATGGGCCATCAAAACCTGGGGCTATTTCCCTATCACACAGAGAGAACTGCTGGAGTGAAACCCATTGAGAAGAAAGCAGAGGGGAGAACTGGAGAGCTAGGAAAAGATTTCTTTCTTTCTTTCTTTTTTTGTGATACTGGGGATGGAACCCAGGGGCCTTCTACCTCCGGGCCACACTCCCAGACCTATTTTATACTTTATTTGGAAACAGGGTCTCATTAAGTTGCTGAGAGCCTCACTAAGTAGCTGAGGCTGGCTTCGAACCTGTGCAATCAATCCTCCTGTCTCAGCCTCCCAAGCACGGGGATTACAAGCATGCACCATCACGCCTGGCTCGAAAAGATTTCTGATTTCATTTGAGGGATGTGGAGAGTGACTCTTGACTCCTGGGCTTTCAAGCTCAGTGAATCCATAGGCTCCTTAGCTTAGAACGGTTCCCTAACTACAAATGCCAAACGGATCAGGTGCTTTCGTAGGAGATTTGCAAATCTACCCTCTTCTCATGGAGACGCAGTCCTAAATTCCCTCCAATTTTTCTTTTCTTTCTTCTTTTTTTTTCCTTCTTTTAGTACTGAGGTTGAACTCAGAGGTAGAATGGTACAACCCCAGCCATTTTTTTTTTTTTAAATTTTGAAACAGGCACCAGGTGTGGTGGCGCACGCTTGTAATCCCAGCATTCGGGAGGCTGAGACAGGAGGATCGTGGTTCACAGATAACCTCGGCTACTTAGTGAGGTCCTTTGCAATTCAGTGAGACCCAGTTTCAAAATAAAGAATAATAGTAAAAAAAAAAAATAGGGCTGGGGGTGTAGCTCTGAGGCAGAATGCTCCTGAGTTCCATCCCTAGTACCGAAAAAAAAAAAATTAAAAATGGGCAAATGATCTAAACTGACACCTTAGCAAAGAAGGTAGATAGCAAATAAGCATATAAAAAGATGCTCAACAGTCATATAAAATCAGTGAATTGAAAGTTTAAACGACAATGAACTACCACTACATGTTTGCTATAATAGGCAAAATCGCTAACTGGCAGCTCTAATCTGGGAAGGCCATAGAGCAACGGGAATTCATGTATGTTGCTGGTGGGAATGCAAAATGGCACAGTCACTTTGGAAATTTCTGATAAAACTACACATACACTATCATCTTCCAATCCAGAAATATCACTCCTTATCTACCCAAATTATTCGAAAATTCACTCATGCAAAAAACTGTGCATGCATGTGTACACGTGCAAGAGCGTATACATAATGTGCACAGACACCAACAAAAACCACACACAAATGTTTATAGCAGCTTTATTCATAATTTCCAAAACTTAGAAGCAATCAAAATGTCCTTTAGTAAGTTTATGTATCAGCTGTGGTATGCTTATGCAATGCAATAGTAATCGGCACTAAAGACATTTGAGCTATCAAGTCCTGAAAAAATATGATGGGAAATGAAATCCATGGAGACAGTAAAAAGATCTGTGGCTGCCACGGATTAGTGGGAAGAGAGGGATTGCAAGGAGGAGCACAGAGGGCAGTGAAACTATTCTGTATCAAGCTATAATGGTGGCTACATGAAATTTTACATTTGTCAAAACCCATAGAATATACAACATCCAGAATGAACTCGAACTTAAAATGATGGATTTGGGTTGATAATGAAGAATCAAGGTGGGTTTGATTGCAACAAATATATTATTCTGATGAGGGAGGTGTGCATGTGTGGGGACGGGATATGTGGGAACTTTATACTTTCTGTTCAACTTACTGTGAACCTAAAACTGCTCTAAGAAATAAAGGCTATTAAAAATTATTATCAAGCCGGGCATAGTGGCGCACGCTTGTAATCCCAGCATTCAGGAGGCTGAGACCGGAGGATCGCGGTTCATGGACAGCCTCAGCTACTTAGTGAGGCCCTCTGCAACTCAGTGAGACTCAGTTTCAAAATAAAGAATAAAAAAATAGGGCAGGGGGTGTAGCTTGGAGGTTTAATGCCCCTGGGTTCTATCCCCAGACCCGCCCCCCCCCCAAAAAAAATATATATATATATACTGTGTTTTCTCAGACTGTCTCAGAAGAAAGACTCATCACTGTCACCTGTGATAGTCATTGGTGATCCTCCCATTAGAGTTTTCTCCCTCCCTTTCCAGCAGGTGCTGGGAAGACACTTCTCCGCCCTGGATGTCAGGTGTAGCCACGTGCAATGAATTGTGACACGTGTCATTTCCAGACTGATGGCTTCAGGAGTCAGCGTGCAATTTGCCGTCTTTCTTCTTCCCACATGGCTAAGGGTATTCTTCAAGGCGGAGCGCTGGAGGAGGTTGCTCAATCATTTCTAATGAGAGCATCAGTGTCTTGGAAGGCCAAGGATTATGGACACAGCTATGTTAAGCATCAGGAAGCTGCACTCTGCTTCTCTGGACAAGGGCCAGGGATGTTTCTGCCGCTAGCAGGAGTGGTCGGCAAGGGCTGAGCCACACAGGCTCCTGCAGATGCTCCCAGGCATTGTTTTATTTTTAAATTATTTTATTTATTTATTTTTGCGGTACTGGGGATGGAACCCAGGGGCATTCTACCTCCAAGATACACCTTCAGCCCTATTTTTTTATTCTTTATTTTTGAAACAGGGTCTCACTGAGTTGCAAATGGCCTCACTAAGTAGCCAAGGCTGCCTGCGAACTGTCTCAGCCTCCTGAATGCTGGGATTATAAGCATGTACCACCACGCCTGGCTCCTAGACATTGTTTTAGAAACAGGTCTGGCTAAGATGAGGACTGAATTTCTGTACAGCAACTATTGGCTTCATATAAATACATATGTATATGTGTGTGTGTGTGTGTGTGTGTGTGTGTGTGTGTGTATTTTGGTACTGGGGAACCCAGGGACATTCTATCTCCAAGCTACACCCCCAGCCCTATTTCTTATTCTTTATTTTTTGTTGAACTGGGGGTGGAACCCAAGAATTCTCTACCTTATGGGCTACACCCCCATACCTATTTTCATATTTTATTTGGAAACATGGTCTCACTAAGTAGCTGAGGCGGGCTTCAAACGTGCAAGACCCTACTGTTTCAGCCTCCCGAGTACTCAGATTACAAGCGTGCGCCACCATGCCCAGCTTTTTATTCTTTATTTTGAAACAGGGCCTCACTGAGTTGCAAAGGGCCTCACTCAGTATCTGAGGCTGGCCAGGAACCACGATCCTCCTGTCTCGGCCTCCCAAGGGCTGGGATGACAAGCTGTGTCACCACGCCCGGCTCTTGCTGCATATTTTACAATAGTGTTTCTGCAAGCTGCTTTTCCTGCCTGCACTACGTAAGCTTATTGCTTCCAACTAAAATTGTTTCTTCCTTTGGAGGCTCCACTGTCTTTTCTTTTGTTTCTCGTTGCTGTGCCAACCCTCTTCACGGATGCCATGAGCGGCGTCTTTGAATGAAGAATGGGGCAGTGCCCTTCACGACAGACCTGGATGAGTGTGTGAAGCCCTGAGCTGTAAGAGTTTCTACTCTAGCATGGTCTGGCCAGCCCTAACAGAGCACCTAATAGGCTTCTTCTAGTGACTCTGGAATAAAATAAAAGAGATGAGTTGGATTTCAACCTCTCATTTTGGCAAACTACATTGTTTATTTGCAATTAGAAGTTTGAAAAAAACTTGGCTTATATTTTCATATGTAAGATGTTTCTAGTAGTTGTGTTCATTTTCTAAAATTAAAAAAAAGCCATTGCTTTTGATTTCATACATTTTATAAAACTTTTTGGTGGCAGAGTTAGGAGAAGGTGTTGGCGTAACAGTGTATATAAAAATATGTTCGTTACATAATGCAAGGAAGGAATGCTAGAAAGTGTGGCAGAATTGCAGTAGGCGGAAGTATTTTAATACTTTGTTAATGTGAAAGAATATTTCTCATGTAGATATAAAAGTAGCTAAAATTGCTGGAGAAAATATTTCTTCAGGTTGGTTAACCATAAGTAAAATGGCAAGCTATTTTTCCTTGGTGCCCAACTTTCTTGATTTTCTAAGTACATTTCCTTTCTTTCCTCTTGATTATTTTGTAAGAGAATTATCTTATATGAATGTGTCCACATTTTCTTTTTTTTATTTTAGGGATTGAATTCAGGGGCATTCTACCTTCAGGCTATACCCTCAGCCCTATTTTATTTTATTATTATTTTTTTTATTTTGAAACAGAACTTCACTAAGTTGTTGAGAGCCTTGATAAGTTGTTGAGGTGGGCCTTGAACCTGAAATCCTCCTGTCTCAACCTCTCCAGTACTGAAATTATACAAGCGTGCACCGCCATGCCGGCATGTGTTCACATTTTCAACACTTTGGCCCACCGGAAGCATGAGGCCATGGGCGGTAACATCTTTTGCCTGTGTGTCTTCCCCCTTCTCATCAGTTTTATCTGAAGTCTGGGACCTTATATCTTTTTCAATAGGATATTTTGTCTCCTGCCCCAATTCTTTCTTCTGCTTTTGGGAAGGGTGCAGAGATATATACAGAGTAGGGTGGCAGTGAATGCTTATCAAAGAAGTAGGTCAAACTGGGAGATTTATTAAATATGAACATATTCTAAATATAAAGTATCTGATCCATAAAGGGAAAGTATCTGATCCATAAAGGGAGTAGAAAACATTAATAGATTAATGGTTTTCTATACATGAATCTCCTACCTACCTTCTCCCTTTAAGTTAGCAAAAATAAAGACTATAGGGAAATTTAAAGAAAACAGGAAAACTAAAAGGTGGATAAAGTTTTTAGATATTTACTGCATTAAATTTTATCTTCCTTTCTTGGATTTCTTTTTCTTTCTTTTTTTTTTCGTGGTACTGGGGGTGGAATGCAGGGTCTGAGCTACACCCCTCAGCTCTATTTTTTATTCTTTATTTTGAAACAGGGTCTCACTGAGTTGCAGAGGCCTCACTAGGTAGCTGAGGCTAGTCGTGAACTGTGATCCTTCTGTCTCAGCCTCCCAAATGCTGGGATAAGAAGTGTGCACCACCACACCAGGCCAGGATTTCAAAATCTTCAAAATCCAATGGCATGAGGCCAGGTGCAGTGGCTCACACCTTTGGTAATCCTGCTACTTGGGAGGCTGAGACAGGAGAATTGTAGGTTCAGGGCTAGCCCTTGAAACTTAGTGACCCTCAGAAACTTAGTGAGAGCTTATGTCAAAATAAAAAATTAAAGAGGGCTGAGGGTAAAGCTCAGAGGTAGAATGCCCCTGGGTTCAATCCCTAGTACCCTCCCAAAGAAACCAATGGCCTTATTTTTATATGAATATATATATATACATATATAATGAAAAAAAATATATATATATGTAGCTGGGTTTGGTACCACATACTTGTAATCAGTACTTGGTAGGCTGAGACACGAGGATCACAGGTTCAAAGACAGCCTCAGCAAGTAGTGATACTCTCATCAATCTAGTGAAATTCTGTGTCAAAATAAAAATAAAATAGGGCTGGGGTATAATGCCCCTGGGTGTTATTCATATATATTAATTATTTATATATATTATTTCTGGATATTGTTTTATTTGAGTATTGTCTTTTAGAACTAAATTATTCAAAGCTGTATAACTACATTTAGTGCTATCTTTGTCTTCTTAAATATTTTTGGTCTATCAGACTATGCAATATCTCTCTCCATCCGACTATGCAATCTCTTTCTCCATCCGGTTCTTCTACTAAACCACTTAATCTCTGTTACTTTTAATCTTCTTTAAAAAAAAAAAAACAGTTAATGCAAGCCGGGCGGTGGTGGCCCATGCTTGTAATCCCAGCATTTGGGAGGCTGAAATTGGAGGGTCATGGTTCACAGACAACCTCAGCTACTTAGTGAGGCCCTCTGCAACTCAGTGAGACCCGGGTTCAAAATAAAGAATAAAAAATAGGGCTGGGGGTGTAGCTTGGAGGTCGAATGCCCCTGGGTTCCACCCCCAGACCCGCAAAAACAAAAACAAAAACAACAACAATAAAAAACAACAACAGTTAATGCCTTGAGGCTCTTGAGTCTGGAGTATACTTTTACTACACTTGGTGTTTTTCTCTTGCTAGAACACTTTACTAGTTTTCCTGGGGATACATTTTACCTGAGCTTCAAAGTGCCTTCCATCCATTTCCTTTAGTCACTCTGAAAGCTGTCTAGCTGGGCTGGGACGTAGGTGAGTGGTAGAGGGGTTGCCGAGCGTGTGTGAGGCCTGGTTCCATCACAACACTGCACACACACAGAGTTTCTCTAGTTATTATTTCCCAATTGTGTCCAACAAAAACACACATCTCTGATAGGCTGAAAAATGTCCCCCATACCTTGAGCTGTCTACTTTTGCTATAGTTTGGATCTGAAATGTTTTTAAAGGCCCATGTGCTAAAGGCTTGGTATCCAGCTTGGTGCTACTGGGAGGTGCTGGATCCTTTAAGAAGTGCGGCCTGTGGGTCTATAGCACCTTGGGGCCAGTTTTCATACAGGAATAGTCCTGATACACTGTTCTGGAACAGTAAGATAGCAAGTTTATGTTGTTTTAATCCACCAAGTTTGTAGCAAGTTGTTACAGCACTCATAGAAATGCAACAACATTATGACCATTACAGTACTTCAGGTCTAGACGTTTATAAAACCTAACACTTTAATGTCCTGTTAAAAATTTTTGCTATGAGCCAGGCGTAGTTGTGCACGCTTGTAATCCCAGCATTCGGGAGGCTGAGACAGGAGGATCGTGGTTCGAGGACAGCCTCAGCTACTTAGTGAGGCCCTCTGCAACTCAGTGAGACCCTGTTTTGAAATAAAGAATTAAAAAGGGGGCTGGGGGTGTAGCTCAGAGGTAAAATGCCCCTGGATTCCATCCCCAGTACTGTAAAACAAACAAACAAACAAACAAACAAACACTATGAATAAATCTTAGACTAATTCCTGGCAGACAGAAACCAGGAGTTTTACTTTTGTTTTTTTTTTAACTCTCCATAGTGCCTGGTCCAGTCTTAGGTATTAGATGTTTGGAATGAATTATAACTTTGGTGCATAAAAGAGAATGGGGAAATGAAGGGCATTTTGAAAGACATAATACAACTCATCAATTTATTTCCCTGAAAATGTCAACACTGTTTGGTCCTTTCACTGGTACATTGTAATTATATTCCATAGTGAGGTTCAGTGATAGAAAGGTCAAGCACATACCCTCAGTGGACTCCATCCACACCCCCCCCCCCCCGCATGTCCCTGAGTCACAGAGATACTTGATATATGGACATAATATTATTTGAACTGCTCTCTTCCTCAGTCCTCCCCCATCCTCCTTCCCTCCCTCAGTGCCCTTTCATGATTCTCCTGGTCTCTCTCTTCATTTTTCTTTTCTTTAAAACATTTTTTTTATACTGGGGATGGAACCCAGGGGCATCTCTGAGCTATACCCCAGCCCCAGCCCAATTTTTTATTCTTTAGTTTGAAACAGGGTCTCATCACTGAGTTGCAGAGGGCCTCACTAAGTAGCTGAGGCTGTCCTCAAACCGTGATCTCAGCCTCCCGAATGCTGGGATTCCAAGCGTGCCCACCACGCCCGGCTCTCTTTTCATTTTTCTGAGGTCCCTTTGTTCTCTCTTTTCTTGCAGCTTCCAGGTATGAGAGAAAACATACAACCTTTGATTTTTCTGAGACTGGCGGATCTCACTTAGAGCAACATTCTCTAGTCCCTGGAATAACATATTTTTTCCCTTTATGGCTGAGTAAAATTCTATAGTGTGTGATTATAAATGAGCACAACCACTATGGAGATCAGTATGCAGGTCCCTTGAAAACTAGGACTGGATCCACCGTCTGTGCCATTTCTCGGTATCTTTCCCAAAGAATTAAAGTGAGAAGACTATAGTGAACCATGCACACCCATGTTCATTGCAGCACAAGTCACAATAGCCAAATGATGGAGCCAACTTAGGTATTTGTCATCAGAAGAATAAAAAGTGTGGTGTATACACAACGTTTGCTTTACAGCTCGGTGTCACACACAGTGCACGGTCCCTGTTTGTTTAATGAAGGTGAACACAGAAGCACTCAACAAATCCCTGATGCATTGGGCTAATGTCTGTGAGGAAGGAAAAGGAGAAAAAAAACAGGATGGGTCTGGAAGAATGTCCTCTTTGTCTACTTCTCTGGTTAGCTTTGTCACATTATGTTAAAGTGTTAAAAAAGAAAAATTTCCTTAAAACAGAACAGAAAATGAAAAAAATCAAGCAGGACGTAACAGCTTAATTTCATCCATCTAAATTCAAATAACCAGAAGTGTTTTTTCTTCTTTTTCTACACTGGAGATTGAATTCATGGGGTTTCTTAACTCTGAGCTACATCCCCAGCCCTTTGAAAGAGGGCCTTACTAAATTGCTGAAGCTAGTCTCAAACCTGTGATCCTCCTGTCTCAGCTTCCCAAGTATTGGAATTGCTTGTGTGCACCACCATGCCTGGCCACATAATCAGTATTTTAAAAACCCATGTAATATGCTTACTACTATGCTGAAAAAGAGGTTACAGACAACTCATAGGACATGGGTTTATTTATTTATTTATTTATTGGTGGTACTGGGGTTACCTCCGGGCTACATTCCCAGACCTATTTTTATATATATATATTTGGAAACAGGGTCTTTTAAGCCAGAGCTAGCAGCTGGCTTCGAACCTGCACGATCCTCCTGTCTCCGCCTCCCAAGCGCAGAGATTACAAGTGTGCGCCACCATGCCCAGCTCATGGGTTTATTTTAAAGGGCTTTGCTATCTCACTGGGAGATAATACTAACAATCACCTAAAGCTCCCAGGCAATTTATCAGTGCCATACTGTGTGGTTCGTATTTGGGGGGATTATAGATATTTGGAATTGGGGGCTAGAGAATCAATACTTCATTCATTCACCAACTGTTTACTGAGAAATATTTGGTTCTCTGTAAGAGTCTCTATTTGGAGCTTGCAGTGTATTGAAAAGACGACACAGGAAATAACCAATACAAGCATGGATTAAGTGCTAAATAGCAAGAGTATGCTTTGTCGTTAAGAAATGTTATCACTCTAACTTCTGAATGAGGGGAAACACGATCATGAATGACTTTGTTTTATTTATTCATTTTTGTGTTACTGGGGATTGAACCCAGGGGCATTCTACCTCCGAGCTACACCCTAGCTCTATTTTTTATTTTTATTTTGAAACAGGGTCTTGCTAAGTTGATAAGAATGTCACGATTTGCTGAGGCTGTCCTTGAACCTGCAATCCTTCTGTCTTAGGTTCCCAAATACTGGGATTACCAGCATGGGCCATCATGCCCGGCATGACTGACTCTAAATTAAAAGTGTTACTTAGAAGCACCTTGAAAGATGAACAGGTCTTTAGGAAGAGTAGAACAAACCAGGAATGGTAGCACACCCCTGTAATACCAGTACTTGGGAAACAGATCCATTACAGAAGTTTCAGAGAGGAATCAGTTTCCTTACCTTTTCAGTTTCTGGCGGTTATCAGAAATCTTGGCTTGAGGCTCACTTCCTCATTCTTCAAGGATAGCAATGCTGCACCTCTCTGATCATTCTTCAAAGTCACATCTCCTTCTGAGCTCTCTTGTTTTCTTCTTTCTCTCTTTCTTTCCTTCCTTTCTGGTGGCACTGGGGATCGAACCAAGAGACATTCTATTTTAACTCCAAGCTACACCCCCAGGCCTACTTTATTTTTTATTTTGAACCATGGTCTTACTAAGTTGTGGAGAGCCTCACTAAGAAGCTGAGACTGGTGGAGAATCTGTAATACTCCTGTCTCAGCCTCCCAACGATGTACTGGGATTACAAGCAAGCGCCACCACGCCTGGCAACTCTACCAGTTTTAAAGAGCCTTGTGATTATATTGGGCCCACAAAGTAACCCAGGCTACTCTATTTTTAAGGTCAGGTAATAAGCAATCTCAATTTCCCCTTTGCTATACAACCTTACATATTCATAGGTTCCAGAGATTTCGGCTGTGGACATTTTTGACGAATGATCATCTGCCTACCTTGGGTAGTAAGGAGGAAATGATCTTGAGTGGAAAAGTGACTAAAAGAGGAAAGGGTGTGAATATATTGAAAAGGGCAAGGGGAACCAGTGTGTTTGAGGCTTGACATGATCGTGTGTGTGTGTGTGTGTGTGTGTGTGTGTGTGTGTGTGTGTTTTACTGGGGATTGAATTCAGGGGCATTCAACCTCCAAGCTACACTCCTAGCCCTATTTTTTTTTTTTGAAACAGGGATTCCAGGCGCCCCCACCACGCCCCACAACAGTATCCTTTTGAAGACAGCTTTGGCTGCAGAATTGAAATTTGAACAATCCGGTGTGGTGGGCACGCTTGTAATCCCAGCATTGGGAGTCTGAGACAGGAGGACTGAGGTTCGCAGACAGCCTCAGCTACGTAGTGAGGCCCTCTGCAACTCAGTGAGACCTTGTTTCAAAATAAAGAATAAAAAATAGGGCTGGGGGTGTAGCTCGGAGGTAGAAGGCCCCTGGGTTCCATCCCCAGTACCGGAAAAAAAAGAATTAAAAAAAAAAAGAAAAAGAAATCTGAACGGGCAAATTTGGGGAGCAACATTAGGAGGCTACGACAGCACGTCCCCCAGCTCCAGTGAACTGACCAGGAGCAGCGACCCGACCCAGCAGTGACGTCTCTAGACCGCGTCGACTGACTGTGACGTCATCGCCGACGCAGGGGCGGCGCGCCGGTCACGCAGTTACGTGCCCCAGTCCGGCGTCTTCCGCCGACAACACTTCCGTGTGCGACTGGCGTTTCTGTCCGGCCGGGCGCTGGAGGCGTTGAGTTCCTACTTCCTGCATCTGACTTCCAAAACGACTACCCTTCCCGGTCCCAGAGCCATGAGTGTCCCTGGGCCACAGTCCCCGGACGGGGTCCTAGTCGGGCCACCTGGCAGCCTGGAGGCCGGCGAACCGACGCTGGGTACGTGCTGTCAGGCTGGACCCGGGGCCCGGGAGGGGCGAGGGGCCGGGACCCCAAAAGGTGGGGCGGGAGTTTGCAGCTGGGGTTCCCCTGTGGCAGCGCCCCGCGCAAGGGGTCCAAGGCCCGAGGGAAGAGATTTATGGGGTGCAGTTGGTGGAGGTTGATGGCGAGATCATTCTAAGCGTATGTTGAGTCCTGCACGCTGTTGACATTTGTCATACTGTTAGTGGTTGGGGATGAGTTCGCCTGAAAGAGGATGGGTGTAGAGTTCAGAGAAATCCCCAATATTGGCCACTTATGGAATGTTTTGTCTTGCTCGGTGACGTGGTCTCTATCCTTTAGCAGCCTCTTTTAACCCGAGTTCCAGGAGAGATTTAAGCATTTCTGCCCAAAGGCATTCGTTGAACGGAATGAATTAATTTGCTTCCTTCAGACTGGTACCACTATCCTTGGGAGAATTGGGAAACTATTCAAAAGCATTTACGGTGTTCTCTGGTTCATACCAGGGACCCTCGATGAGAAAGGCCTTGGGACTTTGGGATCAGCCTTTAAAAAATAATCTCCTATTTCAGAAATATGGGGGTTGCCCCGAAAGAGTGCTTTCAGCACCTACCTGGTCGTGCTCTTCGGTGATCCACACTTCACATCTTAAGTCGCTTCTATAAATAAGGTGCCCTTGTAGTATATATTTGCAACCTGGGCCACTTTCTCTCACTTGCTCCTCTTGTCTGCTGGATACTTTGATATGGTGGTTTTGCACAGATGCCACATATAACGTGTGCATAAATAAAAGCAGATGTCTGATCTTGTTAATGGTACCTAGTTACTCACATTCAAAACTTTGAAATTGCTTGTGACTCTCTCCTCTGGCCTTCTCCCTTTATTTATTGTAGCAGATTCTACTATGCAAATGTCATCTCCTTTTTTGTATCTTTACCTTTAACAAAGCAGTTGTGAGACAAGTCCACCTCGAGTCTTACTATTCCATCCTGTCTTCCCTATGTTCTTACATCACTGCCCCCAGGATCAAGATGCAGGCACATCATTCCCCCTGTTCAGAATTTTTAAATGGCTCCTCACCACGTATAAACAGAAGTCCAGACCCATTCGTTTGGCAATCAAGGCCCCTCATGGGCCAGTCACTCAGTGTTACAGATTACTATGCTATGCTGGAGACATCCCATGCCCCTGACGCCTCACCCCAACTCCCCTATCATAAGCAATCCTTTTTACATGCTGTTTCCTTTATCCACATCTTGGCATTACCACTTCCTACCCATTTGGAAATATTTCACCAGTAGATTGTTGGTTGGAGTGTACAGTTTTAAATGCATTAAAACTTTTTTTTTTTTTTTTTTTAGTGGTACTGGGGGTGAAACCCAGAGACATTCTAACTGTGGGCTACATTTGGCTGCAGTGTGTGTGTGTGTGTGTGTGTGTGTGTGTGTGTGTATTTTGTGGGTCTGGGGATGGAACCCAGGGGCATTCGACCTCTGAGCTACAGCCCCTGTCCTATTTTTTATTCTTTATTTTGAAACAGGGTCTCACTGAGTTGCAGAGGGCCTCACTAAGTAGCTGAGGCTGTTCGAGAACCATGATCCTCCGGTCTCAGCCTCCCAAATGCTGGGATTTCAAGTGTGCGCCACCAATTCCGGCAACTACACTATATCTTATACTTTATTTGGAAACAGGGTCTCACTAAATTGTTGAGAGCCTCACTAAGTAGCTGAGGCTGGCTTTGAACCCATGCGATCCTCCTGTCTCAGGCTCCCAAGAGCTGGGATTACAAGCGTGCGCCACCACGCCTGGCTGCATAAAAATTTTAAGAGCTGAGTTTTGAATGCATTAAACTTCTTGTCTCAACTGTTTGCTTCTAAGAATTTATCTTAAATAAATTGTTGCAAGGATATGCAAAGATCAGCTAGAAAGTTCACTGCAGCATTATTTGATAGAGTAGAAGGTAGAAATAACCTAAATAACCCATCCCCAGGGCACTGGCTCAACAAACTGGTAGAATTCTGTTCTGTTAATAAGAATGTAAGCTGGGTGTGGTGCCGCCTGTCTATAATCCCAGTACTTGGGAGGCAGAGATAGGAGAATTGCAGGTTCGAGGACAGCCTTGGCAATGTAGCAAGACCCTCATCAACCTAGTGAGGCCTGCTTTTTTTTTTGGTGCACTATATTCTCACGTCATAACGTGGATCATGTTGACAATGGCAGATATTCACACAGTACTTGTTGTCGCCCTCCTTCCCCTTTTCCCTCCCTCCCAATACTGAGTGTCCAGGTTAACAATGTTATATTTGTGTGGATACACATATTCCAATATACCTTTTCCATTAATGATCTCTGCAGAGATCAGCCTTCTTCCTCTCTTACCCTTCCCTTCTGGCTTCTCTGAGGTTTCCCCTCCATTATCTAGAGTCCCTGTGGTGTCCACAACACTCCCTAGCTTGAGCATATTAGTGAAAATGTACATCCCTTCTGTTTCTGTGCTTGGCTAATCTCACTTAACATAATGTCCTCCAGGGTGAGACCTGTTTCAAAAATAAAAAATAAAAGGGGCTGGGGGGTGTATCTTGGAGGTAGAATGCCCCTGGGTTCAGTCCCTGGTTGACCTCTCTCCCTCTCTCCCTCTCTCTCTCACACACACACATAGAATGCAGTATACACATATATGTTGCTGAAGGAAAATGGCCAAGATGTACATGTGAGAGACATACATGTGAGAGATATACATGTGAGAGATAGATATACATGTGAGAGATAGATATACTGTGAGATATACATGTGGTATCATATTATATCATATCATTCTGTCGCAGAACCGTATGAGTTGCATTTTACTTGTGATAGACTATGCTCTGTTGCTACTAAGAAACTCCAGAGTGGCTCCTTGTGGAGTTGGGGGAGAGGGATGTTTGGACTTTTCAGTCTGTGCCCATCTCTGTAGTGTTTTGAGTTGTTATAATAAGTAGCACTAAGAAAGGAAAAACAAACGACAAAGTCATTCATTCTTTCAGCCTTGGCTCGGTTGCTCACACTGCCTTCAGGAGTCATTCCCAGACTTCTCTAATGCCACGCACTGTACTTTGTGTTTCCCTGTATTGTGCTCTCCTAGGGAAGGGGATTTGTTTTATTTATTGCTTTTTTGTCAGAAACTGGTATATGGTCTAGATGCCCAGCAAATAATTCTTGTATGAATAGGGTAAGTGCCCTTTCTTCTTCTTTAATCTTTGACAAGAAAGTATTTAGAGCGTAGCAATTAAAACACGAATAAAAACACGAATAACAGACTCATCCAATCATTTACCAGAAGACTGGGGTGGGGTGAGGGAATGGGTCTGTGAATTAAATGTATATGCATTGTAAGGGAAATGAATTAGTTGTTAGGCTTTAAAGTCGAAATATCTTTATTTGGGCGTGTCTGTTCATCTGTAATACTTTGTGTTTTCACATTTACTTAAACTCATTGTACTGTTCAGCCTTAAGCAGTGCAAGTATTTGCCAGATACAGAAGGGCATTAATGGCACTGTATTCCTATGTGCTCTCTTTTTCTCACAACAGTGGGAAATGTGTATGTGTATATGTATTTATATTTACATTATATATTTATATACATTATATTTTTATAGTCTTTCAATTTCTATTTAACTCTTTCCCGGTTAAATGTTGCCTTACACCTTTAAGGATTCCAGAGTTTGTTCACGTGTTTCTCGGGGTTAAAGTAAAAATTATACCATTTTTATTCTCATTTTCTGAAAGCTTCTTTTGAACATGACAGCGTGTTGTTTTCCTCAATTTTGCCAAAACTTGAATCTATGATAAAACTCTTCTTAGAGAAGTTATGTGATAAGCGGTGTTTTGTAATAAATGCATTCTAGAGAGTGATCTAATTTGATGTTATGGACAAAGAGGTGTTTCAGAGCTTCATATTAATTATAAATGCCTTTAAGGTACAATTTTAGTAAAGGGACCATTTTACTCTCATTAAACCAATGAATTTTATAAAAGGAAAGAATACCTGTAGTTGGGAAAGTGCTTACATGTTCTCAGCTCCACTGTGGGTCTTCTGACCTGTGGTTTCGGAACCTCCTTTGAGTACTGTGACAATTTAAAAGCTTCCTAAGTTTGACTTTTTTGGGGGACAGGTTTAAACGACACTTCTCCCGATGAAGGGTTAACGGAGGACCTGACTGTGGCAGACCAAGCTGTGGAGCGGCTGGCAGAAGGATTGCTTTCACACTACTTGCCAGACCTACAGAGATCAAAACAAGCCCTCCAGGAACTCACGTAAGCTAGCAAAGAGCCAGAGAGGCAGGCACGCATTTCCTCTCTGTCATAGTCCTAATTCACTCTAATTGCAAACAGTGTTAAGGCCTAATATTTTGTAACACTTAATCATAATTGAGTATTTCTTTATCTTTCCAATGGGAGTAGAGGAGTACACGGTCATCTAAATGTAAAAAGTGAAATGAAAAGAGTGATTTCTTCCAGGAGATGCTTCTAAGTCCCTTCTAGACTCGGTGATTGGTTTTGGTATCATTATCATTTATTATGATAGGTATACCTATATTTATTATGAAGGTTATTACCTACTGGGGATTGTGTGGGATGGGGTACATGTGTTTCTGAGTTGAAAAATCGCCTCCACAGAACTCACACTTGTTATATATATCTTTTTTGAGCTGCCCTGTTTCATTCCTAGTAAATAACTCTATAAATAAACGATTCAATGATGTGTTAAAACAAAAGAACAGGATAAGGTAGAGCAGAACTCAGAATGGGATCAATATACAAAAATATATACTCCTGACTTCTCAGTTCCCACCCAGAGACAGCTGGCTTAGCTTTTGCCTCATCCTGGGTCAGCTCCTCTCTGCATCGCCCAGGCTGACCTGTCATTTCTTTCTCTGGCGGGCCACTTTAAACTGGCTCTGAGTGCTTCTGTTGTTCTGACCGACCCTTTGAAAACTTACTTCAGAAGTCCATTATGGAAAAAAGAGGGGATAATCAACAACTATATCTGCTTTATAATTTTTAGTAAATCCTTTTTTTTTATAATCTTGGCTGTAAGGTGCTAAATGAACATAAAAATGGCACTGTGTTTCCCTGTGAGCGGCGCACCGCTACGGTGAGGGTGTTGGCAACAGACTTGGTTCCCTGGCAGCCCCAAGGGAAGCCCTCTTCTCTGTAGTGCACGGCGTGCCTTGTATTTCGATGCCAGTCAATCCTTGTGCCAAAAAATCATAAAGATTGTGTGTGGGAGTTTGGATGAGACATGACAGACTGAAAGGAAGACTAGAAGCAAACTGTATGTGGCTAACATTGTATTTACATGAAACTGGAAACCCAAGTTTAATGGATGACATGGGCCAAAATTTAGTGCTTTAAATAACCTCATTTGTTTTTCTAGGCACCCAGATGATGATGGTAGTAGAGTCTGTTACTCTATCTTGTCCGTGTTCGACATATCTGCCATTTATTTACCACGTCTTAATTCTCACACCAACCTTATGAAGTATTTAATATTATCCCCACTTACGACTGAGGAAACTGAGGCCCGAGAGAGGTTAAGTAATTTGGCAAGATCATGTAGGTGGTGGTAGAATTGATGATTGAACACGACGAACTGGTAGTTCATACTTGAGTGCTAAGGAAAGGTAATTAAATTTTAGATAAGAGGAAAAGAGAAATGTTTCCTAGTGGCTGTGTAATCTGCTTCACAAGGTCGGTGTGAGGATCAAGACACGGTAAAACTGATTCTAAAGTTTATATGGGAAGGCAAGGACCTAGAAGAGTAACACAATACTGGAAAAAAATAAAATTTGTAGATTTACACTACTTCACATTTACCATAAAGCTATATAAGTCAAGATAGCATGGTACTGGCAAAAGAACAGATGCACTGATCAATGTAGAAGACAGCCGGGTATGGTGGCACATGCCTGTAATTCCAGTAATTATAAGGCTGAGACAGGAGGATTGCAGGATGGAGGCCAGCCTCAGCAAGTTAGCAAGTCCTGGTTCAAAGTAAAAAAAAATAAATAAAAAAGGACTGGGGACTTAGCTCAGAGGTAAAAATGCCAACCCCAAGTACCATTGAAAAAAGAAGAAAATATAGAAAGAAATAGAAGGGCCCTTAAGTTGACCCACATAAATAAAGTAAAAAAAAAAAAATATGCAAAGCCAAATAAGCCTTGCAGAAGCAGTACATTTCCAACTTAATTTCTAACCCTTAGCTTTAACCAAGATGCATGTGATTTTTTTCATGAATCACACTTAACATATGTACATTTATTTTGGCTATGTGCTTTTGTTTTAGACAGAACCAAGTCATATTATTAGATACACTGGAACAAGAGATTTCAAAATTTAAGGAATGTCATTCTATGTTGGATATTAATGCTTTGGTAAGTATGATTTTGTTGATGTAACTTAATGATGATTTGTTTTAGAAATAGCTGGGTTCATCCTCCCAACCATGTACTTGTGTATGTTTAGAATTTTCTCTCTAATTTTAAAATTTAGAGATTGTCTTCTTAGTAGGAAACCTCGATGGACTTAACTAGAACTTCCATAGTCTTGACTTGTTATCTTTCAAATGTTGAACTTGTAATAGGAAATGGAACTTCTTTATGAGTCAGGAGCAGATGTGGTCATAATTGAAGACTTACAAAAGAGAACTAAGCTGGCATGGTGGCACACACCTGTAATCGAGTACTTGAGAGGCTGCGACAGGAGGGTCAGGCTTGAGGCCAGCCTCAGCAACTTAGTGAGACCCTGTTTCAAAATAAAAAAGTAAAAAATAGGGCTGGGTTTAGAGGTACAATGTTCCTGGATTCAGTCTTCTCAAAGTACAGTTTCTCTTTATCAATTACATAGTTTTTTTTTGGGGGGGGTGTAGTCTACCTTTGAGATACACCTCTGAGCCCGTTTTTATTTCTGTTTTGAAACAGGGTCTCACTAGGTTGCCGAGAGTCTTGCTTCTTGCTGAGCCTGTTCTTGAACCTGTGATCTTTCTGTCTCAGCCTACCGAGTGCTGGGATTACAAGTATGTGCCACCGTGCCTGGATAATTACAGGATTACATGTTTTCTTAAATTAGAATTTTATTTAATTGTATAGCATATTTGTA
This sequence comes from Muscardinus avellanarius, assembly GCF_963383645.1. Classification (NCBI taxonomy): domain Eukaryota; kingdom Metazoa; phylum Chordata; class Mammalia; order Rodentia; family Gliridae; genus Muscardinus; species Muscardinus avellanarius. The sequence goes on along the minus strand of NC_137798.1, from coordinate 11,999,801 downwards.
ATGCCATAATAAATGAATGCCGAGGCTGAAATGAATACTTTGAAAATGATCAGTTATATCCTTAATATAGTTGAATAGTTGAATGTCATTAGTAGCTCTAGCTTTTTAATGAGAACAGATCAGATACTCTATAAGAAAAGGGAATTAACAAAAACAAGGAACTTGTCGCTCCCTTCCTTTTCTCCTTGAACATTAGAAGTAGCTTGACTCCCATGATATTGTAGGAATTTGTACATGCAGAATGAATGGACTTCATTAGGCAAATGTGGTTAAGCCAAAGTCCGTCTTCTTAGCACTAGACAGAGGGCTGTTGAGTAAGTACAGCGTTCTCTGTGCAGTGGTCCCTGGCTTGTGAAAGGCCGAGCAAGGCTGCCCTGACCTGTTTGTGATCCTCACCGAGCTCACGCTGCAGGAGGGTGGGTGTTTGTCGAAAGAACGAACGGATGTTGAGTGAGCAGATGTAATACTGTTGCTTCGTTCTGAAGGGGCAGAAACCGAGTCTTCATTTTCCTTCTTCCCCCAAGAGCAGTTGCTTATCATCTAGGACTGGAGCATGGACGGGCCTGGGAGAGGGCGCGGGTCTGGAAGCTCCGGGGCTCATCAGGCTGTGACTTTGTTTGTGGCCACAGTGAGGTGGCGAAGATCTCCACGGACACGTCTCCCGTTTCCTTTTGTTCTGTTTTGTGTCTGCAAACAGGGAGCTCCCCCCTTTTTCTCTCGCCTCTCTAGGCTGCGCCACCCTCCCTTCTTTGCCTGCCTTGAGACTTGCTCTCGAGCTCTGAGGGCTGAGACGTAAAGTGTGTACTTGCAGCTCCCGGGAAAGCAAATCACGCTTGCTGGGTCTGCCCTCAGCCCATGACACCACGAAACCTGTCCACCATCCTCTCGGGAATCTCTGGCCACAGCTCAGGTTTTCCTGATGAGAGTAGACATCATTTAAACTGTTCTCTGTGCCTTAGCGGGGGTTCTTCCTGACAAAGTCAATAGAGAGTAAATGAAACGGATAGCATTATTGGATAGTTTTACTTATATCTTAGGATTATAGTGCGTGCGTGTGTGTGTGTGTGTGTGTGTGTGTGTGTGTGTGTGTGTGTGATGCTGGAGACTGAACCCAGGGGCATACTGCCTTTGGTTTACACCCCCAGCCCTGTTTTATTTTTTGTTTGGAAACAGGGTCTTGTTAAGTTGCTGACAGCTTCACTAAGTTGTTGAGACTTGCTTTGAACCTGTGATCCTCCTGTCTCAGGCTCCCCAGTACTGGGATCGACGCCACGCACCCCTGTGCCTGGCTTATATTGCCTATCTTTAAAGCAAAAATGTTGTCTGTTTTCAATGTAATATAAATGTCTATTTTATGATGAGTAACTTTTTAATTGGCATGAACTGAATTAAATGTTTTCAAAATCCTACTAATGAGCCAGGCATGGTGGTGCACGCTTGTAATCCCTGCGCTTGGGAGGCGGAGACAGGAGGATCGCGCAGGTTCGAAGCCAGCCGCGCTGGCTTAAGAGACCCTGTTTCCAAATAAAACAATATAAAAAATAGGTCTGGGAGTGTAGCCCAGAGGTAGAAGGGCTTCCAGGAACCCCAGTACCACCAAAAAAAAAAAAAAAAAAAAAGAAAAAGAAAAAAAATCCTACTAATGAAATTTGTATTTTGGCATTTAAGATGTAGACATAATTAAGGCTTTAAAAATTGACTGAGTTAGGAATAATGAAGTATAGTTTAGGCATTCTAGACTCACCCATCTTGATGTTTCAGTCTGTTGAACTTGACTTTTTGCTTTTCCATTTAAGTTCTCTGAAGCTAAACACTATCACGCCAAGTTGGTAAATATAAGAAAAGAGATGCTGATGCTTCATGAAAAGACATCGAAGTTAAAAGTGAGTTGAGAGTTCTTTTGCATCTTTACACAAGTAGAAGTTTGCTTTTCCTCAGTATTTTTTTAAACTTTATATACCTCTATTTTACAATAACACACTTAAATCATGGCAGTTTTTTCTTTCAAAAATTGGGCTGATAGTATATCCTAGTGGTAGAGTGCCTGCCTAGCATGCGTGAGGCCCCAGATTTGATCTGATCCCCAGAACTACAAAAAAGAAAACAAAAAAGGCATTATTTTTTAAACCTCCCTCTGAGCTTCTGTTGGCTTGGCTGGTGGGCTAATATTCTCTGGATATGTAGCTACAATTCTCATTTAATAAGAGCTTAAAGTAATAGGTTGCTTTTTCCCCCCTCCAATCCAGGGGGCCTTAAGTTATCCAGAACAAATGCAAAAGCTTAAATTTTAAATGTGCTTTGATTACCTCAAATTAAAGCATTACTTTTTTTTGTGTGTGTGTGTGGTACTGGGGATTGAACCCAGGGGGCATTCTACCTCCAAGCTACACCCGCAGCCATATTATATTTTTATTCTGAAACAGTCTTGCTAGGTTGGTGAGAGGGTCACTACTTGCTGAGGCTGTCCTCCAACCTCAAGCCTTCCAACCACTGGGATGACAAGCGTGCACCACCATACCTGGCTGCATTATTACTTTTAAATTAGATAATAAGCCAGGCGTGGTGGCGCACGTTTGTCATCCCAGCATTTGGGAGGCCGAGACAGGAGGATCGCGGTTCACAGACAGCCTCGGCTACTCAGTGGGGCCCTTTCAACTCAGTGAGACCCTGTTTCAAAATAAAGAATAAAATAAAGGGCTGTGGGGGTGTAGCTCGGAGGTAGAATGCCTCTGGGTTCCATCCTTAGTACTGCAAAAAAAAAAAAAAATTAGAAAAAATTAAACTATACCCTATAAGCCCTGATAATTCTCTTGTTTTTTAAATTTTTTTTCGACACAGAAAAGAGCACTTAAACTGCAGCAGAAGAGGCAAAAAGAAGAGCTGGAAAGGGAGCAGCAACGAGAGAAGGAGTTTGAAAGGGAAAAGCAGTTAACGGCCAAGCCAGCCAAAAAGGCCTGAAAAGTTGTGTTTCTGCGTGTTTCTACCCTCTCCGGTCCTCTGGGTTTAAGAGGCCCTAAGTGTAGAGTGGGGTTCAGGTCGTGCCTTAAACATCGTGCTCGGTTTGGGAATCCTTATCCAGGCTTGCTGTCTCCTTGCCTTCCTTTCAGCCTTTCAAGAAACCCTTCTTTCTACATAATGCCACTTGGTTTTGATATTAATGTGCAGTTTTTCCAGCTTTTGTTTTACTTAATTTTAAAGTTCATTATTTTGGCCTGGGGTTCTTTGTAAACCAGAAAATGCTCTCATTATTATAAGAGACTAGATAGACTCTGAATAGTTCAAAATAAGTATGATTTTTTTTTTCCAGCTTCTTCAGTGTAGATTTAAACACTTCAGTCTCTTCTGAAATGACTTGCCTTTCCGATCATGCAGTGCTGATTTTGGTAATTGCTTTTTTTATCGTGTGTTAAGAAGAACTGCCAGTTGTTTAATCCCTGTGCCCCTGGAGAAGAGATAGTATAAACCTTTGTGAAGAAAAAAATGTATATGCAGGAAATAATAGCACCTTAGACAAAGGCCAGGGAGCAAGATGCGGGTAGATGCTTGTAACCATATCTTCTCTGCTTCTTAGTGTTGCGATTATGTGGCTTTGGGGTTTAAAGTAGATTATACCCGTTCCTAAAATTTGGCAGAGATGGCAGAGCGATCACATGCTCAGATCACTCATATATTTATCAACAGTCCCCACACACGGAGATATAGTTTCTGTGCTTTTAAAACTCCTTAAAGTAGAATGAAATGTACCAACTACCTACTTTATAGATAATGATAAGATTGGTGGAAAATTAGTAAATAGCTACACAAAAGGGCAACACGATACCATTAGTGTCTCTGGAATTTTCCCCAGTATTGTATGTAGGAACTGATTATGTGAGTGAAATATTATGAAGTTCATATTGAGAGTGTATTGTCCTCTCTTATCTTAGTGTTATTTAACACCCCCCTGGTCTCCAGTCTCTACTCTATATGGACTGTATAGATCTTATAAAGGCATATGATTAAAATGCGTACTTTTGATAATCTACGTTACATTCGGGGGCAGCTGAAACCATTACCTCTGATCACAAATCAGACTGATACTGGAGAAAGCATTAGATTTAAGTTGGATACTAAGAACTGGTCTACTTAGAAGTTTAAATAGTTTGCTTGAAAGAGCCTTCTCCTTTAACGAGTGAGTTATGGTGTCACAATTCACTCGACTGTGACCTGCTATTAAGACTATGAATATGTTTTATTTGCAAAGGCTAAGCGTTGCCCGCTATCACTGGCTAAGATCATCTTGGGCAGAATTCCCTAGAGCCCGGAGGACAAAGCGGCCCGAGTTACTGAATGTACTCTTCTGAGGGACAAAGGCCGGGCCTTGTTCTCAGAGTGCTTTTGGACCAACTGTAATGGTTCTTAAAATGCTGGTTCCTGGCCACCACTCTCAGTCTACTGAAGCGTATCTGTTTCTTTGTTTTCTGTTCCTAAAGTTTCTGCTAGCTTATTCTGCTGCATCTTAGAGGAGGAGAGCCACAGGTCTGGTGGCCAAGCTCACGGTTTCCCACTCCATACTGCGTGTCATTGTCACCTGGGAAACTTTAAAAAAATACAGACATTTTGAGTTCTTACTGATTAGTTTTAACGTGGAGCCCATGTATTTATTTATTTTTTGCAGTACCGAGGATGGAACCCAAGGGCATTGGCACCTCTGAGCTACACCCCCAGCCCTATTGTTTAGTCTTTTATTTTTTTTTGAGACAGGGTCTCACTGAGTTGCAGAGGGCCTCACTAAGTAGCTGAGGCTGACCACGAACCACCATCCTCCAGTCTCCGCCTCCCCGATGCTGGGATTACAAGCGTGCGCCACCACGCCCAGCTTGAGCCCATGTATTTTTAGGGTGCTTCCCCAGATAATCATGACATGAGGAATCACTGGTATAGATTATGTTGTATTTTGTTGTTGTTCATAAGCAGTGAAATAGTTTCAAAGCTACCCAGTAACTTTTGGGGTTATCTTATAAAATAACTTCTGAACTGCTGCCTTCGATAGTCAGATTTAAGGCTGAACCCTAGCAGACAGAAGATAGATACAGAATTCTGGTTAATTAATTGACCTTTTGTGACCTGCTTTAAAAGCAGTCATGTTTATTGAATGAATGGCAAGGCACATATGCTTTCTGAACTGTATTATTTAAGTTTTGAAGACTTTAAAAAATGTCAAAGCAAATATATATTAGTATCTACTATTTTAAGATGAGTGGTTAGTCAGAAGTACTATTATCTTGGTTATTAAAACATAAAACTTTGGATTTCAATAACATAGAAACACATTTGGCAAACCAAATGTAGAGCCCTATGGTGAGTCTTGATGTACTTTTCACAACATGGGGGCCTGGTTGGGAAGCAGTTCCCTCTGTTTTTAAACTATGTGAAATATGTACTGAACTGAAATAATGGAAGTTCATTTTGTGTTTACATTGCAGTGAGTATCATGTAAATATACAGATGTTGAATGCAATAGAGATTGTGTCTGCACTGAGTTTTTGGGTGGGTACAGTTTGTAAATATACCAGTGTATACCCTGATAGCATTTGTCTGATTTTGAACTCGTAAAATAAAGACTACTTTGTATGCATTTAATAAAAAAATCTCTGAATTATCCAGTGTCATTTATCAGGCACTATTTTGTACATAGAACTGTATATTTCCCTTTATTTACGTTATTTTTAACATTCTACTTTTTTTTTTTTTTTTTTGGTGGCACTGGGGATGGAACCCAGGGGCATTCTACCACTTGAGCTACAACGCCAGCCCTATTTTATTTTTATTTGGAAACAGGGTTTCCCTAGGGTGACGAGAGTCTCACTGCTTGCTGAGACTGTCCTTGAACCCGTGATCCTCCTGTCTCAGCCTCTCAAGTACTGGGATTACAGGTGTGCACCACCACGCCCAGCTCAAAGTCCTACTTTTTTGTTCTCCTCTTTTTCATCCATGTATTGTGTCACAAAGTTATTGCCCGTCAATTAATGGAGTCTACCAGAAAGGATAGTCTTGTGAAAAGACGTGTTGAAATAATCCAAGTTCATAAAGTTCCTCACTATTCTTTGAAAAAAAAATAATAGCTATTGCTTTTAATGGTTTTGTAGAAAGTACTTTAAAAGGGTCACTGCATGTATAAGGGAGGCATATGGGCATTTGAAGAAGAAAAATTAATAAAAATTCTCCTGTTTTAGGATAAAAGCAGTAAGAGGTTGCCCTCTACTGTCTTCATTGTAAGCTGAAGAAAAGGTCGTAGCTGTTCATTCTGGCTTAGACCACAAGTACATTCCTAATGTGCTCCAGGAGGCCTGCAGTGTTCAAATCTGCATACAGATGGAGTTGGAAAATCACTGAGGGTGTGTGAGTCCTGAACACTTAGTTTTAGTCTTGACTTTTATTATTTCATTAGAAAAGATAATTTTAAAATGTACAGGGGAATACTAAGAACGGGAAAACGTGTCAGTAGACCTGAAGATTTCCTGGCCTCATTTTGATCATAAAATTAAAAACATTGAAGCATATAGGAGCTTAGTGATGCATTGCTTAGGACTGTGGACTCTGAAGTGTGAGACTATTCATAGTCCTCTGGATTGGGGGCATTGACTAAATTGCTTAAATTCTGTATCGTGGTATCTGAAACTGTCAGGTTGGGATAGTTCCTAGCTTCACAAGGTTGCAAAGTTTCATTTGTATAAAAGTCCTTAACGAAATAGTAAGAATTCAAATGTTTGATGTTGTATCTTAGTATTGTGAAGTCACATATACACCGGGGGGGGGCAATTCTTTTGTCTCCTTTTGCACATCTATTTTTGCTCAGAGAGTTCCCCCTGCCATTAGCATCCTTCATCCCATAGCACCTGCCTGCTGGGCCCCTGTTTCTTCTTGGGACTCAAACGTCACCTCTTTCAGTTTTGCTCACCACCTCTCAATGACTGTCTCTTTAATAGTTTCATAATATATTTCCCTCAGCACTTACAGTATTAGTTATGTGTTCATAAGTTTCTCAAAATCAAGGATATTAGTAGTGCATACATGAATTCTGGTTCTTGGGAGACAGGAGGATTGTTGGTCCAGGGCCAGCCTCCTCAGCAACTTAGGCCATCAGCAAGAATCAATCAACCAACCTTCCTTCCTTCCTTCCTTTCTTCCTTCCTTTTTGTGGTACTGGGGATGGAACCCAGGGGCATTCTACCTCCGAGGTTCATCCCCAGCCCAATTTATATATATATATATATATATATATATATATATATATATATATATATATATATATATAGTGGTACTAGGGGTGAAACCCAGGGATCTTCTACCTCTGGGCTATACTTCCAGGCCTATTTTATATTTTATTTGGAAACAGGGTCTCATTATGTTGTTGAAAGCCTCACTAAGAAGCTGAGGCTGGCTTTGAACCTGTGTGCGTGATGCCCCTCTCTCAGCCCCCCAAGTGCAGGATTACAAGCGTGGGCCACCACGCCCGGCTTTATATTTTGAAATTGAAGATAGGCATACATTAAAAATGGCTATGCTTGCTGGGCATGGTGGCTCACGCTTGTAATCCCAGCATTTGGGAGGCTGAGACAAGAGGATCATGGTTTGAGTACAGCCTTAGCTACTTAGGTCCTTTGCAACTAGTGAGACCCTGTTTCAAAATAAAGGATAAAAAATAGGGCTGGGGGTGTAGCTTGGAGGTAGAATGCCCCTGGGTTCCATCCCCAGTAATATATACATACACACACACACACACACACACACACACACACACGGCTATGCTCTCCCTAATATGTGGAGGCTGGGGAGAAAATGGGTCATAGGGGGAACTCTAGATGAAGAAGGAAAAACTCTAGATGAGTAACTGGGGGGATGGGGGAGGAAGAGGGACATTCCTCATGTGCGTGATGTACATTCACAAACACATCAAAGTCCATCACTAAGCCAAACCTGAGAAGGAGGGAGGGGGACTGGGGCGGGAACTGGGGAAGGTGATGCATATGCAGTGCCCCAATAAGAGATTTAAAAAATGGTTAAAATGAAACCCGATTACATAAATGCCAACAAGGTATATTTTAATAAAACATTAAATTGCTGTAATTCAGACATGGCTGGGGAGCCTGAAATCTTTGGAGCCACTGCTTCTATGTCTAATTACATACTAGACTAAAGAATTATGATAACAGTTCCCAAGACCTTGGGAATCAAATGAACGCAGAGATAGTGGACCAGAGAGAAAAAAATAGATGCCACATTTAGTTTAAATTTATGCCTTCTTTTTGGAGTAGGGGCTGTTCAGGTTTTTTTTTCCTTTTTTTTTTCTTGGTACTGGGGTTGGAACCCAGGGACATTCTACCTCTGAGCTCCACCCCCTGCCCTATTTTCTATTCTTTATTTTGAAACAGGGTCTCACTGAGTTGCAGAGCCTCACTAAGTAGCTGAGGCTGTCGGTGAACCTGTCTCAGCCTCCCGAGTGCTGGGATTATAAGTGTGCCCCACCAAAGCTGGCTACTGTTCAGTTTTTAAAAAACAGTTTCAAGGAAGAGGTAAGCAGTTCCAGACCAAGCTCAACACTGGAGCCAGTTTTTAAACCAGATAAACCATAGATAGGGCAATACTGCCATCTTGTGGTGCGTTTTGCCGTGTACTTCTACAAACTAGTAATTGAATTGAAATAGTTTGAGGAAGTTTGTACTAAGCCCTTTTAACTGTGGTTTTTAGATTACCTTTGTTTAAACAGTGAAATATTTGAAAACCATTTTAGAATTTAAGAGTACATTTTCTAACTGAGTTTTTTTTAGTTTGTTATTAGCCTTGAGATATTTTCTTCTTCCTTTGTTATTTTTTTCCCTAGTCATGGCTTATTAGTCTATTATCAACCATGTTTAGAATCTTCTCTCAAGGGAAAAAAAAATAAAATCCAAAAGTTTCCTGAAGCTGGTCGTGGTGGTTCACGCTTGGAATCCTAGTACTTGGGAGGCTGAGACAGGAGGAGCGCAGGTTTGAGGACAGCTTCAGTAATGTAGTGAGACTCAGTAACTAAGTGCGACCCTGCTTCAAAACAAAACAAAACAGCATGGGGGCTGGGAGTTAGCTCAGAAGTAGAATGAGCCTGGGTTCAAACCCTAGTTGGTTTTTTTTTAAAGGATTGTGTGGGCAAGGGTTCTTCCTGATAATTTCTTGTCTTTTCACCTGCCTTGGCTGATCGGGTCTGGGTTGGATACCTGGCCTAGGGGCAGCCAGCCCACGGGCTAGTCAATTATGAACTGGCCTGGTAGAAGAAATTACCCAGCTGGAGACTCTAGTGAACTCATTGGCCTGCACAGTTCCCATCTTGGGAAAATGTCTTCGAGTATTCACTCAAGAATCAGCCCTGCAGTAACTGAAGGAAAGGTGAGTGGCTGTGCAGAAGCGGAGAGCAGCTGAGTGTTCCGTGTTATGTGGGGCTCTAGGGACCAGCATCCTTGAACTTCCTCTATAACAGAGCAGTCAGACCCCTCACCGGGCCCTGCATCCCGAGCGGTTCTCTTGGATGAGGCTTTCTGGGACCTGGGTGCTGGACTGTTTGGGGAATTCTTTGGGACTCAATCACTGTGCTAAGCTTCCAGTTTCCCACATTTCTACAAATATATTCATAACAGTATCTCTTGCCCCTTCTCTCATTTTAGATCATCTTAACAAGTCTCCACTTCCTGCATTATCACCATCTAATCTTTTCTTTTAGGTCGATCTAGCATATTTTTCAAAGTGGTTTACTGTGCATTATTTAAATAATACTAAGGATGCCACCTAAAGGCTTGGATATTTCCTTGATTGCTCGCCCAGTAAGTCAAGGAAGGAGCTATCAATGGCCTGTGCCCGGGTTCATTCCTGCTGTTGGTAACACATCTGTTTTCATTGTTTGCTGGGTATTTCTCTTATTTCTTCCATTTCTTATGCTCATCTCTGGTTGGAATTATAATCTCAGATCAGCTTCCAACTCATTGACAAACCTAAGCTTCAGAGCCCCAGCTCTGTCCAGCATGTCAGATGCCAGGTGTTTTACACATATTACTTTGTAACAGCAACATTAGGGATGAAAACTGTTATCATTAGGAGGTAGCTATTGTTACTACCATTTTATAGATGCCAAGACACGCTGAACAGTTGTTCAGGATTACACAGATGGAGGTGGTTAGGGCTCAGATGGAATTCTGGGAAAACTCCAAATCACAGGGAAATTTTCTTAAGCTGGTGATCCTAGGAGTCGAGTCAGAAATCAACCTCAAGAGTTTTATATCAAATCTCTTGATAAAATATACCCATGATGGGGACTTAGAAGGATATACCATTTCGTTTGATAATTCTCTGAGTCCAATACGAAAATATCAAAGAAAAGAAGTGGTGGAGATGTGAATTTCCCCTGTAGAAGAGAGTCTAGAGGCATAGAACTCATTTTTGGTTTTCTTGCCAGGCTGTTTTAATTCTAGGTGGACTCCAACATTCTCTATCTGTCAGGATACAAGCAAGCAACAGTGACCCAGTAAGACAGGGCTCAGGAGCTTTCCCCTGAGCTGATAATGTGACTGAACCAGGCCCATTTTGTCTATTACCCAAGTAAGCCAATCACTGAAATCATTGTTGCAAGAGAGTTTGTTCACAAGGTGGTATAGAGATGGGAAGGCAGGTCTCAAATTAGCCACCCTGAGGACAGGGTTTGGGGCTATTCACGGGCTTATATGAAGGGAAAGGTAATTGGGGGTTAACTAAGAACACATGAAGTGGGGTAAGTCGGGCATTTATTCAGGAACTACGAGCAGGTTATACTAATAAGATCCACACGTCAGAGCTGTTATCTGTTACAGATTAAAAGGAAGTTACTGAGAGCTGGTGAAGCAGGTTAAGTCTATAAAAGCATATTACTAAGAGCAGGCAAAGTCTGGTGGGGTTATTCAGAAATTAAGAGCAGCCGGGCGTGGTGGCACAGGCTTGTGATCCCAGCATTCAGGAGGCTGAGACAGGAGAATCACGGTTCGCAGACAGCCTCAGCTACTTAGTGAGGCCCTTTGCAACTCAGTGAGACCCTGCTTCAAAATAAAGAATAAAAGTAGGGCTGGGAGTGTAGCTCAGAGGTAGAATGCCCCTGGGTTTCATCCCTAGTACTGGAGAAAAAAAAAAAACCCTATAAAGTAGGGCTGGGGGGTGTAGTGTGGAGGAATAATGCCCCTGAGTTCCACTCCTAGTACAAAAAAACCCGAAAAACAAAACCATGGTTTCATCAGGTTTTCCCCTTGATTTCAATAATAATGCTGGAGAAGATAGAGGATGAAACAGCTGGAGAAGTGAGCAATTCCAGGAGGTCCAGGGCGTTTTCACCGAACCAGAGCCATTGCACCACCACCCCGGGGAAGCTATCTGTGATGTTGCTTTCCTGGGCCTGCATTTCTGGGTCTGTAGCCAGTCCACCCATCAGCTCCGTCTCTTCCGCATCGTTTAGCTTTGGGGAAGAGCATCGCTTGAAGTATTGCCAGGGGCCAGGTGTTCTCGTGGGAGTGCGTCAGTTTCTCTTCATTGTGCAGATGGGCGGGATCCCTGAGACTCTTCAAGCATCCATGCTCTGAGATGCTTCGTCTCCCAGGGCTTTCAGCGGGTTTGGCTGATGGGCTCCTTCCACTAACCAGGAGCATTGACCCACCTTAGTGCAGCAAGTGTGTCCAGGCGACCGTGCTCATCCCAGGCCGGTTGCTCTGGCTCTGCGTCACCGTGTAGACTGGGCCTTTGTTGATGAATCCTGAGGCCCACAACTCATTCTCTCAGCATGGAGGAAGAGGGAAGAGAGAGGTGCTGTGTGAAGGCAAGCATTCCTTTCCTGTTTGGGTTGAAAGTAGTCTAGCAGGGAGGGAAGGGGTGAGGCGGGAATGAACCACCTTGTCCCTCTGTAGCTCCCCGGAAGCCTCATTCCACTGATTCCCCGGCACCCTCCCTCCACAGGAAGGTGTCACCCCAAGCAGTAGCTCATACCTGTTATTAATGACACAGGCATTCATAGCAAGCCGTGTCACACCTACCCTGACATTTTTTCTGATCTTCTAAGGTAGCCATGAGAATATGCCTCACAAGCCTGCAGTTAGAGGGAACATAGCTGCCCAAGGGCCCCAGTGCGGAACTCTGAGCACCGTCTGCATCCTCGCCAAGGAGCACTTCCTGCAGCCTAGGGATGCTGAGGCAGGTCTGCTGCCGGGAGACGGGACTTCCCTGAAAGTCAGCTCCTCGTTGGCTTTGCTGAAACTCTGTTTGGCAGTTCAAGATGCTTGCCCTCAACCTTCCTTCTCCTCTTCTTTAGGCAGAGAGGACAGAGAAGAACAGAGAAGCTAAGGGGATTGAGTAGGTTGGAAGGGCTGTTAGTGTTTGGCAGAAGGACTTAGCAGGGGATACTTGAGGGACTACAGGGGACACCACTCGTGCACCACACCACGTACACGAGGAGAGTAGCAACGTCATTACGATCCTGTGACTCTGCCACGGAGTTCTGTGGGGTAGGGATGAGCATTTAGGTGGGGGTGGTGCTTGCCAGCATCCCTGGGCTTGGTGGAGGCCAGTAGGCTTTAATTACCTACCTTACCCACCAAAAGGCAGGCTTTGAGGGGTAGTCAATGGGCTTTAGTAGCAGGGGCCTGTGGAAGTAGTTAATGGAGGATGGTGCCTATTTTGCACACAGGACAATATAGGCAGACAGCCCTCAAGGGTGTTCTTCAGTATCCACAAGAGGTCAAGCCGGGGCCGGGCGTGGTGGCGCACACTTGTAATACCAGCGCTTGGGAGGCTGAGGCAGGAGGATTGCACAGGTTCGAAACCAGCCTCAGCTACTTAGTGAGACCCTGTTTCCAAATAAAGTATAAAATAGGCCTGGGAGGAAGCCGGGCGAGGTGGCCCACGCTTGTAATCCCCGAGCTTGGGAGGCGGAGACAGGAGGATCATGCAGGTTCGAAGCCAGCCGTGCTGGCATAAGAGACCCTGTTTCAAAACTATAAAATAGGACTGGGAGTGTAGCCCGGAGGAAGAAGGGCTTCCAGGAACCCCAGTACCACCAAAAAAAAAAAAAAAAGGCCTGGGAGTATAGCCCAGAGGTAGAAAAGCCCCTGGGTTCTACCCCCAGTACCACACACACACACACACACACACACACACACACACAAAATCAAGGTCAAGCCGGGCATGTGGATGCATGCTTGTAATCCCAGCATTTGGGAGGCTGAGACAGGAGGATTGCAGTTTGCAGACAGCCTCAGCTACTACTTAGTGAGCCCCTTTGCAACTCAGTGAGACCTTATTTCAAAATAAAGAATAAAAAATAGGGCTAGAAGTGTAGCTCAGAGGTAGAATGCCCTTGGGTTTTATCCCTAGTACGAGAGAGAGAGAGAGAGAGAGAGAGAGAGAGAGAGAGAGAGAGAGGGGGGGTATTCAGGTAAAGGGCTATATTTTAGACTTGGTGTATGGACCTTTAGGGAGAACATTTAAGATCCAAACCATAACACCATGTCACCTTGGCTGGGGGTCTGGCCCAGCCAGGAGGTTTCCTGGGGCCAGGATATAAGCTACTCAGGCACCCTGGGAAACATTTCCTGCAGGCATGCACCACCATGCCCAGCTCAGGCGACTTTTATTTTTTATTTTTTAAATTTATTCCCAGATAGCAGGAAGAGAGAAGACAGGCTTGCTGAATGGGCGGCAAGCAGGTACTCTTTTTTTTTTTGCACTCCTGGGGATGGAACCCAGGGGCATTCTACCTCTGAGCTACACCCCCAGCCCTCTTTTATATTCTTTATTTTGAGACAGTCTCACTAAGTAGCTGAGGCTGGCTTCAAACCTGCACAGTCCTCCTGTCTCAGCCTCCCAAATGCTGGGATTACAAGCGTGCAACATCACTCCTGGCTGGAGCAGGTGCTCTTTTTAAAGCTCGGTGCAGCCTCTTCCAGGGTCAGTCTTTGCCTTGCTCGTCTCTTGTCCCTTCCCTCTCCTCTGACACCGAGCTCTTCTTCCTCTGGTCCATTCTTGTTGCCAGTTCTTCCCACTCTGAGCCCACATGTCTTCCCAGAGTAATGTTAGTTTGTTTTTCCTTCTCCTATATAATAAGCATATTTATCTATTTATTAAATAGATATGTATTTATCAAATAGATATTTATTTATTTTGGTGGCACTGGGATTAAACTCAAGGGCATTCTATCTCTAAGTTACACCCCCGGCCTGATTTTATTTCTTATTTGGAAACAGGGTCTCTCTAAGTTGTGAAGGGCCCCGCTAAGTTGCTGAGGTTGACTTTGAACCTGCGATCCTCCTGTCTCAGCCTCCCAAGTTCTGGGATTACATGCATGCACCACCACGCCTGGCATATTTCTTATTTAGAAACAGAATCTTGCTAAATTGCTGAGGCTGGCTTTGAACCTGTGATCCTCCGGTCTCCACCTCCCAAGTACTGGGATTACAAGTATGTGCCACCACGCCTGGCTTTTTACATTTATTCTTAAAAAAAAAAAAATGGAACTGAAGATTGAACCTAGAGGGCATTCTACCTTTGAGATATACCCTCAGTCCTTTTTATTTTATTTTTTATTTTGAAAAAGGTATCAGTAAGTTGCCCAGGCCAGCCTAGAATCTGCGATCTCAGCCTCCCAAATGCTGGGATTCCAGGCACACCCACCACGCCCAGCTTCCTGGATGTTCTTGAATTGACTGTGTTTCTTTTAGTGCCACCGTCACCTCCTGTCAGGTCCTCTCTATACCCCTGGATGATGCTTCATATGGGCAGAAAATAGGTGTTTTCTTTTTCTTTCTCTATCAGGATTAAACCTAGGGCATTCTACATATACCCCTGTCCCTTTTTATTTATTTATTTTTTACTTTGAAACAATGTCTCACTAAATTGCTAAGGCTCTCCTGGAACTTGTAATCCTCCTGTTTCAGTCTCCAAAGTACTGGGATTACAGCATGTGCCACCCTGCTGGCTCAGGTGATTTTTTTTTTTTAACCATTCCCGGACTACAGGCACAGGAATTGCTTGACAGAAAGCAGGCAGGTGTTACAGTTTGGGGGTGAGGGTTACCATCTGGGGGAACCATCCCCAGGGATCTTTGTTAGACCCCTGGAATAATTCCCCAAAAATACCACAAAAAAAGAAAAAGATTAAAAAGGCGTGGGTTCTTGTCCTAAACTAAGGATAAATACATATTAGCCCGGACACTTGCTGAAGATTTAAAGAAGTTTATTAAAAAGATAGAAATAGAAGACAGTTACAGCCCCATGCCATTCAAGAGTGGCATGCTGGAACAGACTTTTTATACATGACATCCTCCATCTTGTTCACGTGATTCTGATGTAGTAAAAGTCCCTGTAAGGTACCTCCCCTTACTTTCCCACCAAGGTGTACTTTCCTGCCAGGGTGCTTCTTTTCAGAAGGTCATGGAAGGTCGACCCCCTCTGTGCCAGTATTGGGAATGGCCTAGGAAGATTTGAGAAAGCTCTGATTATTAATATATTTCAAAATAGTTGTGTTAAAATGGCGGCAGACATAGGTAAAGAAAGGACTTTCAATAGGAGAGGAGAACTAGGCCTGTCTCTATCTAAAGACAGATCTTAGTTGAGGAGAACTAGGCCTTTATCTAAAGACAGATCGACATGATTGGATAAGCTAGCTAAGATGGTAGGAGGGGTCGACCTTCATGAAAGGAGACACCTCACCACACCTTGCTGGGGGAGGTACCTTACAGGGATGTTCACTGTCAGGATTATGTAAGCAAGATGGAGGTCATGGGTATAAAAAGTCTGGTCCACGTGTAATCCCTTTGGTGTATTCATTTCAAGTCACCCCCTCATGCCATTTTGGCATGGGGCTGTATTTCTATTTTCTGTATTTCTATCTTTTTAATAAACTTCTTTAAATCTTCAGCAACTGTCCAAGCTATGCATATTTATTCTTAGCTTAGGACAAGAACCCGCAGTAATTTTCTGGTTTTGGTCATTTTGGATTTTGTTATGGGTTGGGGGAAAGTGTGTCCGGGACCCTCGCAGGGGTTCCCGGGGAACAGTTTTCTCAAACCATATTCTCCCAATCCGGAACACCCTCCTCCCATCCTAGCTAGATTATCCAATTATGTAACCCTGTCTTTAGAATGAGGATGAGGAAGTCCTAGTTCCCCCTCCTATAGATATGCTAATTACCTTTAGCTAGGTTAATTTACATTGGAACAGTTGCCTGCTTTTTTTGGGGGGGGGGCAGAAACCAAGTCCTTTCACCAATTTTTGAAATATAATAATCAGAGCTTTCTCAAATCTTCCTGGGCCATTCCCAATACTGGTACACAAGGACTCAGAGAATGTACAACAGATGAAAGAGTGGCTACCAAGTGAATAAGTCTCAGCCCCTCCTCCACGTCAGATGGGCAAGGTACAGCCTCTATTCCCCTTTGAAGTGTCGTCTTTTCTAGTGGAAGGAAGAGTCTGGGTGAGCTAGTAGAATAAATACACGTGAAGCCCCTAACATGTGGGCTCTGCTCAGGACATGTTTCTTAAATATGAATCTTGTACCAGTATTGGGAATGGCCTAGGAAGATTTGAGAAAGCTCTGATTATTAATATATTTCAAAAATTGGGTGGGGGCAAATCTGTGCAAGGACTTGGTTTCTGCCTAAAAGCAGGCAACTATTCCAATGTAAATTAACATAGCTAAAAGTAATTAAATCAATAGGAGAGGAGAACTAGGCCTTTCTCTAAAGACAGCTCTACATGATTAGATAAGCTAAGCTAAGATGGTAGGAGGGGTCGACCTTCATGAAAGGAGACACTCTGCCACACCTTGTTGGGGGAGGTACCTTACAGGGTAAGGGGAGGAACCTTACAGGGACGTTTACTACGTCAGAATTACGCAAACAAGATGGAGGTCATGGGTATAAAAAGTCCCGTCCACGTGTGATCCCTTTGGTGTATTCATTCGAGTCACTCCTCCACGCCAGTCTGGTATGGAGCTGTACCTATCCTTTGTATTTCTATCTTTTAACAAACTTTAAATCTTCAGCAACTGTCCAAGCTATGCATATTTATTCTTATCTTAGGACAAGAACCTAAGCAGTAATTTTGTGTTTTTGGTCGTTTGGGGTTTGTTGTGGTTTGAGGGAAATGGTGTCCGGGACCCTAACAGGGGTCCCTGGGAACAGTTTCTCCACAACCATACTCCCAAATCCATAACAAATCTGATTCCACAGTCATCTACCTCAAACCGCTCAGCAAGCAGATCCTTCCTGTGGTTCCTTTCTGCCTACATTCTTCCCGTACCAATCAGGGCTTCTTAGCCTGGATGGGGATGGTAGAGGGACAGGGAGGCAGGATAAGTCATTTGGGGAGGATGTTTTCACTTGTCAAAAAAAAAAAAAATTGGGATACAGCCAGCTGTGATGTCACACACCTATAATCCCAGTACTTGGAGGCTGAGACAAGAGGACTCAGTGTTGTAGGCGGGTTTAGTGAGGAGAGTCCAAGGGGATATGCCAAGTGAACCTTTATTACCTGGCCAGTGGCGGTGCCCTCAGTCCAGAAATCTGACTGGAGGTGCGGGCCGACTGGCCAGGGGTACGGGTTTATAGGGGAGAAAACCACAAGGGGGTGAGCCACTTATTAAGTAAGTGGGTTTCCAGAAACAGGAATTGGTAGTTAGCTTATCTGGTCAGGTGCTGGGTGAGGCCTGGGCTCCACCCGAGGTCAGACTTTTGGGAGGAATTCTTTAGCTTAGCACAAATCACAGTAATTCAGGTGAGGACATAGGCCATTGTGATTATAAGTTTGGCCTATTAAGGACCTTTTATCTAAGAAAGAATAGACCTTGCAGGGTACAGATAATGCAGTTTCTAAATTTATTTATTTATTTATTTATTTATTTATTTATTTATTTATTTATTTATTGGTACTGGGGATGGAATCCAGGGGCATTGTACCTCCAAGCTACACCCCCAGTCCTAATTCTTAGTCTTTTTTAGTTTTGAAACAAAGTCTCACTGAATTGCAAAGGACTTCACTAAGTAGCTGAGGCTGTCCATGAACCATGATCCTCCTGTCTGAAGCCTCCAGAATGGTAGGATTACAAGTGTTCAACACCACGCCCTCCCCCCCCCCTTTTTTTTTTGAAACAAGGTCTTGCTGATTCTATCTCAGCCTCCCACATAGGGGGATTATAGACCTATGCCACCATGCCCAGTGTGTATTTTTAGTGTATTTTTATTTGGCAGTATTTGGGATGGAACGCAGAGTCACTGTACCTCTGAGCTACAACCCTAGCCCTATTTTTTTTTTTTTATTCTTTATTTTGAAACAGGGTCTCACTGAGTTGCAGAGGGCCTCACTAAGTAGCTGAGGCTATCGCGAACGGCGATCCTCCTGTCTCAGCCTCCCGAATGCTGGGATTACAAGCGCGTGCCACCACGCCTGGCTATTTTTAGCATATTGAAGTTTCCAGGCTTGGACCTATTGGGAAAGACCTAGAGGAGATTGTATTTCTTTTTGTTCAGGGTCCTTTTACCATAGTGACTTCACATCCCCTGAAAATCTTGTCAGAGAAGCCATGCTGCAGGTGGTGTTGAGTTGCTAATAGTCTGCAGTCTGGATTTGTTGTCTGTGGTGACCTTATGCAATCAGCCCTCTTGACCTAAGACAGAAAACGTTGATTGAAACCAAAAAATTCTAAAAATTATTAAAATTTTACAAAACTAAGTGTAAACAAAACGTAAACGATTACACTTTCAAGGGTCTTTCTTTCTTTCTTTTAGCTTGTAGCGTTGGCACTTCTGAAGTTAATAAAGTTTAAAAGCACACCAAAACTTTTGGGGCACCGTGCACTTTCTATAAAAAGGGTCTACTGGATAAAAAATGATGGAGAGCCTGCTCATCACTTTGCATTCGCCTAGAAAGAACAGCCCATTAAAAAAAATGTCTAGTCAAGGAAGTGGGACAGAGCTAGGCCTGGCTCCCAGCCAGCTGACCCTGGCACTGAGCTCAGCAGAAAAAAGCCGTCTCTCTGGGCAGGAGTGGGCCAAGTGGGAAGCGCAGTGGACACCCGAGGTTCCCAGGCCAAGTGCCAAGGCCTGTATCCACAACGCCCGCCTCCGCCTCTGCCAGTCGGGATTGCACAAGGCGGCTGGCACCCGGGGGCAGGAGCGTCAGGTGGCTGGGAGTTGTCAGCTGGGGGCGGGTCTGTCCCTCAGGCTCCCCGCGGGCAAACCCTTGGGGCGGGTCCCACTGGGGGGCGGTGGCTCTGTCTCCAGTGCGCGCCCAAAGCCTGGGTGCAGTTTGCACTCGGACTAGAGGTGCCTGGGCTGCGGCGCCAGGCGGGGCCAGGGAGACCTTCCCGGACTTTTCCTTTTCTGGGGGGAGCCTCGCTCTCCCCGCCTCCCCCGGGCAGGCGGGGCCCCAGCCAAAGCCTTAAACCCCAGCTGGGAGCAGCAGATTTTGCTGCGCCAACGCGGTGACTCGAGGCTCTGCTCACCCTTGGGTAAGAGGCGCCCAGGGGCCGCCGATCTGGGGCCCTCGGGCAGGGGAGGGCGGCTGGGAGGGGACAGAGGTCACCCTGAACTGGCTCTTGCCCAGCTCTGCCTGGGCGGCTGGGCGCCTGCAGACCCGGCGTCCGCACCCCAAACCGTGTCTGTCTCTGCTTCTCCACTCCGGACATCGTAGCAGCTCGGGATGCGCTTGTCAGGAACCCAGCTCCGGGGCTCCTGCTTCTTTCCTGAAGTGTCAGAGGCCGTCCGGAGGGGCGGGTTAAAACCCAGGCACCAAGCTTGACTGAGGAAAACGGAAACAAAACCCTGAGGTCTCTGTGTTTGGGAATTTCTGGCGTCTTCCACTTGTTGATTCAGCTCCATCCCAGAGCTGGAGTTGGTGACCAGCCTCGGGGACCGCAGATTGACATCAGCCAGTGTCTCCACAGGGGTGACGTTTAACCCTGCTAGGGGGCCGAGGGTCCTCAAGGGGTCAGCTTCCTGGGACACGCAGAAGAGAGCCTTTAAGTTATGTTGGGCTGAACAGGAACACTGTTAAAAAGGGGGTGGGGGTAAAGGGTCTTCTGATGGAACTGGGTGAGACTCCTTCCTTCCTCTCCCTCTCTCTTTTAATTAACAAAATCTCAGCCTAGCATTTTGCTCAAAGACACAGTGAACAGGGCAGGGTATGTCCGGGCCGCCCATTGCTGTAACGCAGGGTTCTGACCCGCTTTTGTGTCACCTGCTCACCCCTTCCGCAGTTCTAGGAAGACTAAGGACCCTTTCTCAGAACAGTACTTTTAAAGGTATAAAATAAAAGGCCGAGGATGATTAGAGAATCCAGTTGTGAAATGCTTAACACATTAGAAGAATTTATGATGGAGTATTTTATGTGCTTTTGAAAAAGAACGCATGATTAAATAATAAGATCTAGAACTGGACCTAATAGCTCTCATCATTTTGAACTAGTAAGGAATATTTCAGTATTTCAAGATACAGACAAGGGCTGGAATGGAGCGCTGGCACAGTGCTTGCCTTGATAGTGCACCACCCTGGGTTCAATCTCCAGTGCCAAAAAAACTATGTGTCTCATTTCTGTTAGCAATGATGTCACAGATAACTCCGAATACTGCTGTGGCTTAGTGCCTACATACATAATTTATTTTTTATTTTTTAATTAAAAAATTTTATTTTTGCGGGTCTGGGAATGGATCCCAGGGGCATTCTACCTCCGAGCTACACCCTCTGCCCTATTTTTTATTCTTTATTTTGAAACCGGGTCTCACTGAATTGCAGAGGGCCTCACTAAGTAGCTGAGGCTGTCTGCAAACTGCGATCCTCCAGGTCTCAGCCTCCCGAATGCTGGGATGACAAGCGTGCGCCACCACGCCTGGCTCTACATACATAATTTAAAACATGCTAAAATAAAAAAAATGTGAAAATAAAGATGTAATTTTTTTTTAAATCCAAGTTCATGGGTCCCAGACTAAGATCCTCTGATAGGGTGCTACCCAGGAAGTTAGGTAACTTGGCTTCTGGGCTTGACATTTCCGCCATCCAGCATTGTGACCTTAGTTTTGAATTTTTTTTGAGCCTCAGCTTCTTCATGCACAATAGAAATAATATTGCTTTTCTATATATTTAAGGCCCCCAGCACTGTACAGCGTAGGGGCGAAGTAAGTACCATTCGTCAGAATTTGTCTGTCTCCTTTCCAAGCTATGCCATCACCACTGTTCTCCCAGGCCTGCTACCTGGAAGGTTCTAAGTAAAGATGTATTGAATAAGTGGGTTGGAGAGGGCTGCTTGTGCCTACCGCTACAAAGAAAATTCACCAGGGAGACAGCTGGTGGTTCGGGAAATGACTCTTGTGGAAATTGTAAGCTGCTGCTTCTTTTAAAACTGGCTGAACAAATACATGAACGCACCTGGAACTGGAGTGCCTGACATGTCAGTCAGGGCCCATGGGTCTGTGTGTGGCTGATGTTCTGCCAGAGAAAATGAAACTGAGTGTCGACGGGAAAGCAGGATTCTTTTGGAGAAGTTCCTTGTCCATCCTGCCTGTGACTAAGCTTGTTAATCCAATGTGTTGTAATACAGGAAATGTCTCACAAGGCATGGAAGTAGACCCATGATGAGGTGTTCCAGGGCCTGGATGTGGACATCTCCCTTTTCTCTTTTCATTTTCCCTGCCTCCTTTATACCACAGAATTCTTCTCTGACTCTGAGATTTGGTGAGGACGAGCAGGGTGGGTAGTTTGCTGAAAGCTGTTCAGACTAGTAGGGCTGAAGCCAACTAATTGCCTCTTAATTTCCAGACTTAAAAGCCTATGTCATCCAATAAATATGTACGTAATAAGAACAAGGAAAAGTCGATCCAGCCATCATCCTTGTGATTTGCTACGCGAAAGTGCTACATTAGAGTAGGAGGTGGAGGATGAACTTTGCAAAGAACGGGAAATTTAGAACATACCCTCTATGCATGTAAGTTTGGAAAAGGGCAAATACTGTGTTATGGGTTGAATTGTAGTCCCTTCCCCCCAGATTCATATGTTGAATCCCAACACCCAGTATCTTAGGATTTGACTCCATTTGGAGATGGTGCCTAGAGAGAGGTAACTAAGTTAAATTAGGTCACTTGGGTGGGGCCCTAATCCAAGATGCATGGTACAAAGAGAAAAAGATCACAGGATTTACATTATAATGTGAGATAATAATGAACCAATAAATACACATAAATATAATAATAAAAAAGAGGAGGAAGGGACACCAGGGGCATGTAGGTATGAGAAAAGACCATTGTTGACTCAGTACGAAGGAGGAGAGGACTCAGGAGAAACCAATCCTGTTGGTACCTTCATCTTGGGCTTTCAGCCTCCGTGGCTGTGAGAAAATGAATTTCTGTAGTTTGAACCATGTGATCTAGGGTATTTTGTTATGGATCCCTAGCAAATTAATACAACTAAGTAGACACCTTCTATTCTAAGTTATGGCCCTGACATGTCTATCACTCTTAGAATGCCTTACTGGCCAATCCAGAAGAGTCTAATATAGTCAAAGCTCTGTACTCGTTGGTAGGTTCCACATCCATGGATTCAACCAACCATAAGCCGAAATATTTGGAAAAAGTTATGTCTGTACACTCATCATTATTCCCTCAACAATATAGCATGGCGACTATTTATATAGCTTTTCCATTGTATTTGTTATTATCACTAATCTAGGGATGAGTTAAAGTATATGCGAGGTTGTGTGTAGGTTAAACACAAATATAAGCAATTTTATATAAGGGATTTGAGTATTCACAGAGTTTGGTATCAGTGGGAGTTCCTGGAACCAATCCCCTGTAGATACCAGGGGAAGACAGGACTCCTTTTCTACAGACATTCTGTATGGTCCCTAGGATTCTGTCTGATGTCATTAAACCCTTATTCACCTTCAAGATTCTAATTGTTAGAAAAAGAAGAACTTGGCATCTCCAGCGTACAAGTCAGGTCAGCGGTTGTCCTCTGTACTCAACAGGTGGGAACTAGGGTCATGGGGTTGATGATTGTCTTTAAGAACAATAAGGCACCTCTTTTCTCATCAAAAGGCATTTCCAAGTTTTGACTGTAGCTCAGCTCTCAGGAAACTTTCATTCTGCCCACACGAGAACCAGCAGCTCCGGGTCTATCTGCATTAATGGAGGGGACATAACTGTGTCTTCATCCTGGAAGCCATCCCTTACTTCTGGAAGGGAGGCCGCGGTAGTGGGGCCTGTGGTGAGATCGCCCCGTGGTGCTTTCTCCTTTTTTATGGCTGGCGATGTGTTTTTATCAGTATCCTGTTTAGAATGTCAAGTGTGAGTGTGCCACAAGAAAGTGCTGGGTCTTGGTAATGAGAGTTGATGTCTCTGTGAGTGCATGCGTCATGCCTGAGATGGATGAGGGGCCACTCTGCTCTCTGACCATCTGAGTTTGGATGATAAACCTGAGGCCCTCAAGGCGATCACATCACAGCTTGTTTTGAATCATAGAGTAAGAAGGGCCTTCTAAGTCGAGTAGCCACCTCTGCCTATTTTATACTTAGGGAAACAGACTCAATGTGGTTAAATGTCTTCATCGTGTCCTCACAATTCTGTTTCCTCACTTATACAATGGGGAAAATAATTCCTACCTGTCTGCTTGTCATGAGAAATTATGTAAAGTGCCCAGCACAATGCTTACTACATAGCAAACCTTCCACAAGTGATTTTTTTTCCTGATGCTTTTTATTATGCTTGGGATTGTATACCTCCCAGGAGCAGCTGCCCAGTGAATTACTAGTGGATAATGGTACAGGTGCGGGTCTTGCCTTGGGCAAAGAAACTGGAACTATGGCTTCTATTCTGATTATGTTGCAGGGCTCCTTATATGCCCTTGACATCTTTGCCAAGGGCAAAGAAATTTCACAGCTCTGATCTGGTAACCTAAAGCGTTACTAGAACAAGTAGCCCCATTTGAATGACTGCCTGTGAATCTACATTTTTTTTGGGTCCTCCTCCTTGAGAGGCGCACAGTTCTAGAGAAGCCACCTGGCCCCATCCTTTATCATGCTGAAGAAAGCATGACCCGGAGTGGTTAAGGATGAACATGTCTGGCAGTACCTGAAATGTGGAACTGAGTCTGATTCCCGACACACCCTTAGACAAAGCTTCATGGGCAACCGTCTCATCTAGTTGGACGGAGCAAAGGTGTGAGTTGCTAAGGAACCGGATACACCTGTTACCTGGGTACAGCTCATTCTGTCTTGACCATTAAAGGCCTGAATTTAGCGTCTCTCCAACCATGTTCAAATACAGATGTATGTATTGTAATTAGAGTCTTATTGTATTAAGACCTCACACATTGCATTTCAGGGAATGATATGCTTGAGTAAAGTCACCCAGTTCCTGTTTATGGCTCCACTTTTGCCTGTGAGACTCTGAGTGGTAATTTTATTGTGAGCTTTCAACAGATTCAGGAAACCAAGGCCTGAGTTGATCCCTGCTGTGTGACTGGGATCAAATTAATTCCACATCAGGCCTTCCCTTCCCAATGAGCCTATGGATGGGCACACAGGCATTCGCAGATATTGAAAGCTGAAACACACTGGAGTAGAAGGCAGCTGAGCACGAGGGAGCTGAAGGGGTGCTAAGCGTGCTTATTTACACACTAGAATGTGAGAAATCAAGTTCCCACAGCAAGCAGAAAACAAAGCTTGTTTTTTTCTATATAATGCAATCAAAACCCTTAATTTCAATTAAAATAATCCAATCTACTGACTTCTTTTTCCACTTTTGGAGCCTGAATGTGGGTTTTCTTTATATAAATGTAAATTTTGTTTATTGCTTAGCAGTTGTACTGGTTTGGTGAAATCGTCAGTCCTCCCATTGTGATGCTTTTTCTGATTGTAAAGTATACTAAGTATAGGGTAGGGTAACTTGTAGGAAATTTCTCAACAGCAAAGGGAGCCACTGTTTTATTGCAAAGTCCTCTTTAGTAATTTTTTTTTTTTTTGCGGTACTGGGATGGAACCCAGGGTCATTCTATCAATGAGCTACACCCCCAGCCCTATTTTTCAGTCTTTATTTTGAAACAGGGTCTCACTGAGTTGTGAAGTGCTTCTCTAAGTAAGTAGCTGAGCTGTCCGTGAACCATGATCCTCCTGTCTCCCTCCCAGATGCTGGGATTGCAGGCGTGCATCACCACGCCTGGCTCTCTTCAGCAATTCTTAGCGGAGAACTCTTTGAAGAAAATGCTTAGAGTGTGCCCCTAAAGAGTTAGAAAACGAAATAAGCCCAGTGTGGCCCCCAGCCTCATGTCATCCGAGAGCTGGACACTGTTGTTCCTGTGACCTGGATGACAAAGTCCTGGTCTACTATGGGAAAACCTGCTTCACAGCTTAATATTTAAACAAATGCTCAGACTGTTAACAGCTTCAGAGAAACAGCTCCATCACGGCCCTACAGAGCCCAGTGAAAATTGCTCCATTTTCTTTATTTGCTAACAATACGGCAACCTAGTTCCTGAACTCACAGGCAAGGACGGCGCTGTCATTGCTTAAGATGAGGTGAGCCAAGAGGAAGGGTGCAGCTGGTGTAATCCCTTAGAGAGTCTCAGGCAGGGAGCTTCCTTCTCTCCCACCATACTTTGGACCTTTGCTGCGCTTTGAGGAATCTAATACTGTTATGTCCAGTCCTCCTTATAGCCACCTAGTCAGGCAGGCTTAGTGTCATAGTCCACATTTCTCCTCCTCTTCCTCCTCCTCCACTTCCTTCTCCTCTTCTTCCTCCCTCTCCTTTTCCTCCTCCTGTTCCTCCTCCTCCTGTTCTTCCTCCTCCTGTTCCTCCTCCTCCTCCTCCTCCTCCTCCTCCTCCTCCTCCTCCTCCTCCTTCTCCTTCTCCTTCCTCTCCTCCTCCTCCTCCTTTTTTTCTTTTTTTACTTTTTGAGGTACTGGGGATTGAACACAGGGTCTCACAAAAATGCTAGACAATTGCTCTACCACTGAGCTAAATTTCTATCCCTATTTAATTTAATTTAGAGACAGGGTCTCATTAAGTTGCCCAGGCTGGCCTCAAACTCGTGATTCTCCTACCTTATCCTCCTGAGTAGCTGGGATCACAGGCATGCACCCCTGTACCTGACTCTTTTCCTTCTTCTCTGTCTGCTATGGCTAATAGTTGTGAAAATTCCTTCGACACTTGTCTCATAACTACCTTCACTTCTGTTCCTGTTGCCTGACTGGACCCTGCATTTCTGAAAAGCTGCTTAATGGATCCTCATATTTCTGGTCCACCTGGTTAAGGTAGAGAGATACTTCTTATTAATTACTAGCTCTTCAAAGCTTAGCACAATGCCTGAATATAGAAAGCACTCGAAAATGCTGAACTTAGGTGGGCGTGGTGGCGCACGCTTGTAATCCCCGCGCTTGGGAGGCTGAGGCAGAAGGATCATGTGGGTTCGAAGCCAGCCTCAGCTACTTAGTGAGGCTCTCAGCAGCTTAGTGAGACCTGGTTTCCAAACAAAATATAAAATAGGTCCAGGAGTGTTAGCCTAGAGGTAGAAGGCCCCTGGGGTTGCATCCCCAGTAACACATACACACACACACACACAAACACACACACACACACACACACACACGCTGAACTCAACCAAATTGCTCTGATTCCTTCCCTCAGCTCCACACAGGAAGGTCTTTCTAAATTAGTTTCATTAAGAAAAAAATATATAATTTGGAGGTGATACCGTCCTGGGTTTTTTTTTTTTTTTTTTTTTTTTTAATACTGGGGATGGAACCCAGGGGCATTTTACCTCCAAGCTACACCTCCAGCCCTAATCTTTTATTCTTTATTTGGAAACAGGGTCTCACTAAGTTGCTGAGAGCCTCACTAAGTAGCTGAGGCTGGCTTCGAACGTGTGCGATCCTCCTGTCTCAGCCTCCCAAGCACAGGGATTACAAGCATGCACTACCACACCCCACTTATTCTTTATTTTGAAACAGGGTCTCACTGAGTTGCAAAGGGCCTCACTAGGGAGCTTAGGCTGTCCGCAGACCACGATCCTCCGTCATCAGCCTGGAATTACAAACATGTGCCACTATACCTGGTTTTAATGTTGGCAACTACTTCCAAATTTAAGAAAGCATTATAGACGGGCAAGGTAGAGCATACCTCAGTGCTTGGGAGGCTGCGATAGGAGGATTGCTGATTCAAGGACAGTTCCGGCAACTTAGGGAGACTCCCAGCAACTTAGAATCCTGTTTCAAAATAAAATACCTGGGAGGTGTAACTCAGAGTAGAATGCCCCTGAGTTCAATCACCAATAAATAAATAAATAAATAAATAAATAAATAAATGCATGCATGCACACTCTTGAATGATTTCCTTCCATTTCAAATGATTCAACTTCCCAAATCTCACACCCAACTGTCCCAAAATAGCCCAAGCAAGGCCTTGCCTTCAGGTTCCCATTTTCTTTCTTTGTGGTATTGGCGATGGAACCCAAGGGCTTTCTACCAATGGGATACACTTCCAGACCTATTTCGTATGTTTTTATTTGGAAACGGGCTCACTAAGTTGCTAAGAGCCCCACTAAGTAGCTGAGGCTGGCTTTGAACCTGCGCGATCCTCCTCTCTCGGCCTCTCAAGTCCTGGGATTACCAGCGTGCGCCCCCATGCCCGGCTTGTGGCTCTGATTTCTCCTCATGTTATTCTCTTATGCTCTCTGTTTTACTCCCAGGGACCCTTCCCACTTCTTGCCCAACCCTGATGTTTTCTTCCTGGTTCATTCACTTCCATACCAGATTCGTCTTCTCCAAACTGTCTCTTCATTTCTTTTCTTTTCTTTTCTTTTTTCTTCCTATGTAAAGCCTCAGTTCTCCAGCATGGCCCTTTATAATCTGGCTAACATATTTCTTTCTCATCTAGTCACCTCAAATCTTGTTGCCCCGCCATTGCCCAAACATGTTTGGGGGCCAGGGTCTCTGGGAAACAATCCACACACTCAGTGTTATTTAGGAAGCTTTTTTTTGAGGGGGGGGGGCGGGAAGAGACTGGGGATGGAACCCAGGGGCATTCTACCTCCAAGCCATACTCCCAGCCCTATTTTTTTTATTCTTTATTTTGAAACAGGGTCTCACTGAGTTGCAAAGGGCCTCACTAAATAACCGAGGCTGTCCATGAACTGAGATCCTCCTGTCTTAGTTTCCCAAGCACTGGAATTGCAAGAGTGCACCACCACACCCAGCCCTGGCCAGGAAGTTTTAAATAACTATCTCCAAAGGCGTGGGCAGGCTTACAGGAAACCACTGAGGGCCGTGAAGCAACTGTATTGGTCTGAGGCTTGAAGATGCAAGTGGAGGAAGTGGTTAGGTCTCTATCCAAGGAGAGTGCCACCCATGGGAGCCGAGACCTTCAGCTAGAGAGTAGAGGTGTTGTCCAGGTGTGGCTGAGGCTTCGTGGGAGGGGGCTGAGGAATAAGTATTGTGAACTCATTCTCTTCTTGCCTCTAATTTCCTACTGGGGCTTTCCATTGGCTGAGCCAATAGGAAGCCAGATGGCAAAGAACAGTAGCCAATGTGCTCACCCTGTAGGGGTCTGCTCTCAGGGATCAGAGCACGGGTGGAAGAGGGTGCAGAGAGGTCTGGAAGTCAAGCACCCCTAATTGGTTCATTGACTTATGCCTCTCCTGCATCCCGGTGCACCCTCCCCTAAAATTCCCACTTACAAAAATGCTTCCTGTCTTTCCCTTTCTGCTCAGACACCTGCTTCACCAAACTCTGAACGACTGCTCCTCCTCGCGTCGAAGCACCCAAGGCATTCGGCCCGGACTGATTACACGACCCTTAGTTTCTGACCCTGGGGCCAAGTTAGATATGTGCGCATCTTTCTCTTTCTAGACTAAGCGAGGATATATTGTGTTTTCCTCTGAAGTTAATATAATTGTGAATATGTCTGGGATATGAAGACATAGACTAAACCCACCCATGAGTTAATCTGCTCTTCTTACCAAATATGGCTGAAATCCTCATTGTATCAGGCGCTGGGCTATGAAATGTGATTACGTCACCTCAGACCGTGGCATCAGCAGGGCTCTCATTCTAGAGGAAAGGAGTGCGTGTTACTTTTCCTTTCTTGCTCCCAGTGGTCACACCCTCCCCAGATGCCCTTTCCCCTTTCCCCATCATAGCCGCGGCTCCAAACCCAGCCCAGCTCCAGCTTCTCCAGCCCCTCTCGCTCACACGATTATACAAGCCTTACTGCCTACCTTGGGCCTCTTGTGACTTCTTGTGGTCCCTCAGTTATTTGGTGAAAAAAAATTATTTTTGGCACTGGATGGAACCCAGGGGCATTCTACCCCGAGCTCCACCCTCAGCCCTATTTTTTATTCTTTATCTTGAAACAGGGTCTCGCTGAGTTGCACGGGCCTTGCCGAGCAGCAGAGGCTGGCTTCTGTCTGTCTCCTTGCCGTTTCCGCATCTTTGGGTCATTGTCCTCTTCTCATATGCAAAGGCAGCGAAGCTCCATCTTTCTGACCGTTCTGCCACAGCTCCCTCTGCCTACAGCTGCAAAGGTTCCCCATTATTAAGGGTCTGCACGATCTGATTGGGCTCCTCCTGTGGATAATCCAAGGTCCTCTCTTCATCTTAAGATTTTTTTTTTTTTGTGTGTGTGTGTGGTACTGGGATGGAACCCAGGGGCTTTTCTACCTCAGCTACACTCCCAAACCTATTTTATATTTTATTTGGAAACAGGGTCTCACTAAGTTGCCGAGAGCCTCACTAAGTAGCTGAGACTGGCTTCAAACCTATGCGATCCTTCTGTCTCAGCCTCCCAAGCGCGGGGATTACAAGCGTGCACCACCATGCTCGGCTCATCTTAAGAATCTTAATCATATCCACAAAGTTGTTTTTGCATATGATCGGAACATCTTTGGGGGAGAGGATTGTTATTTTGCCAATCATAGTCTATATACTAATTCATATCCATCCCACATTGCCCGAGCCAGCCGGCAAAAGTACGGGTTCCGAAGAGAGGAGTGAGGATGAAATAATACAACTCTTAAGAATTAAATTCCAAATATTATTTATTCCTAACATGGAAGGATCGCCAGTCAACTCCCGGGTCGATATCTCTACTGGCCGATATTGGGGCTTCTTCTTCTCTTGTGGTATTTATAGTTTTTAGCTTTAGGTTACCCTGGATGAGAAAAGTCCGGGCAGGTCAAACAATACCCTGTTGCAACACAAAGAGCACAAACCTAGCCTTAGCTCAGACAGAACAATGGCATCATTAGCATTAATTACTTTGAAGCCTCCTTGACCCCAAACCTTGTTGACTCTGGGCAAAAGGACAGTCAGAAGTATGCTTTTAGTAAAGATAAGGGGAAGACCTTAATGGCTCCCCACACCACATGTTCATCCAGTAAGAGTTCCCCTGCTTGGTGTGGTGGTGCACGCTTGTAATCCCAGAATTCAGGAGGCAGAGACCAGAGGATTGTGGTTCAGGGACAGCCTCACATACTTAGTGAGGCCCTACGCAACTCAGTGAGACCCTGTTTCAAAAATAAAAATACTAAGCTGGGCGTGGTGGCGCACACTTGTAATCCCAATACTTGGGAGGCTGAGACAGAAGGATCTGGGTTGGCGGACAAGCTCGGCTACTTAGTGAGGCATTTTGTAACTCATTGAGACCCTGTTTTAAAATAAAGAAAAAAATAGAGCTGGGAGTGAAGCTCAGAGGTAGAATGACCCTGGGTTCCATCCCCAGTACCGAAAAAAAAAAAAAAAAAAAAAAAAGAATTATCTCCCAAAGACTCAACTCATAGTATTAGCTCGTGTCCAAATTATAACAGAAGTCTCCTTTGGTCAAAAGCCTCAATTTTCATCATCTAAATTAAGTGTGGAAGGCCAGGCGTGGTGGCGCACACTTGTAATCCCCGCGCTTGGGAGGCAGAGACAGGAGGATCGCGCAGGTTCGAAGCCAGCCGCGCGTGCTGGCTTAGGAGACCCTGTTTCCAAATAAAAATGTAAAAATTGGTCTGGAGTGTAGCCCAGAGGTAGAAGGGCTTCCAAGAACCCCAGTACTACCAAAAAAAAAAAAAAAAAAAAAATGTGCGGAGCCGGGCGTGGTGGTGCACGCCTGTAATCCCTGCGCTTGGGAGGCTGAGACAGGAGGATCGCGCAGGTTTGAAGCCAGTCTCAGTTACTTAGTGAGGCTCTCAGCAACTTAGTGAGATCCTGTTTCCAAATAAAATATAAAATAGGTGTGGGAGTATAGCTCAGAGGTAGAAAGCCCCTGGGTTGCAGACCCAGTACCACAAAAAAAAAAAAAAAAAAAAAAAAAATTATGTGTGGGTGAGGTTCTGGGTATAGTCTGTCCTGGGACACAATTCCTGTCCATCTGTGGATCTGAGAAATTAGAGAAACAAATTATCTGTTTCCAGAATACAGTGGCAAGATAGGTGTAGGATAAAAGTTATAGGCATTCTGGTTAGAAAGAGGCCGGGGGGGGGGGGGGGAGGAAAGAATTTAGAAGACATAAGTTCCCAAAAGTTTCAAAATGCAGCTGGGCAACTTCTGTTAGGTTTCAAGGTCCAGGTTCTAGGTGCTGTCCTCCGGTTCTAGGTGCTGTCCTCCGGTTCTAGATGCTGTCCTCCGGGTTATGGTTCTGCTTTCTGGGATATCAATTCTTTGTTACCAGACAAAGCATGTATTTGTAACAGTGATCGAGTTTATTTCCGCTTAGCCGTTCTTCCTCAGTTTGTCTCTTTTTCTCTCTCATTTTCTCATAGTAGTAAGAGAAAATCAGCCTGTGCCTTCTACATTTAGCACGTAAATACCCTCTGCAAAATGTTCAGTGTTATCATTTGTAAGTTCTGCTTTTCACAGACACAGCTCTGGTGAGTGTGCTGCTACTCTGTGACAAGGACCCCTTTCTGCTGCTGTCCAGTAGCACATTCTTTGTTCGGAACCCTCACCAGTAGCAAGGTCCATATTCCTACTGGAAGTCTGAATCCTTACCCACGTAGTCACCAGCATTCATACTTTTACAGCATGATCAAGACAATCGACACTTTTTTTGTGATACTGGGGACTGACCCATGGGCATTCTACCTTTGAACTATACTCCTGGCCCTTTAAAAACGAAATTTTTTTTTGCAGTATTGGTGAAACGGGGGTTTCTTGAGGGGAAACCCGGCGAGTTCTTGTCTACAGTGAGCGAAGAATGACACCCGCAGACCTCAGGAAGGGGAGTAAAAGGTTTATTGGAAGGAGCAGGGAATGGGGCAAGGGTGGCTGAACACCCCCAAAGGGGCTGGAACTCTAGGTCCAGCAGCTGCCTTCAGGACAATACTTGAGAGTAGCCCAAGCCGAACTGCCTTCAGGTGCAGGCTGCTTTCTTCTGGAGTCCATGCGATCTGCCAGAAGGGAATAGAGAAAAGTGGCCGAACACCCCATAGGGGCGGTCGGAACTCCGGGGTCCAGTAGCTGCCTTCAGGGTCACTACCCGAGTGTCGTCCGAGCCAAGTGCCCATCAGTTGCAAACTACTTTCTCCCAGAGTCCACGCGATCTGCCAGAAAAGAGGTACAGGTCACCCCTAGGGGCCTGGTCAGCCTTGATGTCCAGCAGAGGCCTTCAGGTCACTACTCGAGAGTCCCCCGAGCCACGTGCCCTCAGATGCACTCTGCCTTCTCTCAGGGCCAACACGACCTGCGAGAGAGAGAAAGAGAGAACAGCTCCCCAAAAGGGGAGGGGGTCCCAAGGGGGAAAGTCCCCCTTTGCCATCGTGTAAGGCAAAGGCCTGACCGCTTGCAAATCAATTTTTGGTTAGGGTGACTTTGAAGGAGAATTTGCATAGGGCATTTGCAAGTCCTTTGAAGGGTCTCCTTTCAGGAATGCCACACTTGCTGGTGGGTTTGTTGATTAGTAAACAGATGGCTTGGGGAAGCTCTGGCCTTCTTATCTCTGAGCCTTTGGAGTTTCAGGCATTTGTCGCCCCTCAGGAAACTCAGGAAATTAGCTTTTTTTCTACAGAGGCCTTTTCCCTATCTGCCTATTTCCTTTCTATCTCCTCACTGGGAATGGAACCCAGGGGCATTTTACCTCTGAGCTACACCCTCAGTCCCTTCTTTTTTAGTCCTTTTTATTTCTGAAGCAGGGTCTCTCTGAGTTGCGAAGGGCCTCACTAAGTAGCTGAAGCTGTCCACAAACCAAGATCCTCTGTTCTCTGTCTCCCAAATGCTGGGATTACAAGCGTGTGCCAACATACCCGGCTAAATTTTTGTTTTGAAACAGGATCTCACTAGGTTTCTGAGTCTTGCTGGGTTGCTGAGGTTGTCCTTGAACCTGTGATCTTGCTGTCTCAGCCTCCCAAGTACTAGAATGACAAGCATGTACCACCACACTTGGTAATCTGCACTTTTCCCTTCCTTCCTTCCTTCCTTCCTTCCTTCCTTCCTTCCTTCCTTCCTTCCTTCCTTCCTCTTTCTTCTTCTTTTTGTTTTTCCGGTACTGGGGATAGAACCCAGGGGCAATGTACCTCCAAGCTTCACCCTCAGCCCTTTTAGTCTTTTTATTTTTTTTTATTTATTTATTTATTTATTTATTTATTTATTTATTTATTTATTTGGTGGCACTGGGGTTCCTGGAAGCCCTTCTACCTCCGGGCTACACTCCCAGACCTATTTACCTATTTTTACATTTTTATTTGGAAATAGGGTCTCCTAAGCCAGCGCACGCGGCTGGCTTCAAACCTGCGCGATCCTCCTGTCTCTGCCTCCCAAGCGCGGGGATTACAAGCGTGTGCCACCATGCCCGGCTAGTCTTTTTATTTTTGAAACAGGGTCTCACTGAGTTGCAAAGGGCCCCACTAAGTAGCTGAGACTGTCAGCAAACTGCAATCTTCCGGTCTCAGCCTCCCGAATGCTGGGATTACACGCCTGTGCCACCACACCTGGCAATTTATACCCTTTTTTTTTTTTTTTTTTTTTTGGTGGCACTGAGGTTCCTGGAAGCCCTTCTACCTCCGGGCTACACGCCCAGACCTATTTTTATACCTTTGTATTTGGAAACAGGGTCTCTTAGGCCAGCGCGGCTGGCTTCGAACCTGCGCGATCCTCCTGTCTCCGCCTCCCAAGTGCAGGGATTACAAGCGTGCGCCACCATGCCTGGCTACACCTTTTAAATAATTCTTTTTAATATTCTCCCAGCCTCTGACTAGTGTCCAATTCCAAATATGGCCCGAAGCAGGCATAAAGTGGAGAAGAAATACCCCACCTACACCTTCCATTCCTCCTACACTAGCCAGACCCGACCAGGAGCCAGAAGGCAAGGGAGACTCAGCAGGGC
>NC_137798.1:11330448-11337948 GCF_963383645.1 Muscardinus avellanarius | reverse complement strand
TCCCCTTTACCTGTTCGAATTCAGTCCCCGATCTCTCTACAACACCTCCCTCCCCGTCCCATATCGATACCTACCTAAAGATTAATAAAGAAAAAGAGAAACCATTCAATAAAATGTTTTAAATCTCATCCACAACAACTGTAGTGGCGTGGTTTCTCCACAGTCCGGACTGGGAGACAGACGTGGGCGTGTGCCTGCGTGTTCGTGCAGAAGGAGGGAGGGAGGGAGGGAGGGAGGGAGGGAGGGAGGGGACCTAAGCCCGCGAGTGAGCCCACGAACCTCGGCCAGGTAGAATACTCTCCCAGTCTTCCTCTGCTTGCCTCGGGTCTCCGCGTCTCAGACGGATGGATCCTTCACACACAAACACGCACGCCACGCACGCAGGGGCAGGACAGGACAGGACAGGACAGGGTGGGGGGACTTGGGTGGGCGAGTGTTCCTTGTCGTGAGGTGAGGTGAGAGGGTGTACAGTCAGTGACAGGCAGTAGTTTGAGAGACCGAGCGCTAGGGGGCGACGTCACCTCGATAATCAATCGCAAACACCCATTTGTGATGGCCTCTCCTCCTCCGCGCGTCAGGAAGGAACCTCCGTGGGTCCAGATGCAAGTTGACCGACCCTTTGTGTTCTCGTTCACCCCACCATCACATCCCCACCGCCACTGAAGGATGGCATAGCTGAGCTGAGCTGAGCTGAGCTGAGCTGAGCTGAGCTGAGCTGACTGACAGCCAGCCGCCTGGTGGAGGGAGGGAGGGAGGGAGGGAGAGGGGAGTCTTGGCTTCACTGATACACAGATCTCACTATGTTGAGACATTTAGGACAACATCATCGGAAGATGTTCTGAGGTGGGAATCTTCTACCTACCTACCTACCTACCTACCTACCTACCTACCTCTGAGGCATCAACC
This sequence comes from Muscardinus avellanarius, assembly GCF_963383645.1. Taxonomy (NCBI): domain Eukaryota; kingdom Metazoa; phylum Chordata; class Mammalia; order Rodentia; family Gliridae; genus Muscardinus; species Muscardinus avellanarius. Next base: position 11,337,042 of record NC_137798.1, on the reverse strand, counting down.
CAAGCACTATTTTATTTTATTTTTTTATTTCTGTAGCTTGGAACAAGCTCCGGTTTGCTCAGTCAGGGTTTCTTGCCAAGGTGCTGAGAAAGAAAGACCCAGCTAATGAAGAATGTGTGTGTGTGTGTGTGTGTGTGTGTGTGTGTGTGTGTGTGTATCCGGTGGCATTCTACCTCTGAGATACATTTCCACTCAGCTCTCTGTTTTCTTTCCTTTCGTTCTTCTTTCTTTTTTTTTCTTTTCTTTTCTTTACTTTTTGGCATATTTAGCTTTTGAGACAGGGTCTCTCCTCTAAGTTGATGAAGATTCCTGTGATCGACTCAACCCAGAAATCTTCTACCTCTGATTTCTGCATTTTGGAACAAAGGTAGTTGTCCTGTCTCTGTATGCCTGCAGGTGTGGTGTGGTGTGGTGTGTGGTGTGTGTGTGTGTGTGTGTGTGTGTGTGTGTGTGTGTGTGTGTACTTAATATTACCCACCCAGGCGGATGGGCGGCGGCGGCGGCGGCGGCGGCGGCGGCGGCGGCGGCGGCGGCCAGCGCTTCTGATCCCAGCATTTTGGGAGGATCAGGGTTCGCGGCCAGCTTCAGCTACTTAGCAAGGCCCTTTGCGACTAGACTCAGTGAGACCATGTTTCTTTTTTTTTTCTTTTTCTTTTTCTTTTTTTTTTTTTTTTTTTGGTGATACTGGGGGTGGAACCCAGAGGCTTTCTACCTCCGGGCTATACTCCCAGACCTATCTATTTTATACTTTATTTGAAAACAGGGTCTCACTAAGTTGCTGAGAGCCTCACTAAGTAGCTGAGGCTGGCTTTGAAACTGTGCAATCCTCCTGTCTCAGCGTCCCAAGTGCTGGGATTACAAGCGTGCGCCACCACGCCCGGCGAGACCCTGTTTCCAAATAAAGAATAAAATATAGGTCTGGCTGGGTTGTAGATCAGAGATAAAATGCCCCTGGGTTCCATCCCCACTACCGCAAAAAAAAAAAAAAAAAAAAAAAAAAAAAGAAAAAAAAATTACATACGTAAAGAAATAAAATATAGGGCCGAATAAAATGTAGCTCAGAGGTAAAATGCCCCCCTGGCTTCTTTCATCCTCAGTACCGCAGAAAAATAAAAAATAAAAATAATATCTACCCAAGTACTTTCAGCATGGTGATGAAGAGGGTGACCTTTCTCTCTCTCCTCTCTCTCTCTCTCTCTCTCTCTCTCTCTCTCTCTCTCTCTCTCTCTTCTATCTATCTATCTATCTGTATCTATCTATCTATCTATCTGTGTGTGTGTGTGTGTGTGTGTGTGTGTGTGTGTGTGTGTGTGTGTGTAAATATAACCCAGGGGCATTCTCCCTCCGAGATACATCCCCAGACTTCTAATTTTTTTTCTTTTCCTATTTTTGGGAATTCTTTTTTTTATTTTTTTATTTTAAAAAATACTATTTTATTTATACTCATGGATGAAAAAATGGCCATACTATGTTTATATACATACTGATACTGGAAACAGAATTCAATAACAAATCACATTTAAATTTTATAAAGAACACACAAACATTAAAATACTGATTGGTTATAGAAAGCAGAGTAGAAAGAAAAACCATTAGCTATACATTTTTCTTTTCAATAAAGATCAGCACCCTCTGAGAAGAATCAATTAGTAATATTCATCTACACTGCACGATAATATACCCAAAGGAAAGTTAGTGATTGTACTGATTTCATTACTTTTACTAAGCCATTTGTCTTCCTCACACTCAATGCAAAGAAATAAAACATAATCTAAAGAGATATATGTCATCATTATTCATAATAAGAAGGGTCTGCTGCATTCTTGCAGGCAGGCCTGGGACTACTGTACAATAGGGAATACTTAATGGCTCAAGTGGATCAATGTACCATTTTGATTCTGATCCACTGAATAGAGTCTCATTCATATCTGGTGACTGGGAATAACTCCATGGGAGCTGTGACAGACCGAACCATTTCTGTGGTATGGCAAGATCTCACCAAATTAAAAGAAAAAAAAAAAAAAGGCCTTATATAAGTAAATATAACAACCAATCTGTAAATTATAGACACATTTTTTTAGGATAAGGTGAAAAAGTGGCCCTTTCTTGAGTACATGAATAAAGTATTATTGTGGTCGAAAGATTGCTGGGTTGATATCGTGTTGTTATCATGAAGACAAGGTACACAGTGAAGCCGCTGTCGGATTAAGAAACTTCCACAACTTTTATCAATTCTTCAAATAAATAATGGAGCAAGTTCCTTTTCCAGGCTGACAATTAATCCAGTATCATATGAGCACTGCTGCTAGCTATGAAGCTCACCACCAAAGGTAAACGATTGAACGGAACCACCTGGTAGGTATTCTAGTAACAGATGATGCTTTTGTTTTTTGAAAGTCCCAAGTTTGCTCCCTTGGTCTGTTGCAAGGGCAAAAAAAGTAGACAAGAAGCCAGGTCTCAAAGCATGCTCTGGAGCATTATCTATCATTGGCCACTTTATTTTATTTTTTTTTTTCTAGGTATTTAATTGGCTTTTATTATTCTTTCACAAGTTAATTTTTTCCATCTATGAATGAAAGAATATGACTGACTCAGGGAGGTTAAGTTGAGAGGTCTCTTAGAAACCCAGCCGGTGACAAGATGAATCATCGTTTTTAAGGTCAGCTCAGCTTCCCCTGCCTAATATCCCCAGCATCAGTCCACACTCAGACATCTAGGGGTGTAGACTTTGGAGAGTTGGCCCGGGGTCCTGGCCATGAGGGGGGTTAGATCTATCAGGGGCAATAGGACATCTGAGTAAGAAAGAAATATAAGAATGAGCTGTGTGTGTGTGTGTGTGTGTGTGGTGGTGCATTTCTGTAATCCCAGTACTCAGGAGGCAGGAGGATTGCAGGCTCAAGGTCAGCCTCAGCAATTTAGCAAGACCCTGTTTTTTTTTTTTTTTTTTTTTGGTACTGGGGATGGAACCCAGGGGCATTCTACTTCTGAGCTATACCCCAGCCCTATTTTTTATTCTTTATTTTGAAATAGGGTCTCACTGAGTTGCAAAGGGCCTCACTTAAGTAGCTGAGGCTGTCTGTGAAAAAAACCTCTGTTTTAAAATAAAAAATAAAGCCAGGCATGGTGGTGTACGCTTGTAATCCCTATTGGCCACTTTAATAACAGGTACTCCATCTCTATCTGACACAACAATAGCATGGAGCCCTTCAACACTTGGTAACTTCTTACACAGGAATCGCTTTAGGTCATCCGCCGCGATGAACAACACCTTTCTCCCACAGGATCAATCAATCTCCACGCCTGGGTTTCTGGGCTGCCCTTTTAGCTCCACTGCACTTCAGTGACCGATTCCTCTGCTGGCAGCGGGTCACATGATTCGCCGGGAATTCTTAGTTTGTGGAAAGAGTTTTTTTTTTTTTTTTTAATTCTAGGTTCCTAAGAGTCTCACTCTTCACTTGCTTAACTTGTGGTCGAACGAACGCACCCCTGATCTTCCCATCTCAGCTGGCTTCCCTCTCTAAATTGCTGAGGCTGGCTGAGCTGAGCGAGAAATACCGATCGATGGGGGGGGGGGGGTTGGCGGGCCGCCGGGGTGGGGGATGGGAGGAAGGAACAGGGCTGGGAGCTGCGGGTCTTTAGCCTGGGCTGCGCAGGCGCATTGGCGCAGGTGAGAGAGATCCGCCCCACCGTCACCTTGGCAACGAGGTGGTGGTCAAGGGAACCGGGCGGCTTCCTTTTGCAAATCCAGTCATGACAAAGACAAAGGCATGCTCCGGGGGTGGGGGTGGGGGTGGGGGGGTGGGGGGGTTGGGGGGGGGAAGCTGTGGAAGGCACAGCTCTGGTTTAGGCCCTGCCCGGCCTGGGCCTGGGCCTGTAGCCTGAGTGGGCCTGAGTGCGTGTCCGTGAGTGTGTCCGTGAGTGTGTCCGTGAGTGTGTGTGTGTGTGTGTGTGTGTGTGTGTGTGTGTGTGTGTGTGCGTGCGTGCGTGCGCGCGCGCGCTGTCCTGCTCCCGCCCACCCTCCATTTAGAAAAAGGGAAAAATCCAAGGACCGGTCAAAATGTCTGTTCCTAAATGCCTTTTGTTATTGGAATGCAGGCAGGGCCTGGGGCGACGGAACTTTGCCTTGTGGCTCCTGCTCTTTCCAGACTGAGCTACTGCTCCCAGCCTCCTACTTCACCTCCTTCCCTACCCTTCCCTTCCCCTCCCCCCACCTCTGATCTTCAGGGTGAAAGTTCACTCCAGTCCCTGGGATCTGTGTGACCCATGAAGCCATTTATCTCTTGAAAAAAAACGGGAACTCGCCGCTGCCGTGCGGGCGTGGTGGCCCACGCTCGCATCTCAGCGTTCTGGATGCTGAGACAGGAGGATGGTGGTTTGCAGAGGGCCTCTGCAACTTAGTGAGACCCTGTTTCAAAATGAATAATAATAAAAAAAAAATGGGGCCTGGGGTGGTGTAGCTCAGAGGTCGAATGTGCCTGGTTTCCATCCCCAGATCCACACAATGAATAAATAAAGAAATTGATTAATTAAAATGGGAACTCCAGAGGGAGTGGTTCTCGGTGGGAGGGACCTACAAGTGATTGATAGATAGTGTGTGTGTCTGTTCCACACAGACTCCCGAATCTGAAAGTGACCTCGTCGAGAAGGGTTTTTCTTTTCCTTTTCTTTCTTTTTGTCGTTTTAGGCCCCCCACCCCCCCCCACTCTCTCTCTCTCTCTCTCTCTCTCTCTCTCTCTCTCTCTCTCTCTCTCTCTCCTACCATTTTAAATTCAGCAGCAAACAGCCCACCATTGTTGATATGATTTAATTTACAGTAGGCCGTGAGACTCTAGTGCACCGATACCCAAAGCCCGTCATAAGCCAAGCACGGCGGCTGGTGCACGCTGATAATGCCAGCATATTGGAGGCTGAGACAGGAGGATCCCAGGCTCTCGGACAGCCTCAGCTACTCAGCTACTTAGTGAGGCCCTTCCTTTGCCACTCAGTGACACCCTATAAAGAATCATAAAATAGGGCTGGGGCGGGGGATGGGGTGGGTGCAGCTCAGAGGAAGAATGTTCCTGGGCTCCATCCATCCATCCATCCATCCATCCATCCATCCATCCATCCCCGGTACCGCAGAAATAGATAGATAGATAGATAGATAGATAGATAGATAGATAGATAAAATAGACAAATAAAACGAAAAAGGATTCCAAGAGAAGAATATCAAAAAAGGAAACAGCAAAATCTTGGTTCATCGCTCACTCACTCGGTATGCCTGCTGCTGGGGACTGAACCCAGCCGGGGGCATTCTTCTATCGTTAAGCTACACCCAGGGCCTTCATATTCATTCACTCACTGGTGGTTTGCTGGCAATGAAACTTAAGGGGCACCCTACCTCTGAGAGACACTTTCCAAAACCTATTTTTGTTTTGTTTTGTTTAGCGGTAATAGGGATGGAACCCGGTGTCAGTGTCATCTTTCTACTTCTACTTTGGAGCTACTCCCGGCCCTATTCTTTTTGTAATTATTCTTTCTTTGGAAACAGGGCCTCCCTGAATCACGAAGGGCCTCACCAAGTAGCTGAGGCAGTCCGCGAACCGCGATTCCTCCGGTCTCAGCCTCCCGAATGCTGGGATGACAAGCGTGGGCCATCACGCCCGGCTCGGCTCCCCCAGAAATATTTTTATTTTTATTTGGAAATGACATCTCATTGCTTTGCTGAGGGAGGCTAGCTGACTGGCTGGCTGGCTGGCTGGCTGGCTGGCTGGCTGCAAACCCGACATCTTGCTCCCTGTCTCAGCCACCTCCAGAGTTCTAGGAGGACAGCCTTGTGTCATTGCGGCAACGACTGCCACTGGCGTGTTCATTTTCTTTCTTTCTTTCTTTCTTTCTTCCTTCCTTCCTTCCTTCCTTCCTTTCTTTTTCTTTCTTTCTCATACTTAGGTGAAACAACACAAACCCTCTTCTCTTTCTCTAAGCTGCTACCAGATAGGCCCCTGATTCTGCTAACCAAGTCACTCATATATTTGGATCGGGGAAGTCAGACCTGTGTGTCCCTGATAGGATGAACGAACAAAGGAGGGTAACAGGAGAGGCTTACCGGGAGGGAGGCAGAGATAACTGGACAAACCCCCCCTCCCCATTCAGAGACACGGATGGATGGGAGAAAGATAGTGCACTCTCAAAAAAGGAAATGTTACTTGGATTCCCTTGGAATCTCTGTACTAGGTAGGCTGAGACAGGAGGATCATAGGATGGCGGCCAGCCTCAGCTACTTAGTGAGGCCCTCTGAAACTTAGTGAGCCCCCCCGCCACCCCGTTTCAAAGTAAAGAATAGAAAGTAGGTCTTGAGGTAAAACTCAGATTTAGACTGTTCCCGGTTTGGAGTACCGGAAAAAGAAAAAAACAAAAAGTTGTGTGTCATTCAGGGAAGCGGTGTCTTTGCGGAGAAAGCAGATTTCTCTCTCTCTCCCTCTCTCTCTCTCTCTCTCTCTCTCTCTCTCTCTCTCTCTCACACACACACACACACACACACACACACACACACACACACACACAACCTGCTTTGCTTTTGGCAGAAGCTGCAGGCCTTTCCACCTGCCACACACC
>NC_137798.1:11303258-11330248 GCF_963383645.1 Muscardinus avellanarius | reverse complement strand
GCTTATAAACACTGGTGCCACCCAGCCTGGAGTAAACCATCTCCGCAGTGGCTCCCCTAGAGTATGTAGCTGATAATTATTGAATTTTTTAGAATTATTCCTTAAGTACTGAGTATAATCATAAGATGGACTTGACACTGAGAAATCTAGAATTTGGTCTTGTGACTCACTGGGTATGAAAACGGCGGCCTTATTAAAGCTACATTGAAGCCATTTTGGTTTAGTATTAAAAGCATTCCAGAACTGATCTGGGTCTTTATACGTCTGCGCACAGTTGGGCAAGTGCGATTTCCTTTCCAAATATTTGTCATTAAAGTTATGATATCCTAACGTCATCATTTCCAGTTCCCAAATTAGACGCTTTGTCCGCTCCTTATTAGCATAATCAGGAGCATCAGTCAAAAATGTTCTATAATTTAAGGGAAGGCACCCTGCAGGCGACCTTCCTGACATGGTGACACAAATTGGAGTAGTATCAGACATTCCTTCATAATTTATTATTTCTGATACCAGTGGGATAGAATTATCCTCTACACCTCCTAAGATATAACTATTATTAGTTGTAACCTTTATAATATCACTGTCTCCCCATCCTACAGGATGTAGGATAGGAGGGTCAGGTATATAGGTCCAGTAGCTGACTCCTTCCACATTAGGTACCTGTAAATAAATTATTGTTAACATTGCTAAAAACATATTTTCCACTGTAACAACCTTTCCTGCCGAAATTACGGCTTCTTCTGCTCTCTTAGTGAGAGTCTGAAGTTGACCCCAGGTGGGGGGGATGTGCCTCCTTTGTAGCTCTTGCCTGTGTAGGGGAAAGTTTGAACTCTTTGAATGTCAGCATCATCCTCCTTTGCTGTCTCCTTCTCTCGCTGTCGCTCTCATCTGGAAAGGCTTTGTGAGCCAGTCTGGAATCCAGATGGGTGATTCTGCATTCTGTGGAAAAAACACACGCACATCCTTCTCCCCGAGGTTATCAGGCCTTTTCCAGGCCCCATGGAGGTCTTTTAAAGCACTTGTGGCTGTTTAGCCAAAAGACATTTCCTCCCAATGTCTCTGCATGGGAGTGTGATTTTGATAATATGCCAATCTTCCAAAATCAGGTACATGGGTTACATCCATCTGCCAAACCATTCGAGGCTTTAAGCCCCTTGGGTTGACTCCCATTTTCTGCACCTTATGAGTAAGTGGACATTGTTCACAGACTTTAACAATTTGTCTAGCCTGTTCTCTGGTAATACGAAACATTCTTTTTAGAGCTAAAGCATTTTGATGATGCAATGCATGGCTTCGTTGTGCCTGCTCTATGACATTATTTACTGAGATTTCCCTGGTAAGCAAATCAGCCATAGCGTTTCCATGAGCTAATGGCCCAGGTAAATTGGAATGTCCAGCAATATGTGATATAAAAATTTTATTTTTACGCCCTTGGATGATTTTTTGTAATTGTTCCAACAAGGTAATAATTTTTGAATGTCCAGACAATAAAGCTGTTTCTATAGCAGGAAATATTGAAACCACATACTTTGAATCTGTATACAAATTAATATTTTGTTTCCAATGTGTTAAAGCCAATATCACAGCATAAATTTCTGCTTGCTGAGCAGAAAACTTTGCATTATAATGAATTATGGGTGGGTGGTCTGGTGTATAGACCACAGACCTTCCATTTAAAGATCCATCAGTAAATATAGTAATAGCCTCATTTAAAGGTTCCACAGATATAGTGTTTGGAAAAATAAATTGTACTTCTCTGGCAAATTTTACTAAAGGGTGCTTTGGTAAATTGAATTTAATTTCTCCAAAATAATTTAATAAAACAATACCCCAATCATCATCATTCTGCAATAATGTTTCAAACTGTTGTTTAGTATATGGAATCACAATATTATGCATTTCTCTTCCAAACATTTCTCTTGATCTATTTCTGGCTTTAATAATTAATTGACTACACAACAAAACATAAGAAGCCACCATTCTTACTTGTGTATGAGGCAGATGTATCCATTCTAACACACCTTCCTGCCACAAACACCCCGTAGGAGTATAAGTGGTAGGGAATATCAAAAAATCCCATTGCTTTTCATAATTTATTTGCTTGACTTTAGCTTCCTGCAACCTCTCTTCTACCAAGGCCAATGCCTGTAACATTTCTGGAGTTAGTTTCCTTTTTGATTTAGGATTTGGGTCTCCATTAAGAGCTTCATACAAAACATGCAAATCACCTGTTGTGATTTTCAAGTAAGGTCTAACCCAATTTATATTCCCTAGCAATTTTTGCAAATCATTTAATGTTTTTATTTTATCCAATCTAATGTGCATCTTTTGAGACATTATGCACTCATCATATATTACTTTTCCTAAGTAATTTATAGGTCTATTTTGTTGAACTTTGTCAGGTGCTATCTGAAGGCCATACTTAGTCAAATGCTGAAGCAAATGCCTAAGAATTTCTTCTACTACTTCTTTTTTAGGATGAGCCAACAAAATGTCATCCATATAATGAATTATATAAGCATTTGAAAATTTTGTTCTAGTTTCTAAAATTGCCTTATCTACAAACTTTTGACACAAGGTAGGAGAATTTTTCATTCCTTGTGGTAGGACTTTCCACTGATATCTTTGCCAAGGCCTTTTAAAATTACTAGAGGGTATGCTAAACGCAAACCTCTGTGAATCTTTAGGATTCAACTTTATCGTAAAGAAGCAATCCTGTAGATCAATAACAGTTATGTGGTGCCCTCTAGGGACCGCTGCTGGTGATGGGAGTCCCGGTTGTAAGGCGCCCATATCACGCATTGTTTTATTTATAGCTCTCAAGTCTTGGAGCAGTCTCCATTTTCCTGATTTCTTTTTAATGACAAAGACTGGAGTATTCCAAGGACTATTCGATTCTTCCAAATGTCCTTTCTCTAATTGCTCTTGCACTAGTTGTTCTACAGCCTGTATTTTTTCTTGCGTTAGGGGCCACTGATTAATCCACACAGGCTCATCAGATATCCATGATATTGCTTCTGCGTACAAGTCATCAGCGGCCCCTATGAAAAATTTTGCTCCTCAAGGGAATCTATAGTTGTTAAATGCATTCCCATAGCCTCCATAATGTCTCTTCCCCATAATGAAAATGGGAGAGAAGCTATTATATAAGGTTGAAACACTCCCTCTCTGTCTTCACAATTCCACTTCAGCAGGGCTGAACTTTGCTTTACATTATTCGCTGATCCTAATCCTACCAAGGTAGAAGCCGTTTGCTTTACAGGCCAGGAAGAAGGCCAATCCCTAGCTGCTATGCAGGATCGGTCAGCACCTGTGTCTAGCAGGCCTTCAAATTCTCTGCCTTGGATTAATAATTTTTTAAGCGGCCTGTCATGGGTGATTTCCTGACACCAGGCCACAACATCAGTGGAGCCAAAGCCTTCCGTGCCTCTCTTCAACTTTAATACAGGATTTGGAGTGTTAACATATTTCATAAGCAACAATTGAGCTATTCGCTGGTTCTTATGTATTTGAATTGTTTCTTTTAAAGGTCTGACCATTATTTTAATTTCACCTTCATAATCTGCATCTATAACTCCTGGAAGCACTTCAAAATTTTTCTTATAATTAGAACTTCTACCTATTATAAGGCCAAAGGTCCCTGGAGGTAAAGGGCCTTTCACTAAGGTGTTTACTAGTTGCACTCCATCAATGTTTGATAAAATATAATCTCCTCCTGCAGCTAAATCTAATCCTGCGCTGTCAGGAGTGGCTCGAGGAATATTGAATATTGTTGGCCTTTTTTGTTCTGAATTATTGTTATACATCCCTCTTTCTTTTACGGGGCTGAGGGTGTGCCCCTCAGCTCGTTTTTTGATTTCTGCTCTAGAGGAGATCCGTCTTTATGAAACTTCGATTTACAGTCACTTTTCCAATGATATCCCTTTTTACAACGAGGACACAACCCTGGTGGTTTCTTAGCATTGCTATTATAAAATGTCTTATGAGTTACTTCACAGTTCTTACGCATGTGTCCTGGCTGGCCACACGAGAAACACGCTCCTTTTTCAGCTCGAGGAGTCCCCTTATGAATACGCTTTATAAATGAATCAAATGTTTTTCCCTGCATGGCAGCAGCGTACGCCATCCCCTGAATGACTGCCGGTGAGGCGTCTAAGCATGCCTTAATGTAATCTTGTATACTGCCTGTCTTTTTGATTGGTCGTATAAGTTCCTGACAATATTTGTTAGCATTTTCCCATGCCAATTGTTTGAGCAAAATGTCACTAGCCTCCGAGGGAGGCATCATCTTTTCCAGAACCTCCTGTAATCTAGCTACAAAATCTTCATACGGTTCATCCTGCTTTTGATGAATTCCTGCTAGCGCTGTAGGTTTGCCTTCCTTAGAAGGAAGCTTACTCCAGGCCTGCACAGCTATCTTTGAGATGTCTTGTAACACATCTTTAGGAATTTTCACTTGTGATCGGGGTGATGAATATTCATCTCTCCCCATAAACATGGCCATGGTGGGTTTAGTTGCCCTCCTTGGTGAACCTAATTGTACTTGAGCATTTGCTCGATCCTCATAATCTATTTTCCATAGGACATATTGTCCAGGGCTCAAGACTGCTTTTGCTGTTTGATGCCAATCAAAAGGTGTGAGCCACATATTTGCTAACATCTCTACTATCTGTAAGGTATACGGGGAAGTTGGTCCCATAGTTTTAACAGCTGTTTGTAATTCTTTCAAAGTTTTCAAAGTTAAGGGTTCCCAGTTAGCTTCCTGTTCATTAATGCGCATTACAGGAAAAGCAAAGGAACTGTCTCCTGTTTGTCTGGCCTCTTTCATAGCTCCCAGAAAACCTGGTTCAGGCAGAGATTTGTTTTGACAAATTGGCAAGGGAGGAGCTGAGGGAACTACAGGATAAATCCTTCCACCGGGATCATTCTCATGATCTCCGTTTGTCTCTTTGTTATCTGTCTCCCATGTCAGCTCTTCTGAGTCACAATCATCAGAATTTCTAATTTTTCTCTGTTCATTTCCTGAAGATTTATCTGAGCTACATCCTTGCTCATCCTGAGAGAGCTTTGTTAACGGCTCAGATTCATCTCTGCCATTCTCTGAAGGTGTCTCTTCTATAAGACACTCCAATTCTGATTTTTCACTCAGGATGTCTCTAATCTGAGACCACAAACTAAAAGCTTGTACAGGTACTCCATTAGGACCTTTTTGTTCATAATGTTTTCTTATATCTTTTCCCACCTTTTTCCAATCCCGTAAAGAAAGGCTGCCTTCCTCAGGGAACCAAGAGCTCACAGTTAAAATAAAATCATAAAATTCCATGAGATTTTTCTTTGGAACTTTGAGTCCTCGAGACTCAAGCATATGACTAAGCACTGACACAAAAAATTCCTTATTTTTAGATTGTGAATGCCCCATAATTTTTTCTCTAACTTTCTAGTCTTTTTCTACTCGTACTTAACCGATGTCCTTTATCGGCGAGTCTGCACCACTCTGACGAGGACCTATCCTTTTGCCTGAAATTTTTTAAAGAAATAAAGAGGAGAGATAGCTTACCTTTCTGGGTGAGACCTTAAAATCCGTGAGAATCCACGTTGGGGGCCACTTGTTGCCGACTAATCTCAGTTGGGTCCTTATTGTCAGCTCCCGGTCAAATCCTCAGAAAGATGGGGCAAAAGGCAGGTGATGTCCTGCAGAAACCTCTCTGCAGCAATTCCTTCCCCTCTATGAATTCCCTAAGTTTTTGGGTACGACGTTTGGGAAGGAATTTGAGGTGGACAAAGGCTTCTTGAACCAATGACACTTTATTACAAAAACTCCAAGAAATTTATACCCTTCACCAGTAAGGTTAATAATAAGAGAAAAGGGGGGTGAATGCAATCACTGTGAAATGATAATGAATGACATGTAAACAAAGGTAATAAAACTAGTCCTTCAGCTGGCTGTTGATCTTCGAGAGAGATTGACTTCTGACTCCTGATTCTTTTCCAAGGTCTTTGCAGATAAACAGTCCCAGGGGGCCACTTCCCAAAATAAACAAGCATGGCCAAGGCTTGGGGGTTTCTCGGGGAATCTTCTTTGGCTCTCTTGGAACTTTCCATCTTTTGGGCTCAGTTCATATAGCAAGTGTGGGGAGACGTGGTGATTCAGGTGGATGTGATAAAGTTTCTCCAGGTGTTGGCATTTTATCTCCTAAATCTGAAAGCTTAAGCAAACTCACAACACAGTTTTGCAGACAAAATACCACAAACAACACCACAAAGTTCTTGGTTTTAATTGTCCTTAACTGCTGAACACTCTTCTTTAGACAATAAGCCTATTAAAAGTCTAACCATCTTTAATAATCCATTTCTCTGTCACAAACCCTCTGCAACCTGCTTCTAACTTTCTAATTCCTTTCTTTCCCAGTTGGGACTTTCTCATGATAAGCTCTTCTTCATGCAAAAATGCTTTTCTTACTCTTACACAATATTTCCTTTCCTTCATACATATATATTTAGAACGTCTGTCCTTTATTTAGTCATATTCATTAACCATGCGGTCAGCCTCTCTGTCTTCAGGAATATTTACACTGGGCGTAAAAGTCACCAATCTTTCTCCTTGAGTCTATTGTATTTGGGCAACTAAGTTGTTTATCAACTAAATTGCTTCGAAGTCACACACAAAATTTTATCTCTTCTGTCTCTAGGCAGGATCTTAAGGGTAAACAAAGTTTCCTTAAACTGAACTACCTTACCTGAGTTAATAGCTTAACCTAAGTTAGTGATAGTGAGGGTCAGAGACCCTTTGTAATTGCTGCAGCTGGAATGCTTATCACAGCATCTGAGTACTGGCCAGTTTTTATTATTATTGAGCAGAGCCAAGGACGTTTATTTCCACGGACTCAATTTCTGATCTCACATCATCAGAGCAATTCGTGTAGAGAGTTAAAAGAATACCAAGAGAATAATAGTTATGAAGGATATCTAAAGTGGGGGATATTTTTTTTTTGCCAGAGACGATACCTCTTTCTCGGGGCTTTCTGCCGATAACTATGTGGAGTGGCGTCTTCAACACATAGATGCCGAGGCAGCAGGATGTCTTGGCAATAAGAAGAAATAGACAAATTCACATTAACAGCAAAATATTACAACACTCTTCTTTCAATAACTGATAGAACAAGTAGGCAAAAATCATTTAAGTTACAAAAGGTTGGAACAACATTTACCAATAAACTATAGCTAATTAAAATTTATGGGCCTTTCCATTCAAAACAACAATATAAATATTTTTCACTTTCTTTTCCAGTACACCTGAAAATTTTATCTGGATAAACTTTTTCTTGGCCAGAAAGTAATTTTTGATATTTTTTAAAAAATTAAATCATACCTACTCTGTTCTCTGACTACAAAAGAATTAAATATCAAAGATGTGTGGATAATATAAAGCTAATTGGAAGTAAAATAAAACATCCCTAATTATCTCCTACTTCAAATAAGAAATCAAATGAATAATTAGAAAGTATTTTGTCCTGAAAGAATGTGATGATATCATATTGAAATCTGTATAAGAGATCTGGAACAGTACAGAATTTATTTATAGTGCTAAAGGCCAATGATTTAAAGAGACTCTGTTTTATAATAAAACATAAAAAGGGCTGGGGTTATAACTTGGAGCTAGAATGCCTGTTGGAGGTAGAATCCTCAGTACTAAAAAAAAAAAACCAACAAAATAACCAACCAAAGGTGGGGGGGAGAGAGAGAGAGAGAGAGAGAGAGAGAGAGAAGAGAAGAGAAGAGAAGAGAGAGAGGGAGGGGAGGGGAGGGGAGGGGAGGGGAGGGGAGAAGAGAAGGGAGAGAGAATAAATTAGTGAGCTTGAGAGTCAGTAGAAACTCATGCTTGGAAAACACAAAACTGGAAAAAAAAATCAGAAAACAAACAAAAAAGTTATAAAAGTGGCCAGAGGATGCATTTTAACTATAGAAGAACCAAGGTGTGAGTTATATTAGACTTCCTTTTAGAAATAATGCAAGCAGAGAGAAGAAAGTAAAATCATTTAAGCCCTGAAAGGAAAACACAGTCATCTATAGTCCTTTATCCAAAAAAAATTTTTAAAAGTGAAAAAATATTTCATCATCCAGTCAAAAATGGAGGGAATTCATCGCCAACAGAACTTTCCTGTGAGAAATATTAAAAGAGGTTTTCCAGAGAGAAGAAAAAGACCATGGTAAAAAATTGGAATCTACATAAATAAAGGAAGGGCATCTAAGAAGGACTAAATGAAAGCAGAATCCTTTGTTTTCTTACTCTTAATTGATCTACTAGATAACTGTTCAAAGTAAAACTGTTCACAAAGTATTGGATGTTTATAACATGGATAAAAGTGGGATGAGTGACCATGTTTTTAGGATGGGCTATCCACCTGATTTCAAGAGTGATCTAGAAAAAATAACATGGCCCTGAGGACAGCAACACATACAAGCTTTGCTAGGTGACACTTTGGTGGGATTTCTTGGAGGAAACGTCTCTTACAGCAGAAATTTTTCCAGAGACTACAGCATGGGATCCAGTACTCAGAATGAGAGGTGCACAGGGACACTAGAGCATGAGCCTGACGCTCTGGGTGTGCCACCCAGCAGCAGGGTGAAGAGTCCATAGGAAAGCTCGCAAAGGGCCCAGCAGCTTGAGGGCTTACAACATGGTTCTTTTTGCCAATGGCCAGCAATGGGGCAAGATTTTGTAAGAAATCAAAGCAAACAGTCTCTAAATGGCTAAACATATTTGGGGGTTATTTTAAAGAATAATTTGATATGTGATGCTTTGGGTTTGACCCTGATAGGATTTTGAGCTAATGGAGCTCAGCATGCATGAAAGAATAGACATTCTAGGGAGCAATATGCAGGTGTTATCTTTGATATTATATATGATAGTGAAGGATAAAAGTGAGCAATTA
Source organism: Muscardinus avellanarius (assembly GCF_963383645.1). NCBI lineage: Eukaryota > Metazoa > Chordata > Mammalia > Rodentia > Gliridae > Muscardinus > Muscardinus avellanarius. The sequence continues at coordinate 11,321,315 of NC_137798.1, read as the reverse complement.
AAATCAATTAGAAGGCACCTGTACTAACTGTGAAGCTGTATAGTGTTATTTGAGAGTAAACTTAGATGGTTTGCAAATGTATGAAGCAAACTCCAGGGCAACCACTAATAAAATATATAATTAATATCAATCTCACCCACACCAATACATAAGATATCTCTAAGCCGGGCGTGGTGCACGCTTATAATCCCAGCATTCGGGAGGCTGAGACAGGAGGATCACGGTTCACAACAGCCTCAGCTACTTAGTGAGGCCCTCTGCAACTCAGTGAGACCCTGTTTCAATATAAAGAATAAAAAACAGGGCAGGAGGTATACCTTGGAGGTCAAATGCCCCTGGGTTCCATCCCCAGACCTGCCATATATATATATATATATATATATATATATATATATATATATATGTCAGTATATGAGAGGAGAAAAATATTCTTATGCCCAACTGAAACCAGAAAAAGCAGAAAAAAGGAGAAATATATAAGAAAGATCAACTGTGACAAAAATAGTAAGGAACATGGTAGATATTAAACCAACTATACCAATATTCTCTGTAAATATGAATGATCTATATATACAGGTTTGATCCATAATTCTTCAAAACACAGCTCTGAGTGTTGAAATATAAACAACCAAACATCTGACTTAGATCTCAAATCACCAAAATATCAAAATTCTGAAAATATAATTCTAAGAAATATAATAAAAAGTTATTGAAGAGACATTTATTTACATTTAAAAGATTACTTATTTGAGAAATATAAAAATACAACAGAGCATTTTATAGGTCATACAGAATAACATAGGTGAGAATACGTTTATGTAAGCACAAACAGGTATACTAACAATATTCTTATAGGTATAACAGTTATGAGTGGACAAAATGTATCCATAAAGATATAGATAAAAAACTGGAATGTACAAACACATACCACTGTGACTGGCAATCCTGCACACCCAGCTTTAGAACTGTGGTGATCTGTGCAAATGGCCCTTTGATCAAATCAATCAAAGACCATAATGGGTGACCTCGTTGCAGTATGCAGTCTCACAGAGAGCTGAGATCCTGTGAAATGTTATCTTTCATAAGCACAGATGCCCCCAAGAGACATTTCTTCATTAATTGAGAAAGTTTCAGCATTCTCACACAAATAAAAATGCCCACACACATCAGTGTTTGGATAATGTACCTTCATGGGGTGAAGCTTTCAAAACATGCATGGATGCCTTAGAACTCTTTAATAGTCTTTACACAGTTTTGTTTGTATATCACTTCCCTAGTATTGAAAAAAGTAAAGCTGATGATTTAAAATAGTGGTAAAAAAAACTTAAAAAGAAAAAAAATACGAAAAACTCTAGGCATGCAAATGTATTAGAGGGATAGATTATGGGTAACTGCACAGAGGTAGTCTGTAAGATCTGGCCAACTTTCATGATCATTAAGTATATTTTGAAGTTTTGCTTTGTGAGTAGCTGTTGTTTTTTTCAGGGCGTAATTCGCCTTAGAGGATACATTCACATTTATTTTCTGCATGGCACTTCTCTTTCTGAAAGTCCTCTCTAGCTTCATATACACAAGCACGAATGTGCCCATCTTCTGTCACACTCTAGGTTGCTTTGGGTCCAGAAAATATATTCTGTGTGCACTAATATGCAGGCAGGGAGTGCAAAAAAAACGTGAAAACAAGACTGATGGTAGCGCTGTTATGTATCATGCACATATTTTAACATAACATGCATGTATTTTTAAGCCAGTTGGCAACTTTTTTAGTTTCTTCAGGCAAATGAATCATTATTTTTTGTGTATTTGTGTTTTGATTTTCTAAAGACTTTACTGGCTTGTCTTTTATGTTTTGCTTTCTAAACCAATACATAAAATACAGTTATGAAATACCATGTAATGTTTTGACATATGCCTACATTAGATAATATATAAATCAGATTAAACATCTCTCTCTCTCTCTCTCTCTCTCTCTCTATCTATCTATCTATATCCTTTAAAAGACTTCAAAATAATAATGCTGGGCGTGGTGGTGCACACTTGTAATCCCTGCGCTTGGGAGGCAGAGACAGGAGGATCGTACAGGTTCGAAGCCAGCCTTGCTGGCTTAAGAGACCCTGTTTTCCAAATAAAAATATAAAAAATAGGTGTCTGGGAGTGTAGCCCGGAGGTAGAAGGGTTTCCAGGAACCCCAGTACCACCAAAAAAAGTCTTCAAAAATACTTTCTTGTAGCTTTTTGAGATAAATAGTACATAATTGTTATCTCTAGTCAATAATTACATGCAATAATTTTTACTCCTATTTAAATATAACTTAGTACCCATCAGTCAGCCTGTCTCATTGTCTCTCTCCCCCTACTCCTTCCAACATCTCTAGAGACTGCGTCACTCTCAACTTCTATGAAATTAAATTCATTATACTCCACACACGAGTGAAATTAAGTAGTATTGTCTTCCTGTGCCTGGATTATTGTGCTTAACATAATGGTCTGCAATTTTATTTATGTTGTTGTAGATGGTAGAATCTCATGCTTTTTACACATGAATGGTATTCCAACGTGTGCGTGTGTGTGTGTGTGTGTGTGTGTGTGTGTGTGTATAATATATATATATTCACATCTTTATACATTATCAGCTGATGGACACAGGTCATTCCCATTTCCTGGCTGATGTGAATGGCGCTACAATGAACATGGGATGCAGATGTAGTTTTGACATATTCCTTCCTTTTGGCCATGTAACCAGTAGTGGGTTAGCTGGATCATATAGTATATTTATTTTAATTTTTGAAGACCTTCCTTCCATATTGTTTTTCATAATGGCTATACTAATTTACATTCCCAACAGCAGCGTGCAAAAGTTCTCTTTTATCCATATCTGTGCCAGCATTAGTTATCTTTTGTCTTTTTGATAATAGCCATTCCTACTACAGTGAGTCCATATTTTATTGCAGTTCTAATTTGTGTTTCCCTGGTGATTAGTGATGTTGAGCAGTTTTTATATTCCTGTTGGCCATTTTATATCTTTTTTGATGAATGTCTATTTAAGTCTGTAGTTCATTATTTTTATTAGGTTATTTGGACTTTTTGTTGTTGTTTTGTTTTATTATTAAAGTTTTTAGTTCCTTATATATTTTGAATGATAGGAGAACAATAGGAGAAAATCTATAAGATTTTAGATTTAATAATGATTTTTTGAGCTACAACATCAGAAACATGATCCATGAAAGAGGAAGTTGATAAATTAGGCTTTATAAAAATTTAAAAGCAATGTATTATAAAATCCAATGTTAAGAGAATCAAAAAGCAAGATACAAACTGGGGGGAAATATTTGTAAACTATACACTGAACAAAGGATTTTTATCTAAAATATTGCAAAGAACTTTTAAAACTCAATAAAACAAACCAAAAATACAGTAGAGATGGGCAGAAGATATTAACAGATACTTTATATGTTGATAGACACTTGAAAAAGAATCATATTAAAGTATTTAACATCATTCGTCACTGGGAAATTGCAAATTTAAAAATGAAATACCACTATACTTTGATTATAATGGCTAAAAACAAACAGGCAGACACATCATGAAACAGACGAAAGCAAATGCTAGGGTGTGAAGCAGTAGCCACATCCATCGCTGATGTGAATACAAAATGTTACAGCTGCTTTGGCAGTTTTATACAAAACCAACATATTGTCCAGCAATTACAGTTTTAGGCTCTTGTCCAATTGATTTGAATACTTATGTGTACACAAAAACCTGAACACAGATGTCTATTGAAGCTTTATTCAATTTTGACAAAAACTGGTAACAAAAAAAAGATGTATTTCAAAGTCTAAATCAACGGGGCAAAGTATGGTATGTCCATATGATAGAATGTTATTTAGTGATTTATAAAATGAGCTATCAAGTCAGGAAGGCATGGGAAAACCTTCAATGTATATTGCCAAATCAGAGAACCCAGCACGAAGAGCTATGCCTTGTATGGTTTCAACTATGTAATATCCATAAAAGCCAAAACTGTTTAGAAATCAATATGGTAAGTAGTTTGTGGGAGAAAAAGAGGTGAACCACAGGGGATTTTTTGAGAAGTGAAGTTATTCTGTATAATAATATAATATGGTTCTTTACAAAAGTATTCGTAGCCAAGCATGGTGGCACACACATGTAATCCCAACATTTGGGAGGCAGAGATCGGAGGATCGTGGTTCAAGGACAGCCTCAGCTACTTAGCGATGCCCTCTGCAACTTAGTGAGACCCTGTTTCAAAACAATAAAAAAAGATTAAAAAAAAGTATTTGTTGTTTGAACTTAGGGTCTTTTCTACACTGTTGGTGGGATTGCCAACTAGTTCAGCCACTGTGGAGATCAGCGTGTAGATTCCTTATACAACTGGGAATAGAGTCATCATATGAAGCGTCCATATCACTAGTGGGTATCTTTCAAAGGGGTTGAAACCAGAGAAGTACCATAATATATGCTTACCCGTGTTTCCAGCAGCATAATTCACAATAGCCAAATTATGGAACCGACCTAGCTGTCCATCAACAAACGAACAAATCACAAAACTATGGGAAATACACACAATGGAATTTTAGTCAGCAGTGAAGAAGAACAAAGTTGTACCATTTGCAAGAAAATGGAAGGACCTGGATAACACTATGTTATGTGAGCTTAGCCAATCACAGAGAGTGAAGGGTCATATATTTTCTCTAATATGTGCAGGATGGGGAGTAATTGAGAAACAAGAGAGACTCCAGATGATGAGGAGAAAACTCAGGGGAGCCAGGGAGGAGATCTACGGGTAGGGGAGGAGGGAGACTGAGGTTCATTAATGAAAATATTACCATAGACTATGTGTATACGTGTGGATGTACCAACATCAATCTAGGCACTCTGTATTGGGAGGGAGGGGAGGGAGGGGCAGTAAGAGCGTGTGCACGGATGTCATTGTCAACATGACTGACATTATAGTATGAAACTATAATGCACCAATAGAAGCACAAAAAAGTATTGGGTTTTCAAAACCAATTTAACTCCAGAGTCACTCTTCCTGTATGGAATTAAAAAATATTTAGAAGGTTAGGTTGAGGAACTCAAGTAGGGATGCGGTCTGTGAGAAGAGAATCTAACTGTGTTATAAATGTATAAAACAACTTATCTGAAGTGGGGAGGAAAAGGAAGGTGCTGACCTATGTAGCTTTGGGAATGAGTACTCGGTAAGATTAAATGCAAAAGAAGTAATGCATCTGAGCACTGTCCCGAGTCTATAAAGTTATCTCCTGTAGTGATAATGACGATCATTTCTGACACGGCTATACACGGACACTAAAACTGTGCATCAGGAAAAGGAGCGGTAGGTGGTAGAACATGTTTCTCACTGTTGGAAGTGAAAGCTAGCAGATGAACACAAGGAGGAGGCTAGGATAAGAGGTCAATGTGGTGATGGATGCCAGTCTGAGGCACGGGCTTAAACTCTTCTTTGGCTTAACATAGATCTGGAACAATTTGAGAAAAAGTACTGTGAAATTATGCCCCCTAATAATTTAATTCACATTCCTGAGTCAATACTGATTAAGCAAATAAATAAATGGAGAAGAGACAAATCTCCAGTGTATAAACATTATAAATAATTTACATAACTGTTTTTCCTTCAAAGAGATGAAAGATGTCTTCTCACTGAGTGTGGGGTATGCATAGTATTTTTTCCCCCCAAAAAAAGTACAGTAATACAAGGGAAGAAAGAAATATCTCTCCTGCAGAGAAACATATAACAAACACTCTCTGAGCCAGATGATCAAGGTTAACATCAATAGTAACAAGCGATATTGATATTAAATATCTTTTTAGCCACAGCATGGTGGGGCACGCTTGTAATCCCCGCTTGGGAGGCCGAGACAGGATGATCCTTCAGGTTCAAAGCCAGCCCCAGTGGTTTAAGAGGCCCAGTTTTCAAAAATAAAAAAAGTATAAAATAGGTCTAGGAGTGTAGCCTGGAGGTAGAAGGGCTTCCAGGAACCCCAGTACCACCAAAAAAATTAAAATTAAAAAATTAAATATCCTTTAATTGATGTGATATACAATAGCACTTTACCACTATATTGTCCCTCTCAGTTCATAAACATGGTTTCATTACTAGAGTAATCATCAGATAAGTTTCAGTAGGTACATTCTAAAAATCTGATGGACCATTACTTTCTGAATTCGTCGGGGCCATCAATAAATTAATGTCTGAAAAACTGCCCCAACCAAAACATGACATCTATATTTAATGTGGTATGCTATATCAGAGCCTGCAACAGAAAAATGACACAGAGTAAAAATTAAAGGCTTATAAAAAAAGGTGGAATTTAGACAGTAATAATGTACATTATTTATTTACTAATTATAACAAATGTATTTTACTAATGTGAGCTATTAATAATAGAAGAAACTAGATGTAGACTATATGGAAACCAATGTCATCTCAAACTTTCTGTAACTCTGAAACCATTTTAAAAATAAAGTCTATTGAGCTGGGCGTGGTGGCGCACACTTGTAATTCCAGCATTCAGAAGGCTGAGACAGGAGGATTGCGTTTTGTGGACAGCCTCAGCTACTTAGTGAGGCTCTTTGCAGCTCAGTGAGACCCTGTTTCAAGATAAAGAATAAAGAGTAGGGCAGGGGGTGTAGATCGGAGGTCAAATGTCCTTGGGTTCCATCTCCAGTACTGAAAAAAAAAAATATATATATATATATATAGTCTACTAGAACAAAGCAATGTAATTTACTATATTATCAGCCTAAAAAGAACTCATATAATAATATAAATAAGATGAAAAAACATACAGAATCAAGCACCCACTCCTATAAAATCTTTTAAGAGAGTAGAAATAGAAAAGGAATTCTTCAACTTGATAAAATGCATCTGGAAAATAACCTACTTCTAACGTTCTTACGGGTTAAAACAAAATGATTCTTCCTAAGATCGAGAATAAAGAATGCCTGTCCTTCACATTTCTACTCAATCCTGTCCCCCAAATTCTAACTATTTTATTAGGCAAAGGAAGAAATGAGACTTTTAGATTAGAACAAAAATCATAAATGTCTTTATTCATGGACTACCTTATCATAATTATGAAAAATCCTAGGGAATCTATAAACATGTGACTAGAACTAATAAATAAGTTCAGACTGGCCTCAGAAGACAAGATTGATTCACAGAAACTAATTTTGTTTTTATATTCTGGAAATGAACAATCGGAAATTGAAATAAAAAATACAATACTATTTACAATCACATATAAGATATGGAATATTTTGGGATAAATTTGTCAAACTATGTGTAAGATTTATACAGTACAAACTAATAAATGTTGCTGAGAGAAATTAAGGAAGCCCCAAATAAGTGGAGAAATACACTGTGCGGATAGGAATTATTAGTTATGTCAAGATGGCAATTTTTTTCTAAATCTTCTGACTCAATGTAATTTTAGTTGAAATCTATTCACACTTTTGAGGATGCATGATTGAAAAGTAATTCTAAAATTTTTGTTAGAGTGAAATGAACCAAAAAAGCCAAAATAATTCTGAAAGGGAAGATAAAACATGGGGGACTTACCTTATTTTAAGACTTTTTATAAAACTTCAAAAACAACTTTTATGCAAAAATATGGAGCAGATTTAGCTGTAAAGTGCCCGACACGTATGTGTTCAATTCATTTTATACAAATGCGACAGGACAATTTAATGGGGATGAGCTTTGTGGCCAATTATGCTTAAACAAGTGAATAAACACATGTAAAGAAACGCTCTTAATCTCATACCACATAGAAAAACTAACTAGAAATTGATGACAACCTAAATATGAGCTAAAACCTAACAAACTTAGAGGAAATATGAGAAGAAACTAGTTATCCATGTTCATGGCAAAGGCTTCTTAAATATTGTACAGCATTCACTGAAAATGCTAACACGTGGGTTTCATGAAAATTAGGGACTTTGATCTACAATTGACAATGTCAAAAAAATTATAGGCATTTATAGACTGGGAAATTTACAAAATATGTATCCAACAGAAATATATATATAAAGATATATAGATATAAATAATAAATATAAATATAAATAATATAAATAAGATATATAAATATAAAGATATATATATATATATAAAACATCATTATATATATATATATATATATATAAAACATCATTATATATATAACGAAATGTATAAAAAACTTTTAAAGCTCAGGAAGAACACAAGGAAGAAGCCAACTTTAAAATAGGGGAAAGGTTTGCTCAGGTATTTCTGCAGAAAAAGATGTGCAGATGGCAAATAGGCACATGGTAAGCTGCACAGCATTATAATGCATTAGAGAAATGCAAATTAAAACTGAAAGAATATGCCAGTGTACTCCCACTAGAATGACTAAAATTAGAAATACTGGCCAACCAGAGCAACTGTTACTCTCTTCCCCTGCTGGTGCGATTGGAAAATGGTACAACTATTTTGGAAAAGAGTTTGGCAGTTCTTAAAAATGATTCATAGAACACAGCCAGTCTTTTTAAAGGTATTTACCCAAGAAAAATGAAAGCATATTTTCATACCAAAAACTAATTCATAAGTGTTCATAGTTTTTTTTTTATCTGTAATAGACAGGAACTGAGAGTAACTCAAATATCCATCAATAGTGAATTAATAGTTAAACCCAGTTATATTTCATCTATGGAATATTGCTTATCAGTAAAAATAAATGAAAATGACATGGTCCAGCATGAATGGATAGCAATCATGATGCTGAGTGAAAGATGGGAAAACTCATATTGTGTGTTCTACAGTCATGTAGAATTTTGGAAAATGGAAAATAATTTATTGGGTCAGAAATCAGATATTCAATTTTCTGTGAGTTGGGTGAGTTTGGGAGGGTGAGAAACAAAAGTTACAAAGAGGTAGGAGAAATGTTTGAGTTTGTGGGTTTGTCACCTTGACTGGGGTGATAGTTTCAAGGGTTCGTATGCATATATTAAAACAGCAACCTGTATACTTTAAATATTTGCAGTTTTTATGTCAGTTATTTTTGACACAGATTTTCAAAAAAAAAAAGACCTGAGTTCTATTTCTTTTTAAAAAAGCGATTATCAATTTGAATTGCTACTACTACGTGTTTACTCTTTTTCTTCTCTTTTTAAACTATTAGTCCTTTGAAGTCAGAAACTCGTCTTATTTTTGTACCAGGTGCCTGGCATAGAGATTATTGAACATATTTATGACAAATAAAATGAAAAATAGTTTAAAGTCAATAGACTTCTATGTATTACTGAGCATATACTATGTATTAGAGTTTTGGGGAAATTTCTTCATGTCCTGGAATGTGAGAAAAAAATCCATGGTTGTTTATAAATTTAGAAATGTGCACTAGAGATAAAAAATAAGCAATAGTAACAAATGTTTTATTAATCTGAAAAACTTTACCATAGTGATATTATAATTTTTTTTTTGGTGGTACTGGGGTTCCTGGAAGCCCTTCTACCTCTGGGCTACACTCCCAGACCTATTTTATATTTTTTATTTGGAAACAGGGTCTCTTAAGCCAGCAAGGCTACCTTCGAACCTGCGCCATCCTCCTGTCTCCGCCTCCCAAGTGCGGGGATTACAAGCGTGTGCCACCACGCCTGGCATATTATAATTCTTAATTTAGCAAATTTATTTCTCAACATCATTGACCCCTGGGTATAAATATGTCTTAGATTAAAGAAACCATTGTAAAGGATGACTCTTCTGTTGGTGGAATGAGGCTGAATGGAGTCAGACAAGGTAAAAAGAGCCCTGGAAAATTTAATGTGAACAGTAGGAATATCCTCATGTGATATATGAGTTGTCTTCTATTCAGTGGATCTAAATAATAGGACTCTTCAATTATTTTTAAGCTGTTCGAGTTAAACACATAATATTATTGGTTGGTGTGGTAGCACCAAGAAAGTAGGATAGATTATTCTCTGCAGATTTCCACCTTCCACACATTAATTTCTCTGGATACCTCTCAGAATTACAAGTGTTTGTGTTTTGTATTATAGGTTATGTGAAATGGGTTTGTCCTAAGGGAAAATATCAAAACATGACAAAATACTTGGGAGGCTGAGACAGAAGGTCACATGTTCATGGCCCACCTCAGCCACTTAGCAAGGCCTATTGTAGAGATATAACTCAGAGGTAGAAGAATGCCCCTGGGTTTCATCCCTAGTAACACACACACACACACACACACACACACACACACACATCATAAGTAGCAAAACTACCAAGAAATGGTAAATACTCCCAGCAAAAAAAATGAAGTCCAGATCAATGAGAAATATTTGCATTTTGGCCAGAGAAACTTGAGAAAAAATATGGTATCTTAATTCAGTCAAATAGGATTACAGTGGGCTCATGGGTAGACCACAAACATCAAGAGCTAAGAAAGTAAGAGAAGAAAAGCAAATAGGATTTGAAAGAATATTAAAAATAAAAGTGAAGCTGGGTGTGGTGGAGCACGCTTGTAGTCCCAGCATTGGGGAGGCTGAGACTGGAGGATCACGGTTCGCGGACAGCCGCAGCTACTTAGTGAGGCCCTCCCCAACTCAGTGAGACTCTGTTTCAAAATAAAGAATAAAAAATTGGGCAGGGGGTGTAGCTTAGAGGTTAAATGTCTCTGGGTTCCATCCCCAGACCCACAAAATAAATAAATAAATAAATAAATAAATAAATAAATAAATAAATAAATAAAGTGAAACATTACATTTAGCTAGATATCACAAAACCATCTGATACTTCTAGGAGGGAAGAATAATGTAAAAAGATGAATTATTCCATATTTGTTAAACTGGTTTCTCTCTCTCTCTCTCTCTCTCTCTCTCTCTCTCTCTCTCTTACACACACACACACACACACACACACACACACACACACTTTTTATTTTTAGCACTGGTGTCACAAATCTTTAAAATTAATTTCCAATACATAATCCAGAGGCTCAAGATGATAAGTCTTAAAACTATGTCTATAAATTGAATTCTATATGAGGGAACTTTTAGTGCATTTTTTTGGGAAATAGCTTATATAAGGTGATTGACCATGCTGCATTACTTATGTTATAGTACTAGGGTTAGGGTTGGGAATTATGTAGGCACAGAGCCATTAATCAAAGTGACTGACTGGTCTTTGATCTATGCTATGATGGGTTCATATATAATGACCTAATTCAAAGAAGAGCTCTGGCACAAATATAAGATGAATTAGAAACATTTAGCTACTTTGCATGTCTAAATCCGCTCATGGTAAGCTGTCCTCCGTGCCAGTTTGAAGAAGTACAAATCTATCAACAATGCACAATTCCCAGAAGAACATCCTCTGATGAAAAAGAGCACAAGGTGTGATCACTTGACTTCTCAGAAAAGACAGACAGCCTCTTGAAACATCGATACCGAATTCACACAACCCTCTGGAATGATCTTCCTGAAGCCATTACTCCTTGAAATAAAATGCTGTTTTCATAACAAGAGTAAGATTCGGGTGCATCCTGTCACTATAGTAACCTTAAAAACAGAAACAAAACTGAACACAGGTAAGAGAAACAGTGTTTGCATTTCACAAAGATTTCTACATTTCCCATGAGTCTACTAAGCTCAGGAAACATCTTCAGGGAAAAACACTCCCCTTTCTTAGTACAAAGGATGTAAATTATAACTTAAATCAAAAGGAGTAGGAATGGCAAGGTCATTTAAAAGTACTTCTATGGTTAAGTAATATATATTGATTTTAATAACAGACACCTTGAACAAAAACTGTTTTTTTTTCAAACTTTTGTGTAAAGAGAGCATACTAAAGAGTACAGTTTGGAGTCTCTCCCCATTCTCTTCAGAATACTGGATTAAGATAATTTGAGAGCAACAATTTACCTTAAATCATCCAGTTCAAGCATCTTGTTTTATAAGTAAGAGCCAGGCTGAGTGGCCCAGATGTGATTAATTTTTAAAAAGATTAAGAAACACAGATGTGTGGCTGTGAAGTGTCACTTAGGTCAAGACAAAGAGGGGCAGAGTCTGGCATCAGTTCTATAGATGATGGAAAAAAATGCCACATAATGACATTCTTGGAGATAGACTCCAAGGTCAGAAGAAATTGTCTGTAAAGAGCAATGTCTGTGAAGTAGAGATGCCGAGATCTCCCTATTGCCCGAGTCTTGCCTATGATCTAAAAGAGGACTTGGCATCAGGTCTGGAGCTCAGTTAAAATGCAAAGGATCAGTGCACAAAGAAGACAAAATTGAATGGTACCGAGGTCAAGGAAAAGCCTGAGAGGCTCCCATGAGCTCATTTAAGTCTTGTAGACGCATAGAACCCACCTCCTGATGTTGTAATTTTCTTTTTGGAGGCACTTTTGGTGATAGCTGTCTGAAAGGCCTTGTAACAATCAGATAGTGGTGTGTAGGCTTAGGAGCAGACAGAGTGAGATTTGATTCCTGGCTTTGGTACTGACCAGATGACCTTGAACGAATTCCAAATCCTCTCGGTTATGTTTCTTTGCCTGCAAAATGGATAATGACAGTACCCTCTAATTCAAAGAACTGTTTTGTGATATTATATGTCTAAAATTCTAAGCACAGAATATGTATGCCTCTAATAAGTAGTGCTTACTCTAATGCTGGATTTGTTTCACAAAATTATATCTTTTGGAGAATATATCCTAGTTTTGCTCTTTGTGAAAATAGGCTAACTCATGTGCTAAGTGTTTAACTTATAATTTTACTCTCACAGGGTTACAATTGTCTATCAGTTCTGGGGGGCATTTTTCTATTTCTCTCTGAGAACATGGTTATAAATTACAGAGTGATTAGTCTAACCCTAGGGTTTGCAATATGTATTATTCTTTTATCAGTAAGGCTCTTAATTCCCTGAAATAACTGATATGTACATGAGGCTTAGATACTTAGAGAATGTAAGAAAACAACAACAAAAAAAGAAAACTCACAGAGCTATCACCCTATAAAAACACTGGTAATTCTTAAATCCCCATGTAATAACTCGAGAATAAGGAATATTTGTTCCTAGAAAACTACAGGTTTAGAAGAGGATTATATCTCCACAGTAATACCATTGCATCTTGAAAACAGGAAAATTAAAGAGGTTACTTAATGATTATCCTAAATGTTCAGTTCACCTTTCCATGGATTCACAAATTTTCAGTTTTCCTGTCTCTCTTTTCCTTTGTCTTGAGGTCCTAGACCTGCAATCCAAATAGATATTGATAATTTAAATTAAAACCAGTGTCTGTAAATATGACAAAATAAAAATCATTTGACTATAAGAGCCCAGAGAAAGTATTTAATCCAATTTTAAATCACAAAGAGAAAGTTGAACCTGTAAGCTTGCTCACTGTGATGATATGCAGTGATTCCTACACTTACAGATATCAAAGGCTGGTACATTTTTAAAAACCGTGAGCCGGGTGTGGTGGCACATGCTTGTAATCCCCGCGTTTGGGAGGCAGAGACAGGAGGATCACGCAGGTTCGAAGCCAGCCGTGCTGGCTTCAGAAACGCTGTTTCCAAATAAAAAGTATAAAATAGGTCTGGAAGTGTAGCCCGGAGGTAGAAGGGTTTCCAGGAACCCCAGTACCACCAAAAAAAAAAAAAAAAAAGTTTTGTGAGATGGTATAGCCATGTTATATACATTGTTTTATCATTGGCTTTGATTCTTTGAGTCTGTTCTTTAATATTACTATATCTTCATGTAAGGTGGCCACTAATTATTGATTTGATGATTAGGAACTCTGTTGTAGTCAGTGACTAAACTCTGAATTAACTTCTTCAACAAAAGGGAGCATTTCTCATGCAACTGGATGCCATTGTGGCATCTTTGAACTTTATTGTAGTCATTCTAAGCTTAAACTATGATAGGTCACTCATAGTAGGCTACATTGACTAAAAGATAGCAATCTGAGATAAAATAAATTCTATATTAGAATCAAGAAAGATGATAACCTCAGGAATGTGTTTGTTCGCATGGTCACAAATAGAGAATTAAAATCAGCTCTGTGGTCTTGGATAAATCATACTAACTTTTGAACCTAACTTCAATTATGTATAATATGAAAGAAACCTTTTTGCAGAGAAACTGTAAAATGTACAAAATACAAGGCTCTGAAGATTGAACAAAGATGCAGATTCTCAGGAGATGTTGGCATTTTTTGGGGTAAAGAAAATAATATGGGATGAGTTTTCCTATTTTTTATTGCTTTTTACTCAGGTACAGTTAACATATATGGGGCATCTAAGACTCATATGGAAAGCTTTGGTCTTTTTAGCATGAATAACCAACAGAGAGAGTTGAGGAAACCTTTAGAAAGGGTGGAGAAAGCCCTAGAAATGAAAGGGTCAGAGAAGGCAAGCGACATGTTGGGTGTACACAGTCTCTTGAGCTATATCACAGAGAGGATTCATCACAAGTACCCCAGCTACTAATAAGATAAAAGAGATGATATTTCAGTTGCTTCCCAAGAGAGAATTTTTTAGTTTGAGGCAACCCAAATTACCCACTAAAGCAACAATAACAACAACAGCAAAATTAATCATCTTAATCCACAATCTCCACTATAGCACTCGTGATATTCAGAATACAAATTTTTCAAATGTAAAATTATGGGAAATATGATATGCTTTGAAAAGAAAAGACAATCAGTGGATACTTACCCTTTCATAACCAATAACTCAGAGCTTGAAATTTGTAGACAGGACCTTAAAGTAATCATTATAGCTCTACTTAATGGTACAAAGAAATACAAGTCATAAAGAAAGAAACGATATAAAATGCAGGTGTTAATTAATTTGCTCAGTCTGGAGCTCTTCTTAAATGTTTTCTCTGTAAAAATGCAGTTCCTGCCTTTTTAGAATTTATAGTCCAATAGAATAATTGATGGGGTATAATGTCACTTTGGCTATATATTTTTGTTCTGTAAATATATGACTTCAAATATGAGGAATGGGGTGGGGATCGGGTGGGGGCTGACTGGGCGATGTGTGCATGTATGTCTACAAAAGTTTGTATCCCACTATGATGTATGAATACAGTGCACCAATAAAAAAAAACAAATATGAGGAATGGAAGAGAATTCTTAATAACTGGCACAACCAATTGAAAAGCCAGAGAGATATTATTTAACTTTAGAACTTCTGCAGGCATACTCCACAAAGGTGACTGATAGAGCCAGGTCCTGACACCTATCACCATCACCACCACCACCACCACCACCATCACTACCACAGCCATAATAACTGATATTAGTAGTACCTCGTGGTTGCAGGTCACTTAGTTTACAAAATAGTCTTCACATTTTATTATAAAATTTGAGACTCCCAACCACTTGTAAAATGATAGGACAGGTACTCCCACTCTGAAAGTTCATTCAGAAGTTAAAATAGAAAAAAGAATAATCACATGAAATTTTTCTATTTGAAGACAGACATAGACAAAATTGTAGGCATTCGCCAAAACCACTTTGGCCTAAATTTTATAGGAGGAAAACAAGATGCACCTGGCATGAAGGCAACAGCGAACATTTGGGACTATCAAAGCATTCTAGCAACTATCTTTTTCAGACACCTACCTTAAGACTGAGTTTCTTTGGTGATAATTAGAGAATGAGATGCACCCGGTTTCACATTTCAACGCTCCTTCCCAATTAGAATGGTAGCAGAGTGAAAGTGTAGCCATATAATTGTATGAAGAATAGATCTAATTTTCTCAATGTCACTGCAATATCACCTTTTGTGACTAACAGCACTGAATGATTACGCATATCATTTGGTAATTGTGTTTTTATCCATTCCGCACTGGGAGCTGATTTTTAAAAGTGGACATGCAATTAGATTATAAATGCACACACATCCACTGGCCTTCAGAAGATAGCAGTATGTCAGCATTAACCCAGCTGCATTTTAACGACTGTCAGCGGCAGTATTTGTGGCTTGTCAACACTCAACAGTGATGAACGTGGTCTGAGACTCTGAACTCGGCCTTTGATAATAAAAGAAAAAGTAACTTAGAAACTCTGAGCTCAGAGAGTGCCCTTCTCAACCAAGAGCCTGGGTGGCTATTGGGTCTTACTTAAAAAGAAATCTGTGATAGTGGACCCAGATTGAACGCTCACTCTTGCCGTGGGATGCCACAAAGCTTCAGAGAGACTGAAGAAGAGCCTATTGTTCTGTCTCTTAGGTAACAAAATAGATAATCCCTGGGGGGAAATAGAGCTTTAAAGTGCCAATTAATTATATCATAAATTACTGGGAATATTTCAGGTCAGGGTGTGAAAATTTATACAGCCATCTGTATAAATTTAAATAGCAATTTCTAAAGCTAAAATATATACAAGGTGGTGAAGTCAAGGCTATAAGTTATGGCTTCAAGACCTTCTAAATATTACTGAACTCTCTACTAATGCACAATCATAAATTTTAATAAATACAATTATTTGGTGTGCAGTTGAAGTCTCATTTTCATTCTAACCAAAGGCAACTTTGTAGATCTATTGTCTTTCTTTGATTTGCTTAGGAGAATCTTAGGATATTGAAATGAGGATAACTTTCACATGGAAAAAATGATGGAAAATAATTCTGATTTTCCTGTTCTCCTAACAACATGGTTGTTTTTAGCCACCGCCTGCCCACTGTGATATAGTATGTGCTCCATGGAATGGACATGTTTGTCAACAACTCTATTCTCATTTCCATAGTTGTTACTGAATGCTGATTAAAATGCACTATTTCTAGAAAAGTCATTGGTCATAAGTCGAACTCTATCTCATTTTGTATAGGTTTTTGTGAAATTCTACTCAACTTTCTTTAAAGTTCCAAACATAAATGTGTGGATGGCTGTGGCTGATTGTACCTTCACAGGCAGAATAGATGCTGTGAGCCACTGCCTTCGAATGTCTTTCTCTTCCATGAGGAGCATGTCCTGTGGTCTTTGGGTATGCAGGATGAGGATTTCCTTCTTCCCTGCCTGTGGGGTATAGGATCAAGAGAAGCCAATTAAAAATCAATATCTGGGGATAATTGCAAATTAGCTCCAATGAGATTTATTTACCCAGGACACAAGTTTATATAAGTCCCAGATAGCAGAGATCAATGGAAATATGAACTAATAGTGCAAACATGGTAAAACATAGTGACCGTCCCAGATTTTGAGGCAGAACTTGGTAGGGAGAGTCTGAGAAGTTCCAGAAGTGGAAAGAAAGGGTCAAGGCGTTAGTTCATTTCTGAGTTCCTCTCCCTCACTGCTCTGCTTTGACACTAGGCTTCCTGAATTACAGTTGGTTGCCTCAAGCATGGTTTCATCTGATAGACTGCGTATATCTTAAGGAAAGGGTTATCATCACTGTGTCTTTATCCATGGGTTAGGCACAAAATAAGAGCTCAAAAATATATAGATACTCATTATTTTAATTAGCTACTTATTTTTCCTCTACTTAGAATATGATTTAATCCTCCTTCTTCCCATGGGTCAGGATGTGAGTCATTTCTGCTTTTCCAATTTCATCTCACCTTGCCATTTACCCTGATCAACACACACTAGTTAAAATAGCATTTAAGTTTCTTGAACGTTCCAGACTCTCTGTAGATGAATTATACTTTTTACTTGGACTTCCCTTTCTTTTTTAAAAATATTTTATTGGTGCATTGTAGTCACATATCTTAATGGGGTACAAGATGGTAGATGCATACATGCACACATCACCCAATTAGCCTTTACCTAATTCTCGCCTTATTCCCTCCTTCTCTCTTATTCTCATCTTTGGCTTAGTGATTGATATGTTTGTTAATGTACATCATGAGCATTAGAGAATTTCCCTCTTCCCCCTCCCATTCCCTGAGTTAGGTCGCCTTATTTGTTTATCTTTAATATTTCCTATTCATCTAGAGTTCCTCCTGTGACCCATTTTCTCCCTAACTTTTGCATATTAGGGAAAGCATATGATTTCTTATTTTTGTGACTGCTTAATCTCACTTAGCACAATGTTCTCCAGTTTCATCCATTT